>NW_028318054.1:3922500-4227500 GCF_062004578.1 Staurois parvus
GGTGGATATTTCTGGTGCAGTTTTGAATTACAGCAATTGATTTAGTGAATGTTTGGTGAAATGCGTATTAACTGATTTATCAGATATGTCCCACCTTTAGATTGTAAGCTCCATGAGCAAAGCCCTCATATTCCCTCTGTACTGAAATGTATTGTAATTATACTGTCTCCATTATATTGTAAAGCACTGCACAAACTCGTAATGTTATATAGATCCTGTATTATAATAATAATAATCTATATCTTTTACACATGCAACACATAACTCTTGGGTAGCTTTTGACTGCCTTTGCTAACCACTTGCCTACCGCCTTATGGCAGATATACTGCTATAGGACGGCCATTCTGCGCAAAATCACATAGACTGTACACTAAGGGTTAGGGACTGATGTGAATGCACAATATACACCCTGTTCCAAATTATTATGCAAATTCTATTTAAGTGTCACAAAGATGAATGGCATTGTGTGTCAGGGCTTTTTGATCACTGAAAACAATCTCGGACACCTGTGATAATTAGATTGGCAGGGGAGCCCAATTTAAGGAAAAAACTACTGAAGGAGGGTGTTCCACATTATTAAGCAGAGCACCATTTTCAAGCAATATGGGGAAGAAAAAGGATCTCTCTGCTGCCGACAAGAGTAAAATAGTTCAATGCCTTGGACGAGGTAGAAAAACATTAGATATTTCACGAAAACTTAAGCGTGATCATCGCACTATTAAGAGATTTGTTGCTGATTCAGAGCACAGATGGGTTTGTGCAGATAAAGGCACATTGAGGAAGATTTCTGCCAGATCCATGCATCGGATCAAGAGAGCAGCTGCTAAAATACCATTACATAGCAGCAAACAGATACTTGAAGCTGCTGGTGCCTCTGGAGTCCCAAGGACATCAAGGTGTAGAGTCCTCCAGAGTCTTGCAACTGTGCATAAACCTTCTATTCGGCCACCACTAACCAATGCTCACAAGCAGAAACGGCTGTATTGGGCAGAAAAATACATGAGGACTAATTTTCAAACACTCCTGTTCACTGATGAGTGCCGTGCAACCCTGGATGGTCCAGATGGATGGAGTAGTGGATGGTTGATGGACGGCCACCCTGTTCCAACAAGGCTGCGAAGTCAGCAAGGCGGTGGTGGAGTCATGTTTTGGGCAGGAATCATGGGGACAGAGCTGGGTGGCCCCTTTAGGGTCCCCGAAGGTGTAAAGATGACCTCTGCAAAGTATGTGGAGTTTATGACTGACCACTTTCTTCCCTGGTACAGAAGAAAGAACTATGCTTTCCGTAATAAAATCATCTTCATGCATGACAATGCACCATCTCATGCTGCAAAGAATACCTCTGCATCAATGGCTGTTATGGGGATAAAAGGAGAGAAAGTCATGGTGTGGCCTCCATCCTCCCCTGACCTCAATCCTATTGAGAACCTTTGGAGCATCCTCTAGCAAAAGATCTATGAGGGTGGGAGGCAGTTTACATCCAAACAGCAGCTCTGGGAGGCTATTATGACATCTTGCAAACAAATTTAAGCAGAAACTGTCCAAAAACTCACAAGTTCAATGGATGCAAGACTGGGTGCTGCTATCAAATAAGGGGTCCTATGTTAAAATGTAACGTGACCTGTTAAAATGTTTACAAAGTTAAAATGTTGTTAAAAGTTTGATTGAAATAGCTTTTGATTTCAGTAAATATGCTGCAAACACAACAATCGACAATTTTCAGTTCTTTACAACCTATAAAGTGTTTTGAAACTTACTGTGCGTAATAATTTGGAACAGTGCATTGTAAGTTTTTTATGTTCAAAAAAAATCCTGTTATCATTAGGAGGTTTGTTCAATAAAATGTGAATTGTACTCTTAATAGTTGATAACATGAGAATTATGCTGACTGTTATTTACATCAATTATTTAGATAAATGAGAAAAATATCATTTGCATAAAAATTTGGAACAGGGTGTATATGTAAAGCGCTGCATAAATTGACGGCGCTATATAAGTACCTGAAATAAATAAATAAATAATACATATGTGTGATTTTGCAGTTACGGGTAGGGGGCACGTGCACCGTCCTACCTGCGCTGCCATTGGTTGTAGCGTATGTCAATCACCGGGTCCTGGCCAGTGATTCTCGGCCGCCACTCGCTGCTAAAGCTAAGAGAGGAGAGAGTTGTGTGTAAACAACACAGATCTCTCCCGTCAGCATGGGCAGCTGTGTTGTATCTCTGCACAGCAGAGAGATACAAAGCAGCATGATTCCCTAGTAAAACAGCACACTGTTAACACTTTGATCGCCCCAGACGTTAACCTCTTCCTGCCCAGTGTCATTAGTACAGTGTCAATGGCCATTAGTCAGTTCCCACCAAGTGTCAGAATGCCCGCCGCAGTCCTGCTATAAGTCGCTCAACGCCGCCATTACTAGTATTAAAAAATAAATAAATAAAAATTCCAGTATATATACCGTCATTTGTAGACGCTATAACTTTCATGTAAACCAATTAATTTACACGTATTGGGATTTTTTTTTTTACATAGTTACTCTGGCTGAAAAAAGACAAAAGTCCATCCAGTTCAACCATTAAAAAAAAAAAAGTTATAATCCTATACCCACAGTTGATCCACAGGAAGGCAAAAAAAACAGAAAAGCATGATCCAATTTGCTCCTGCAGGGAAAAAAATTCCTTCCTGATCCCCCGAGAGGCAATCGGATATTCCCTGGATCAACTTTACTTATAAATGTTAGTATCCAGTTATATTCTGTGTATCAAAGAAAGAATCCAGGCCTTTTTTAAAGCAATCCACTGAGCTGAGCTGGCTAGAACCAACTCTTGAGGGAGTCTATTCCACATTTTCACAGCTCTTACTGTGAAGAAACCTTTCAGTGTTTGGAAAATAAATGTATTTTCCTCCAGATGTAAAGAGTACCCCCTTGTCCTCTGAAATGCTCTCAGGGGGAATAAATCTACACCGAGTTCACTATATGAACCACTGATGTATTTATACATGTTAATCATATCCCCCCTTAATCTCCTCTTCTCAACAGAGAATAAATTCAGTTCCTCTAATCTTTCCTGATAGCTGAGCTCCTCCATGCCTCTTATCAGTTTGGTTGCCCTTCTCTGTACTTTCTCCAGTTTCCCAATGTTCTTTTTGTGAATTGGTGCCTAAAACTGAACCACACTTTTTTTTAGCTACGACATGTAGAAGAATACATTTTGGTCTAAATTTATGAAGAGATTTTATTTATTTTTTTTTTTTTATAGTAAAAAGTAAAAAAAAATATTTTTTTTTCAAAATTGGTCTTTTTTTGTTTATAGTGCAAAAAATAAAAACTGCAAATACCACCAAAAGAAAGCTCTATTTGTGGGGAAAAAAGGACATAAATTTCATTTATGTACAGCACTGCATGACCGCGCAATTGTCTGTTAAAGTAATGCAGTGCCATGACGCAAAAAATGGCCTGTTCAGGAAGGGGGGTAAATCCTCTAGAGAGCAAGTAATTAAAAATACAAATCTTATGAAAGTGTGTGCTTGTGAGCTACTATGGTGGCATAGAGATGCTTATAAGTAATTAACTCCTTCAAATGTGATGGTGCATCAACACATAAAACACATACTCAAAATGCTGTGTGAAAATAGACAAATAAAATATTGGATGTGTCGCGCTCCTCAAAGGGTGTTTAGTGATGTATAATATATAATGTGTATAAATAAAATAAATAAATCTAAATAAATTTACATAAATATTAATTCATAGTGGTATGATTTAAATTAAATTTAAAACACTCCCAGTGCTATAATTAATTAAATTATAATTAGCTAAAAAATATTTAATAATGTGAAGAAAAATGTGTTAAAAATACATCTTCATAAATCCCATTTGATACACAGGAAAGCCTATACCCTTAGGCCTCTTTCACAAGGGGGGCAGAAAATTAGGCAGTTGAGCTGCAGTTTTCACTCTTGATGAAAGCCTGTGACAACTCCCACAGTTCTACTAAATTCCAACACATTGGGAAGATTGTGGCAGCAGGGGTAGAAGGTGGAGGTGGATTTCAGCTAATAGAAGAGGCAGCAGCAGCACAAAGGACACATCCTACTGACTGTTAGGTATGTCCCTTGTGCTGATTTTTGTGTTTTTATTTGGACTGCCCTTAGCCTTTGATTTGATGTTTGCTTCTTGTACAGCAGCACTGGAAGAAGGAGGGTCAGCACTATAGACAGTCAAGTTATGCTGCACTGTACTTGTGGGGAGATGACCTCATCTGTGTGCTGTTCTCCCTTCATCCTCAACTCAGCAAACTGGGGAATGTTTTGAATAAAGTTATTATAAGATGTACTGCTGCTACAGTGGATCTTGAGGACCTGGCTGTGCTGTTTGATAGGGGTGCCCGAATCACAAATTTGGCTGCAAAGAATTACTAATCCCTAGGTAAAAACAGTTCCCACACACGGCATGTGTTTCAAATGTCGAAAAATGATTCAGACTTGACACTTCGGTGCTCAGAAATGGATAGCACAAGCCAAATGTCACATTTACCTTTCAAAACCAAGACTAGAAAGTCAAGAAATGGCAGGGCAGCCCTCCTCAGACCGGGAAAAATCCAACACTGTACAAAAACATAAGAACAGAGAAGGTGCAAACTCCTAGCACATTACCTTTAAACACTTTATTAAAGGAAGAAATCATACAGGTGGCACAAACACCTAACGCATTATCCAAGGTTGATTAAAAAGTGTAAAAAGACAAAAGACATACTCACAAACATAGTGCATATATAAAGCCTATAAGGCCACAGAGATGGCCGCAAGGATGGCAAAGTGTCCGACTGGTGGTGCGGTCAGACTCTGACGGGGACAAATCTTTTCCCTGAGAGCTATAGCTGATATAGCTCTGAGGAAAGGGATTCGCCCCCGAAACGCATCAGCAGGCCGACTGCACCACTCCTTGCGGCCATCTCTTTGGCCTTATAGGCTTTATATATGCACTATGTTTGTGAGTATGTCTTTTGTCTTTTTACACTTTTTAATCAACCTTGAATAATGCGCTAGGTGTTTGCGCCACCTGTATGCTTTCTTCCAGTTCTTGATTTACCTATCTGAGGAGGGCTACATCTCTGGAACTTTATCCATAGGTCATCCACAAGCCTGATCCCCTGGCATTGGCTCCCTCGATGCGCTCGAGAATGAACACTTCTGTCCACTTTATTAAAGGAAATAAGAGACAAACATTATACTCACAAGCCGAGTAAGCTAAAAGCATGTAAATGTGTAAGCACACAATGAAGACCGCTCCCCATCTCCAAATGGAGACAAAATGGGAATAACAGCTGGCACGTTTCGGGGACCCTATATCCTTCTTCAGAGCAAAGGCTGATGCTGATGCCTTACCTTTGACTGATGGGCTCACATGTGGCTGCAGTTTGAGGGGTCAATGCTGATCGTCTCCCTCATGTCTTTTGGTTTGCTACAGCTAGCTTTATCCTATTCACTACAGGGACAAGACAACTTCCTGTTCCAGGTCACACAGTGCTCATGGAATAAAACCGCACAAATGTGGGAGTGCTCATAGAATAAAACCGCACAAATGTGGGAATGCACATGGAATAAAACCCCACAAATGTGAGAGTGCTCATGGAATAAAACCCCACAGATGTGAGCGTGCTAATGGCATAAAACCCCACAAATGTGGGAGTGCTCATGGAATAAAACCGCACAAATGTGAGAGTGCTCATGTAATAAAACCCCACAAATGTGGGAGTGCTCATGGAACAAAATCGCACAAATGTGGGAGTGCTCATGAAATAAAATCCCACAAATGTGGGAGTGCTCATGGAATAAAACCTCACAAATGTGGGAGTGCTCATGGAATAAAACCGCACAAATGTGAGAGTGCTAATGGAATAAAACCCCACGAATGTGGGAGTGCTCATGGAATAAAATCACACAAATGTGGGAGTGCTCATGTAATAAAACCCCACAAATGTGAGAGTGCTCATGGAATAAAACCGCACAAATGTGGGAGTGCTCATGGAATAAAACCCCACAAATGTGGGAGTGCTAATGGAATAAAACCCCACAAATGTGGGAGTGCTAATGGAATAAAACCCCACAAATATGGGAGTGATCATGGAATAAAACCCCACAAATGTGAGCATGCTCATGGAATAAAACCCCACAAATATGGGAGTGATCATGGAATAAAACCCCACAAATGTGAGCGTGCTAATGGAATAAAACCCCACAAATGTGGGAGTGCTCATGGAATAAAACCGCACAAATGTGGGAGTGCTCATGGAATAAAACCCCACAAATGTGGGAGTGCTAATGGAATAAAACCCCACAAATATGGGAGTGATCATGGAATAAAACCCCACAAATGTGAGCGTGCTAATTGAATAAAACCCCACAAATGTGGGAGTGCTCATGTAATAAAACCGCACAAATGTGAGAGTGCTCATGGAATAAAACCCCACAAATGTGGGAGTGCTCATGGAATAAAATTGCACAAATGTGGGAGAGCTCATGAAATAAAATCCCACAAATGTGGGAGTGCTCATGGAATAAAACCTCACAAATGTGGGAGTACTCATGGAATAAAACCTCACAAATGTGGGAGTGCTCATGGAATAAAACCGCACAAATGTGAGAGTGCTAATGGAATAAAACCCCACAAATGTGGGAGTGCTCATGGAATAAAATCACACAAATGTGGGAGTGTTCATGTAATAAAACCCCACAAATGTGAGAGTGCTCATGGAATAAAACCGCACAAATGTGGGAGTGCTCATGGAATAAAACCCCACAAATGTGGGAGTGCTCATGGAATAAAACCCCACAAATGTGGGAGTGCTCATGGAATAAATCCCCACAAATGTGAGAACAGTCATGGAATAAAACCCCACAAATGTGGGAGTGCTCATGGAATAAATCCCCACAAATGTGAGAACAGTCATGGAATAAAACCGCACAAATGTGGGAGCACTCATGGAATAAAACCGCACAAATGTGGGAGTGCTTATGGAATAAAACCGCAATAAAATCCTACAACTGGCTGTGCATACAGGGTAGCAAATGACAGCATGAAACTACATAATCAATATAGAGTACATCTTATGCAGGTAAAAATACTCAAGATTGTGGGTAGAAAAGTTTATGATGCCTTTAAATTACATGCTTGGGAGATGCCTGTAAAGTGTGTGCAGTGCTGTATATTATGATATCACGGCATCACATATTTTGAATGTGCAATGGATTATTTAAATTTTACATTTAGCTTGTCCTAAATACAACAGCAGCACCCCATTTATTTCAACTTTAGAAAATGGCTGGGGCACCTGATTTTTTTTTATCTAGCAGTAATAGACCTAAACTGAGTGGTGGAAGTACTGCAGCAGTCACAATAGATCTAAAGGCTACAGAAAAATTTCCTCTTAAAAAATAGAGCTGAAGCCATTTACTTTGTACAAATTGGCCAGTGGCATACCAGTTTAACCACTTGAGCCCCAGTAGTTTTTACTGCCTTTGGGGCATTTTGTTTTGCTATTCAGCACTGTGCTACTGTAACTGGCAATTGTGTGGTTATACAACACTGTTCCCTAAATGAAATTTATATCTTTTTTTACACAAAAATAGTATTCTTTTGGTGGCATTTGATCTTTGATATTTTCCTATCATATAAGTGAAAAAAGACAGAATATTTTGAAAAAAAAAATTTCTACTTTCTGTTATAAAATATATCCAATAAAAAAAACAAAAAATCTAATTTCTTCATACATTTAGGCCAAAATGTATTTTGCTACATATATTTGGGAAAAAATCCTAATCAGTGTATATTAATTGATTTGTGTGGAAGTCATATGGTCTACAAACTATGGTATAGATACTTGAAAGTTGATCAATCCTGATGTACTGACGACCTATCTCCTTTCCCTAAATTGCCAGGCAGAACAGGCAGAACAAATGCCTGTCCTGAAATTAAATAATTTTTTTTCACTTTTTTTTTATACATGCTGTCACCAGTGCAGTACAGCATCATCATATGACTAAGGTGGCGGTGATCAGTATACTGACTAGTGGCAGTATGTAAATAAATAAATCTTTTTTTTTTTACCTTTTTTTTTTATATTCTGTCATCACAGTAGCTCAGTATCACCATAGTGACACTGTACTACTCTGAGGGGGTGATCAGGGATTTTGTTTTCTACACTGCTATTGCTTATACTGTGAAGATCACTGTGTAACAATAGTTTTAGCTGTCGTGAATGGGTTACCCATGTGGTTGTGAAATGTGATTGGCTACAGCTAATCACATGGTACAAGTAGCCAGGTGTGATTGCTGTGGGCCAGATCACAGATCACAACAGTAAGCAAGCTGTTCATGAATGGAAAGCCATTCATGTCAGGAAGGGCATTTCTCTTCTGGATGGACTTTTCTGCACAGGCTAATACATGTTCCCTCTTTGCTCACAGAAATTGAGCACTTGTGACAGATGCTGGCCCTAAACAGGCTATTCAAAATGGACTAGTTCTCAGCATCAGTGCTGCTTTGTCTTCAGCCTCCTGTGTATCCTGTGTCCATGTGTTCCTGTATCCTAATTCCAGTTGCTGACCCGATTGTCCTGACTACCCCCAAACTCTGCCTGCACTGATCTTGGCTTGCCCTCTGACCTCCGCTTCTGTCTGTTCCATTGACTTCTGCTCCACTGATCGGCTTCCAGACTCATCTTGTGTATGGGCCCAAGATGAGTCTGGGCCACACTTCTGTATGGGCCCTGTACCTGATCTGTCCTGCCTGTGTATGACCTGGCCTGACTGACTCTGCTACTTGCCTGCTGCCACTGGTACCTACCTTCCACTCTGCTGTTCCTGCCAAACTACAGTCTGCTACCAGCCACTGTCTCATCTGCCTGCTGTCGCCAGCACCAGTCTTCTTCTGTCTGCTGCCCAGATGCCTGCCAGTGTGCTTGCATTGCTGAAGACCCCTGACAACTTCACATGCCCAGCGTGGACACCTGCTTTCCTGCTAGCAAGACTTACAGGCAGTCGTGCCACTCTGCACTCTTGAGCCTTTTGTTTACACTACCAGGGGCCCCGAGTCAGAGGTGTAAGAGATTCCTTCCACATCATATCAGGCTCTGCTACGAGGTACATGATTTCACCTCTCCTCTCTGGACAATGATCCAGCCTAGACCCCACCACTGGTAATTTTACACTTCTATGGGGGCTTTAATAGGGTTTCCACCCAGTAGTATTCCCTCTCTTTGTTGACCAAATTCTGTGGTTCTTGCACAAGCATTTGTTTATGAAAGACCCCAAAGGCCACAAATTGCCTGCAGCAAAGGCCACTAAGTCCTCTATATCACTGAGGACAACACTGTCCTCAATGAACTCACTCCACAAACATGCAAAGCTTAGGGTTTCAGAGACATGAAACCGTTGAAGCCTGCCCCATTTCCTCCTCAGCTTTCTGCTGCCTCTGCCTTAAAGGGATGGAGGCAGTAAGCAATGGTTCCCGGCCCTGAGACAGCAGCAAGATCTCTTTTTCCTCCTGCCCGTGTGCCTCTACTGACGGGTTTATTAGGTCATGCAGTGGGTGCTTCAAGAAGAACATAGGAGGGATTTTATCACTAATCTATACCTCGTTGCAGCTCACTATTTTGGTCACCTCCTCAAAAGGTGCCACCATTCTTCACACATCGCAAATGATGAGCCATTAACATGGTGAAAAAAAAACAGTCTCCCATAGCCTGTCCTCATACCATAAATGCATTGGTATTCGTAAATAGCACACTGCTGCTAGAGCAGCCTCTCCAACATTGCCAACTTTTCATGGGGATTTCACAGATGAGTCAGTTAGCGGGCAGCTGAAGTTGACACTGCATTTCTGCCAAGAGAGCCATAGCAGGGTATGACCATCTAAAGTGGCCACAAACCCCTCTGGCTTGATGTAGGACCTACTGGAAGCCAGGGAACTTCATGATGCACTGCTGCATCACACAACATTGTACATGTGTGATTTTTACCAAGTGAAGGGCAGCCAGAAGGTTAGAACTGTTATCACAAGCAACAATGCCTGGCACAAGATGGCATGAGGTCAGTCACCTGTCAGGTTAGACCCATTGTGACTACTGTCCCCTAGGCATACAAGCTGCAACTCATCACGACATTTAGCCTAGGATTTTCCATAAGCAGTAAGGTGCTTGCAGGGAATTACTTGTTTCAAAGAGTTGGAAGATGAGGCCATTGAGAAGAAAGGGATAAAGGTTGCCATTACCACCATCAGACAATACATATGGCAGTACTGCTAACTGCACCTTTAATGGACTTCTAATGGCTTATCAGCAGCTGGTTTGGTTTGATGAAGGGGGCATTTTTGGACCCCTGAAACATGTTGGATACTGTTTGGAATTTCCCCTTGACTTTTATTGTACTAAAGCTATATCTGTCATGTTCCTGGGGTTGAACTTGTGTCCTTCTGCCTTTGGGGATGTGGCTCAAAGTGAAGTTACATTTCCCTAATGAGAAATGGGTAGACAAAATTAAAAATTACAGCAGTTCATCTTTTCCTTATTTTATTTAAATATTTAAAAAATATGTGTTTTAGAAATAGTGTAATTGCCTACAATTGTAAAGGTATACATCATGTGACACAAGTTACATAAGTTGGAATATTTAACACTTAAGCAGTAGAATAGAAAATGTTACATTTTGTGATCTAATGGTCTTTCTAAACTATGTAACTATAGCTTTGTTTAATATTGGAAATGGAAATTATGTAGGAACAACTTTTTTGGTAAACATTAAAATTAAGTGACATTATCATCCTTCAACATGTTCATTAGTTTTTTTTATTTCCAGTCCTATTTTCTAATCTGATTAATTTAATTGCAGAGAGTTAGTGTATTAGAACAGATTATT
This sequence comes from Staurois parvus, assembly GCF_062004578.1. Taxonomy (NCBI): domain Eukaryota; kingdom Metazoa; phylum Chordata; class Amphibia; order Anura; family Ranidae; genus Staurois; species Staurois parvus. Next base: position 3,933,418 of record NW_028318054.1, read on the forward strand.
TAAAATCTCAATTTATTTACTCTGAACATCTCTATAAAGTACATGGTCCTGGGACAAGCACATTATATGAGGAGATTTCAGCTACTTCTAAATCTGAGGTCAGTTAATTATTAACTAACTTAATAATTAGTTTAGAAATATCTTCCATGGTCTAAATTACTTTAAAATGTGTGATTTACATAATTACTTCATTTAAGTGCAAATTCCCTTTCTCTGTAGGTCCCTCTTTTTTATTTAAATCTTATTTTAATAATTACCTCTAAACCATGGCATATATTCAGTCAGGGTGTGGCCTTTCACTGTTTTTGCAAATGTATTACGAAATCCTCTGTAAAATCCTCTGTATTTGATATATAACATTATAATTTATTTTTTATATTTTTTGTTTTTATGAAATTGCAGTGTAACTTCAATAAAATTACAATGTGTCTTCACTATCTGTGCATTCCTTGTACAGAGATTTTATCATAATTGCTATGCAGAGTTCTATCTTGCATGAAAAAATATATTACATATAACAAATGCTACCTAAGTGCATACAAATTGAAAGTGTTTAGGTCTGACCTCATATTATATGGTTTTGGTAAATCTGAAAAAAAGTTGTGCAAGAAAATTTCATAATGTATGGCCAGCCTTACAGTGCAGTTGTTTCTAATTATGGAAATGTGGAAATGCTGAGATCATGCTGATATGGAAGAAGAGAAAAAATGTGACTTCACAAATGTGCTTCTGGAAGAATGGACGACCATTCCCATAGACACACTCCTATTCCCATAGACACACTTCCCAGAAGAGTTGAAGCTGTTATAGCTGCAAAGGGTGGGTCAACTCAATATTAAACCCTACGGACTAAGACTGGGATGCCATAGAAGTTCATGTGCATGTAAAGGCAGGCATCCCAATACATTTGGCAATATAGTGTATATATATACTCCACACAAAAGAAATAATGTAGAAGCAGAGGCTTTACAGAGGTGAAGGTGAATGATATAGAAGCTTTAAAGCTTTATTGCACTGATTTTATTTGGTGAGTTACAGCCCCTGGTTTTTTGGAGGAACAGAAAAATTAGAGAACTGGGAATACTTGGAAGGAGTTTACACGATAGGGGTAGAGACATGGGAGAAAGTCTGAAGCTGGTGTGTTGAACCTTGAGGAGGATACTGGTGCTGCAAATGAGGTTGCAGAAAAGATAGAGTAGGGGGAATAATAGCTGGCTTGATGCAGAAATGAAAGTCCCTGTGGAGGATCACCCATAAGGAATACAAGGCGTATTTGATCAGCTTTGTGTTTGGTACATGCTGCAAGGTAGTGAAAAAGCATCCGCTGGATATCAACTGTCCTGTGTTTGGGTGCCCTCTAAATAAGATGGTCACACTCCAAAGAAAGGCTGCAGTCAGATTATTAGGATCAAAGAAAGAATCCTGACTGGGAGCATTCTCTCCAGAATACTCACATATCTGCCATGAAGGACACCATTGCTGTCTCTGTCTCAGTGTTCCCTGTTCTGGACCTGATGATCAACCTGTGAAAAAATGTATGCAATACCAAATGGGAAATTCTACAAGATCAAAATTCGACATTTTGAACTTTGCTCAGTGGTTGGCAATTCTGAATAATGTAGTATTTAAATCCTGTTGTGCCCCTTTTTTTTTTCTGTGCAGATTCCAGACCTTAGACTGTAAGCTTCTAAGGGCATGGACTAAGTAAGTGATAGTGTGTAAAGCCATGTTAAAGAGATGTGATCCATGAAATAGATCAGTTTAAATAATAAACAGTATGCTCACTGAAACTTCTTGCCCTTGACATGCAGAAGACAGGCTGTGGCTGCTCCGCCACAGATTCCATCATCATTACCACTGTGACCACCTTCCTATTCTAGCTTCATCTATTCTGCAACTTCTTCCCCCTTAGAGTTGTTTGAAACAGTACTGTCATAGTCACATGAAACCAATATTGTAGGTATAGGGGCAAACCAGTCAGGCTGTAATGTCCCATTCATTATGTAACTCCATGACAGGAAAATTAATATTTCAGCTTCCAAAAATGCATAAAACTAGAACTTTATGTCATAGGGAACTTTTTATACACTGGACTTGGATCAACTTAGGATTGTTAAATGTATGGTCCAATATCCATGGCACTCTTCTTGATCTTTGTAGAACCCAAACTTTCTTTTTGTGCTCACTCTTGCCCCCCTTCTGTTGGCTTTCACCTGTTCCTTTAATTCCTGCTGGAAGTCATCACAGTGTGTCACAATGTCTCTGCATTCAGAAAAATTATACACTGCTCAAGAAAATGAAGGGAATGCTTTGAAAGCACATCAGAATGGGGACAAAAATATCATGCTGGATATGTATACTGATATGGACCGGGTAATGTGTTAGGAACGTAAGGATGCCCCATCGTTTGATGGAAATGAAAATGATCAACCTACAGAGAACTGAATTCAAAGACACCCCGAAAATCAAAGTGAAAAAATGATGCAGCAGGCTAGTCCATTTTGCTGAAATTTCATGACAGCAACTCAAAATGATACTCAGTAGTGTGTATGGCCCCCACGTACTTGTATGCATGCCTGAAAATGTAGGGACATGCTCTTAATGAAACGTTGGATGGTGTCCTGGGGTATTTCCTCCCAGATTTGGACCAGGGTATCACTGAGCTTCTGGACAGTCTGAGGTGCAACCTGGTGTCCTCGGATGGACTTAAACATGATATCCCAGAGGTGTTCTATTGGATTTAGGTCAGGCGAGCATGGAAGCTATTCAATGGTAACAATTTCTTCATCCTCCAGGAACTACCTGTATACTCTTGACACATGGGGCTGGGCATTGTTGTGCACCGGGAGGAACCCAGGACCCACTGCACCAACGTAGGCTCTGTCAGTAGGTCCAAGGATTTCTTCTTGATATCTAATGGCAGTCAGGGTGCCATTCTCTAGCCTGTAGAGGTCTGTGCGTCCCTCTGATATGCCTCTCCAGACCAACACTGACCCACAACCGAAACGGTCATGCTGAATGATGTTACAGGCAGCATAACGTTCTCCATGGCTTCTCCAGACCCTTTCATGACATGGATGTTTGGCAGTATATAGATGTTTCAAGTTCTGGATTGTCTGGAATTGCACTGGTATGGTCTGAATGTAGGTGGGTTGATATTGTTTTAAAGAGACCTTTCGGACCTTTTTGTTGAGTAAAATCTTGGGCACAATCATAATCCATTTATTTTATAGTAAGTATCATCTTACTCAAAGAAATTGAATATACTAAGAATGGCAATCCTGTTTGAAACAAGAGATAATGAGCTGAATGTGGAGGTTTTTTTTTTTAATCACTGTCAAAACGTTTTATATCTGCTCTCTTGGTAGACAAAAAAGTAAATCCTGAGTACAAGATTAATTGATCAGGATGAGCCATACCTGCACAGGTTTCTACAGTTGTGCTCAAAAGGTTGCATATTCTGGCAGAAATTGTAAAATTTTGGCATTGATATTAAAAATATGACTGATCATGCAAGAAAAAAAAAATCTTTCATTTAAGGATGGTGATCATATGAAGCCATTTACTATCACATGGCTTCATTGTGATCTTGTGTGAAAAACCCACAGCTAACCTCAGGAGAAATACAGGCTGCTCTGGAAAAAGATGGTGTGGTTTTTTCAAGGAGGACAATATGAAGATACTTGAGCAAAAATTAGCTACATGGTCGAGTTCCCAGAAAGAATTCTTTACTGCACCAATGAGCAGTGAAGTCTGGTTACAAAATGCCGACAACATCTTAACATGCCTCACCGGGATTTTTTGTGGCATAGGTGCAGTAAAGGCCTCTTTCTAGCAACTTGACCATGCAGCATTTTTGTAATGTCCACCTTGAAAAAAATACACCATCTTCTTCCAGAGCAACTTGTATTTCTCCTGATGTTGCCTCTGCGTTTTTCTTTTTATCCTGAACAATTATTCTGGTGGTTGTGGCTGCAATCTTTCTTGGTCTACCTGACCTTGGCTTGGTATAAAGAGTTCTCCGAATTTTCCACTTCTTAATATGTGATTGAACAGTACTGACTGGTATATTCAAAGCTTTGGATATCTTCTTAAATCCTTTTCCATTTTATAAAGTTCAATTACCTTGTTACAGAGGTCTTTTGACAATTCTTCTGCTGCTCCCTATGGTTCAGTATCTAGCCTGCTCAGTGTATCCATGTGAGAGCTAACAAAAGCATGGATTATTTATACACAGACACTAATTGCAATTTCAAAATCCACAGATGTGGGAAATTAACCTTTAATTGACATTTTAACCTGTTTGTGTCACCTTGTGTGCCTGTTCAAAGGCCAAACATTCCAGGATTTGTAAACTTTTAATCATGGGGCATTTTGGTGATTTCTGCTATCATTGTGATTTAAAAAGGAGCTAAACAACTGATCACTATCCTTACACAAAAGACTGTTTTTGACATGATCAGTCATATTTTCAATATCAATGCTAACATGTCATGATTTCTGCTAGGGTATAAAAATTTTTAATCACAGCTGTATATTCAATATTTTTTCAGCTTCCGTGTCCTCAGGTAGAAATGGAAACTCTCCCCAAAGGAGACACAGACAGTAATGATAATAGACATTTGATCCATATTTCATTCTATCCAAAAAAAAAAAAGCGTTTTAGCTGTTGTTGCATTTTGAAGTAGATAACTCTTTAAAATCACAAAACTAATCCCAAATTCAATAAACATGTCATGATAAAGGATATGCAGCAGATCATATTATGTAAATGAACCCAATGCTGGTCAAGTGCGATATAGCACAAATCCAAAGGCTGTCCTTCATCTTCCACGCTTGACTTTTATTTATTTTCTCTTTTTCCGGCTCAAAACAATTAATCCTCTCCCTTCTTCCTCTGCTTCATACATTATACTGGCAGTCATGCCACAATAATCATTTAGCTTCCTGTGTGGCATGAACACTGATTATTTGAGGAATAGTTACTGAGTATACTAATGAAATAAACATTGAAGTCAGCAGCATAAATTATGTCTTGCTGTCAACACTTGCTACCTATGCACAACACAAGCAGTATCAGCTAGATTTGGACCATTATCTGCTAGAAAAACATGACTTTAAACACAATTCTGTGTTCCATTATTAACAAAGAACCAGGTGAAGAATTATTACCATAAACGACGTCATACCATGAAAAGTCTGCAAATATCATTTGTTAAAGGAGCAGTCTAAAGCATGAGCTATTGTAAGCAAATCAATTTCTCTAAGCATTGTCTGTCTCCTATACAATAAATATAGCTATTTCTAAAAGTATTTGTGTAAATACAGGTATTTGTATAAATGCTGTGTAAGCTAATGTTGATCAAATGCTTTTTTACTATATATATTTTTAAAAGAATACAAATATATTGAGTGTGGGGAGGTAAATTGATCTCCACATCCCTGTTCTCCTTGAGCAAAAAAAAGTTCTATGCTGATGTTATATCATGTCAGCCCCATTTTCTGCATCATAGAGGACTGCCTATTACTAGGTGAAAATCCAAACAGAAAGAAGGTGACCAGCCTGAAGACTGGTAGAAAAGTATGGAAAAAAAATCTAGGTTATGTCTTTTTTTAAATTTCCCTACCTTCTCTACTGTCCTAATTCATATATAAACTTGCATATTGTTTGCATAATTTGTAATGTGTTTTCCATATTGTGTATTCTGATAATATTTTAACATATACAGACATTGTGCTTCTTTTTGCTGGCGTGCTTCTTTTCTTTAGTGAAACATGTTAATCCTGTATTCCTCCTTCTATTTTATCTGGACAGAGGCATATAAAAATCTCTGACATTGTAAAATATACTGTCTTGCCTGTCTGATGATATGTTGTACTTGGCTCCACACACTCTGTTTTTAAATATACTTTTGTACTGTTATTATCTGTAATAAAACTGTTTATAATTTTTATTCTAATTTTTGGCCCTTTATTTTTGTAATGGCACATTTAAAGTCCATTTATTTGTATTCCATTATCTCCCTTAAAGAAGAGAGGGAATAGTTTGCTTTTTTGTACCTTTTATAGGGATGGTGCCAGAATAAGGTTATACTTCATCCACACATCATATATACAGTATATAAACAAAACTGACATTGAAACAAACCTGTACTCAGAAAACTGGAAAGCTACATCTGCTGGTCTTCTTCTAAAAATGCAAGGTGTCTGGCTATTATCCTGGAATACTGTGGCTGAATTTTTTTAATCTTCAGACAAGAATTTGTGTGAATATTCATGCCAATTATCTATAAAGTGAATTCCTGTTTACTTATTTCATCTGTACATGATTATATATCTGAAGTGTATTGAGTGAAGATTCTCCTTTAGCAAATACTTTTCTAATCAGTAAACCAGACCAAATAAAAATCAGAAAAAAAGAAATATGCAGTCCTTATCTGCACCTTTGTTTTGGATTAAAGTCAAAGAGATTTACTTTGCAAGAAAAGTTTGCAAGAAAAGTTGTACAATGCAGGAAAACTTTCCGCAGAGCTTAATGAATGAGGTGAAGCTTTGCTGACTTCCATCATTCAGTTATGTGCAAGCAAAAATGCAGTTTTTTTCTTTTTTTTTTTTTTTTGCTTGCACTTAATTAGGTATTCTCTGCAATGTGAAACAACCACTAGCAAAGATTGCCTTGCAAAGTGCAGCTTTGCAAAGGGGCAGAGATAAGCAGGTGACATCACTGCCTATGGCTTTATATTGCCAATGACAGCTCAGGGAGCTGTTATTTGGCAAGTGGTTTCATTAGGTTAAGGTTACCATTTTTTTTCTTTTAGTGGGCATTGAGCATTATGATTGACATGAATTATGATTTACATTGTGGGACTTTTTTCAATAAAGGAATTGTCAAAACCATCACTTTGTTCTATGTACCACCTACTCATTCACATGGGGGTAGGTGTCTGGGTGCCCCCTTATTGTGAAAGGGAGCTTCCAGATTCTGATAAGACCCTGCCTACAACCCCTGGACCATGTATCCTCATTAGCATGGGGACAAGGTGCTTTCCAGGGGAGTCCCCCCAGAAAGGCCCCCCCCCCATGTTTAGGGCATGTGGTCTGGTATGGTTTAGGAGCATGTACACTCATTTCCCTATTCCTAATATGGAATTTTGGGGAGACCTCATGCTTTTTCTTTCTTGATTTTAGCGTGGGACTCCCCCTTAAATTGATCCCAGACCTGAAGGGTCTAGTACAGAATTTGGGATGGACCAATTTGTTTGGGGGGGGTAGTTGGGTCCCCCTTAAGAGAATCCCCAGTCATGTAAACAAAGGAGCTGGAGATAGCCCTACTCATTCACAAGACAAATGTAGAGTGTAAAAAAAAACACAGTGACAGTTTTTGACAAGTTCTTTATTATAAAAAAATGTCCATTGTTAATCACATTGTCCAACAATTAGATCCATGTTACCAAGAATCCTTGATGCCCTTCGACAAATCCTGTAGCTGCTGACATTTGATAAAAAAAACCCTAACCTGTCCAGGGATCCAGCACTGTCCTTCTAGTCTCTGGATTCCCGAGGCTGACAGTGTGGGAAGCCAACTGTGACAACTTGTGGCTTCACATCCGACTTTCTACTGCGTAAGTTTGAGCTGTGCTGTGCTTTTTGAATGGTCCTGCAGCCTTCTGGGACCTGTGACATGTCCCAGAAAGCTGCGGATGAAGAAAGGGGGAGCCAAATTTCATCTTGTATTGCCAAGTATTTTTAGCAGGTACCTGCAAAAATAATTTGGGGTACCTCCCCCAAAAAAATTACCAAATGTGGTGGGGGGAGGAAGACTTAAAGTGGAACTTCCCCTTTTGGGTGAAGTTCTGATTTAACATATTTACCAGACCCTCATCTAGAATAAGGGTCTAGTATAGACAAATTGACTCGCTGCTCACTTTGTATATAAACAAAATGATGATGCTGTAAGTTTTCATTTTGGGAATTTAAACATACCTTTTTCTCAATGTTAGGCCCTTTTCACATGAACATTCCAACTGGCTGAAAAACAGACAGGCAGACCTGATTGGAACCTCCATTCTCCTCTATGGATCGGTGAGTGTAAATGGACATGTGTCCGTTTACACCTACCTACATCCAATCTGATCCGCCAAAAACATGGATGTGGATCCTTTTTCCTTCTGTCCAGTGGATTGGATCAGATGGCAGTCAAGTGTGAATAGGCGGTATAGAGGAGAGCATGTCCATGTCCACTCTGAGTGGACACAGATCTTTCATCCTCCTGCTCAGCAGTGATCAACAGACAGATCCCCTGCCGAACAAGTGGATCACAGGTGGATTCTGCCCCATATGAAAGGCGCCTTACTGTTGTAGCTTGTATACATCACACAGGTGTACAACTTCAAAGGTAGGGTAAAGACACCCCCAAGGCATTGTATTTAATGGAGTTTTTATATTACTAAAATCTCTGTTCCCAGCCACACAGATTTTTAAAACTTTTTTTTCTGCTGTTGTACATGTCCTCCAGGGCAGTGTCCAGTCTCCTTTGCTATTTGTTTGACAATTCTTGCCTATTAGCCTGGAAAATGGCCAGAAAATGGCACTTGAACTTCAGTAATGTTCACTGAATCCTGCTTGAACCAAAATATGTTTTTGGCTCTTCCCTACTTATAGAAATAACAAAAGCAGCTGGACACCATAGAAGTTTTGTAACACAAGAAACTGACATATTTTTGCATAAAAAAACTGAACAAATACTGGAGGCATATACTGATTTTTGGAAGTCCTGAATTGTTATTTGCAAGGTTTCAGTTTCTATGATTACCACTTGTCGGATTCAATCTGAATTTGAAATACAGCATATACTACATAATAGCTACATTGTGTTTTTTAGTTTGTCTGCAGAATCTGAAATGTCTACAGAAATGCACCAAAGCCATTGAATATGGAAAAATTGTAGTCTATGTTGACATCAGGGGTAACTGGCCCAATTATGGGGAGCTGCCCTTTAGATGGAAGTTAAATTTGGCTATGCTATGGACCGCACTGAAGAGTATATAGGTGTGGTTTGTTTATTAATTTAAATTCGGATTCAATTTGCATTATTTGGAGATTCCGAGTCAGATACATAATGATAACAACAATTTTCAACAAATCAAAAATAAATTATACCGAAAACAACAAATTCATTCGGATGACATGATGCAATAGTTTGGGCCTTTTGTTAATGTTCCAAAATAAAGTAAAGACATAACAAATGTTCCAAATTGATTAGGATCCATTCATTTTTAATTTTAGCAAGCGTAACATGAGTATTCTATAATGTACAGCGCTGAGCAAACCTTTTAGCGCTATATAAATACTGTATAATAATAATATTCTAATAAGATTCTTTTTGTATTGGGGTTGAACTTGACAGACCATTCGCTTAATTTGTATGTGCACCGCCCAACAAACAAGGTCAGCTGGGAATGAGGAAATTAGTTCAACTTAATAACATAACAAATGAAAAGGAATTAATTACATTAAAACAAATAAAGCCAATCTTTGGAAATAACAAAAGAATAATAGTGCTTCTGAAAATACAAATTGATGCGGAACAACGAATATATAGTCTCCTATAATAACGAATCATTCAAAAAATGAATTATTATAACATAACAAAGATGACGAAACAAAATAATTTACTTAATGAATAAAACCAAAACAAACTAATTTTCCATCATGCACATGTCTACTGAAGAGATATCTCACTATGTATTAAAGGGGTTCATATACTCTTAATTGCAATCTACATCTGACACAGACGCTCTTTTGAGATGTTTGCTAACCATGCTGCAATAAAATGTCTAATACATGTGTAGTCAGAGAAAAGAAGAAGCAGTATTTGTGGTTTTCTTATTTGTGCAGGTATTTCACGCAACGTTTAAGGTGGGCCATAAATTCAAACTCCTTTACAGACTTAGGGCTGGCAGCTTAAAAGAACTGATGAAAATGATGAAAATGCATTCCTATTTCCTCTAACTTTAAAATGTTTCCTCTTATTCATATAAACTGACCTCTAATGTCAGCAGCTAATGTTCATTAACTTGGCTGAGCAAATCAGCTATCACCCAATGATTTGCCTAAAAGCAAATAAAGCACATAAGACAAAATGCTAAGTAGCCACAACTATCAGAGGCATGCATCATGTTTATAAATCTTCACAGGGATACACAGATCTTGTGCAGCTCTCTTGATATTAACAATCTGTGGCGGTATGTAGATGGAGCTCTGTGAATAAGAATAATTTCTTCTAATCACAAAATGCTATCTTGCTCATTCAAATCCAAGTCTGTGTTTAATAACTGCAGGACTACCCTATTAAATCCACTGGGTATCTCATTTTCAGCCCAATAAGTTTACATTGATTCACTCCATGGAGAAACATTCCTTGATTAAACTATAAATGTGTATTGATGGGAGCTGACTGCATTGAATAAACATTTCACCTATAGTTTTTCCCCCCTTCATTTCGTTTTGTACATTTTTATCATCTCAAGGTGACAATCACACATTGTTAATTGTTTCAGTGTAAAAACGCATCAGGCTGATCACTAAGATACAATTTTAAATAGTTTAGCACTATCTAAACCAAAGAACATAATGTTAATATGTTGCAGAAAACCACTCCTTAGATGAGAAGGCTGCATTTATATTTATCAGCCTTTCCGATGTCCGTCTATGGAATACAGAACACCTCTTTCCCATGTGATACACTATATTGTGGATTGTCAGGATCAGCAGGTGAAAATAAAGGAAGAAGACCAAAAAAATGAAGGCATCCACTATATCTAACGACTGGTAAGATATCTGATTTACCCTCTAATCAATATTAGTGTATACAATTAAAGTCCAAAACCGAAAAAATAAAGAAACAGAAAAACAAAAACAAAAAACAAAAAAAAAACCATCCAAAAAAAAAAACAAAAAAAATCAAAAAGTCCAAAATAAAGTCCCAAAATATTATTTCAAGAAAGATCTTTATCTGTAATATCTTAATTCTTCATATCTTCCAAAATCTTTGTGATATACTTCAAACCAAATCTTCATATACCTCAAAGAAAAAAACTCAACATGTGTATTATCTTCAAAAAAAGGGGTATATAAAACGTGCCACACGTGTTTCATGCACATAAAAAATTGACGTGCCACCACAACCGTGAAGGGAAATCCCTCAGCCTTAGGAGTCAATCCACTGCATACCACTAGAGGAAGTGCATAGTTACCCTCAGAATGGTATCAAGGGTCTGAGTACTTCTTTCCAACCTTTTGGTATTCCTTCAGCCTTTTTTAGCCACTTCCCACAGACCTCATAAACAGACCAGGGATCAATATGTATCATAAAAGCTTATAGCACTTTATTGTAGCAACTTACATTCAAATAAGATGACATCAGCTTCCACACCAAAAACGATATGTTCACAATCCTGCCTCTCCTCATAAGTGTGTAGGTATCCACACCATCCCACTCCCGAGGGGGAACCGATTGCCTGTGGTAAGTACCCAGTACCTCAAAGCCCCATGAGGATTCCAGGAAGCCACAGCCGCATGTACCAGGATCAAAAATGGCCGTCGCCGCACTTCCGGAAGAGCGTCACTACGTCACCACGTCACGTGCCCCGGACGCGTTTCGTCACATCCGGACTTTGTCAACAGGGATACGGACGTGTCTCCTCATTCCCCTTAAATACCAACCAGGGCGGGGAGATAATTGCCACGGCCATCTTACATCCTGGAACACTGGATATCCTCACTCACGTATATAAGGCATATCAGGGCCAGTGAAACGGAACACAGAGAAGCCATTACCCAAAACGGCAAAACTGTAACCAACACACCCCCTAATATATAGACTGCACTTTCCACCATAACTTAATACACTTCATAGAACTTATGTCAACAGTGAGAGCCGGATGACAAACCCATATACAAACAATTACTATAAAAATTATTAATTTAAAAATTATTATATAAATTAAAAATTATTCCCTCCTAACCCCAATAAGAATGTAAACAAATATATCCTCTCTTAAATTATTCAGCCCCCTAAAAATCATCTAAATTTATAATAATAATAAAATAATCCTAAATAATATAAAAATATTCTTAATAATATAAAAAATATTCTTAATAATATAAAAAAAACACAAGTATTCCCCCTCATATAGAGCATTCAATTACTGGTCAGAAATAAAACAATTTAGGTCTAATTCAATATTAAGACCCTTGGGTTTTAGAGTGTTCAGCCTATAAATACAAAAGGTTTCATTTTTGGATATCTCCTGTACCCTATTACACCCCCTCCAATGGGATTCCAGGACATCGATACCACAAAATTTTAGAAGACTCGGATCCGAACCATGAAAATCACGAAAATGTTTGGATACACTGTGTTCTTTCTTCCCTTTTTTTACATTCTCAACATGTTCCTTCAATCTAATTTTTAGATCTCTCTTAGTTCTACCAACATATTGAATTTTACAGGGGCATTCTAATAGATAAGTCACATATTTCATATTACAAGTAATAAATTTATTAATTGCAAAAGATTCTCCCGTCACGCAAGATGTAAATGTGATTTTCCTCTCTTTTATACCTGTGATTTTACAAATCTTACACTTTTAACAAGGAAAAAAACCCTGGAGTCCGAACATCTTCGGCTTCCTAGGGGGAGAGATCACCCCTTTTACCAATAAATTCCACAGATTCTCACTTTTTCTATAGATAAAACTAGGTTTTTCAGGTAAAATCTTTCCCAACATGGGATCTTTATGTAATAGAGGCCAGTGCTTCCTAATAATATTTTCTACTCCTTTGTACTGACAGCTAAATTTTGAGATGAAGGCACAATCCACTACTTTATTTTCTTTACCATCACAGTATCTCTTACTTTTAGTGTTCTTTTTCTTCCTATCCCCTATATAATTCTGACTCACTTTGTATCTAATTCTTTCCAATTGTTTAGGATCATATCCTTTAGACACAAACCGATTTTTTATCAACTCTGATTGTATGATGTAATCCTCCAGCCTTGAACAATTCCTCATAACACGTATGAATTGACCCTTTGGGATTCCCTGAATCCATGAAGGGTGATGGCAACTGTTGGTAGGAATGAACCCATTCCTGTCTGTATCTTTGAAGAAGGTTTTGAAACACAATTTATTTTCAGATTTAAACATATGTAGATCTAGGAAATTCACCGATTCCCTACTCTTAACAATCGAAAACCCTAGTTCATATTTATTCGTGTGAATATGGTCTATGAAGATGTTAAATTCTACATCAGTACCCTCCCATACTACCAAGATGTCGTCAATATACCGCCTCCACACCTTCAGGCCTCCCCACTTTCTTCCAAAGATTTCTGCATCCTCCCATTTGGCCAAAAAAATATTAGCCAAACTGGGGGCGAACTTCGCCCCCATTGCTACACCCCTCTGCTGAATAAAAAATTCCCCTTTATACCAAAAATAGTTTTTCCTCATGCTATAATCTAATAGCTGGATGATGAGTTTCCTTTGTTTTCTATGGAGTTCAGAAAAATTCTGCAAACCCCATTTGATGGCTTCCAAGCCGTCTATGTGTTTTATATTGGTATAAAGGGAATTAACATCAATGGTGGCCAGCAAAGTGTCTTCCGTAACCTCCATTCCCTCCAAGAGTTGTAATATATCCTGGCTATCTTTAACAAAAGAAGGCATCTGCCTAACAATAGGTTGCAGAAAAAAATCTACATATTGACCTATCCTTGAATGCACTGAGCCGATACCATTAATGGTAGGTCTGCCTGGAGGGTTTTTAAGACTTTTATGTATCTTCGGAAGAATATAGATAAAAGGGATACGGCAAACTGATGGTATTAAAAACTGTGCTTCTTTTTCACTCAAAATGTGATCATCCCTTGCATTTTTAATTATTTGTTTCAACTCCTTTCTATACTTTAAAGTAGGATTTTTGGAAATCTTACAGTATGTCATAGAATCCTTCAAAATATTAGACATCTCTTCCTCATATTGTACTCTATCCATCACGACCACTCCACCTCCTTTGTCAGCTGGTCTGATAACAATTTCCTTCTTCTTTTTCAAACTTTTAAGGCCCTGATATAATGCTCTTTCTTCCTTCACCTTCTCAAATTGCAATGTATCTAGATCATCAATAGTCATACGTTTAAATACCTCAACAAATTGGTTCCTAGGATTGACAGGATTAAAGGTGGATTTATTCCTAAGATTACTCTGGACAAAAACCGTCCTACTTATACCATTAGCTGCAGTGGTAGGGCCAGGGAGATAGGAAAAATATTTTTTTATATTTAATTTCCTAATAAACTTATTAATGTCTATGAATGCTCCAAATTTATTCAAATTTCTTTTAGGCGCAAACTTTAAGCCCTTATCCAGTAATTGAATCTCACTGTCGGTAAAATCTACAGAACTCAAATTATAAATACCCTCCCCTATACTTCTTTCCTTTTCCTTTTGTTTACATTCTCCCCTTGTGAAGTTCCCTCCTCCATCCTTTGACATTGTATCTGAATTTCTTCCTCTCTGTTCTGTGGTGGGACATACTCTCCCTCTCTCCTGTAAGGGAGATTCCAATACCCCTGATTTCCCCATTGCTGGGGGTAAAATGGATCCCTCTGAGGGGGACCAGGGGGCCTGCCTCTTTGGTTCCCCTGAAAAAAATTATTATTTCTCTGATGCCCACCTCTCCCTCTGAAGTTCCTGGGACTGTTATAATAACCATTATTCCAGCCTGATAACGGTTGAAACCGTGATGGATAGAGTACAATATGAGGAAGAGATGTCTAATATTTTGAAGGATTCTATGACATACTGTAAGATTTCCAAAAATCCTACTTTAAAGTATAGAAAGGAGTTGAAACAAATAATTAAAAATGCAAGGGATGATCACATTTTGAGTGAAAAAGAAGCACAGTTTTTAATACCATCAGTTTGCCGTATCCCTTTTATCTATATTCTTCCGAAGATACATAAAAGTCTTAAAAACCCTCCAGGCAGACCTACCATTAATGGTATCGGCTCAGTGCATTCAAGGATAGGTCAATATGTAGATTTTTTTCTGCAACCTATTGTTAGGCAGATGCCTTCTTTTGTTAAAGATAGCCAGGATATATTACAACTCTTGGAGGGAATGGAGGTTACGGAAGACACTTTGCTGGCCACCATTGATGTTAATTCCCTTTATACCAATATAAAACACATAGACGGCTTGGAAGCCATCAAATGGGGTTTGCAGAATTTTTCTGAACTCCATAGAAAACAAAGGAAACTCATCATCCAGCTATTAGATTATAGCATGAGGAACAACTATTTTTGGTATAAAGGGGAATTTTTTATTCAGCAGAGGGGTGTAGCAATGGGGGCGAAGTTCGCCCCCAGTTTGGCTAATATTTTTTTGGCCAAATGGGAGGATGCAGAAATCTTTGGAAGAAAGTGGGGAGGCCTGAAGGTGTGGAGGCGGTATATTGACGACATCTTGGTAGTATGGGAGGGTACTGATGTAGAATTTAACATCTTCATAGACCATATTCACACGAATAAATATGAACTAGGGTTTTCGATTGTTAAGAGTAGGGAATCGGTGAATTTCCTAGATCTACATATGTTTAAATCTGAAAATAAATTGTGTTTCAAAACCTTCTTCAAAGATACAGACAGGAATGGGTTCATTCCTACCAACAGTTGCCATCACCCTTCATGGATTCAGGGAATCCCAAAGGGTCAATTCATACGTGTTATGAGGAATTGTTCAAGGCTGGAGGATTACATCATACAATCAGAGTTGATAAAAAATCGGTTTGTGTCTAAAGGATATGATCCTAAACAATTGGAAAGAATTAGATACAAAGTGAGTCAGAATTATATAGGGGATAGGAAGAAAAAGAACACTAAAAGTAAGAGATACTGTGATGGTAAAGAAAATAAAGTAGTGGATTGTGCCTTCATCTCAAACTTTAGCTGTCAGTACAAAGGAGTAGAAAATATTATTAGGAAGCACTGGCCTCTATTACATAAAGATCCCATGTTGGGAAAGATTTTACCTGAAAAACCTAGTTTTATCTATAGAAAAAGTGAGAATCTGTGGAATTTATTGGTAAAAGGGGTGATCTCTCCCCCTAGGAAGCCGAAGATGTTCGGACTCCAGGGTTTTTTTCCTTGTTAAAAGTGTAAGATTTGTAAAATCACAGGTATAAAAGAGAGGAAAATCACATTTACATCTTGCGTGACGGGAGAATCTTTTGCAATTAATAAATTTATTACTTGTAATATGAAATATGTGACTTATCTATTAGAATGCCCCTGTAAAATTCAATATGTTGGTAGAACTAAAAGAGATCTAAAAATTAGATTGAAGGAACATGTTGAGAATGTAAAAAAAGGGAAGAAAGAACACAGTGTATCCAAACATTTTCGTGATTTTCATGGTTCGGATCCGAGTCTTCTAAAATTTTGTGGTATCGATGTCCTGGAATCCCATTGGAGGGGGTGTAATAGGGTACAGGAGATATCCAAAAATGAAACCTTTTGTATTTATAGGCTGAACACTCTAAAACCCAAGGGTCTTAATATTGAATTAGACCTAAATTGTTTTATTTCTGACCAGTAATTGAATGCTCTATATGAGGGGGAATACTTGTGTTTTTTTTATATTATTAAGAATATTTTTTATATTATTAAGAATATTTTTATATTATTTAGGATTATTTTATTATTATTATAAATTTAGATGATTTTTAGGGGGCTGAATAATTTAAGAGAGGATATATTTGTTTACATTCTTATTGGGGTTAGGAGGGAATAATTTTTAATTTATATAATAATTTTTAAATTAATAATTTTTATAATAATTGTTTGTATATGGGTTTGTCATCCGGCTCTCACTGTTGACATAAGTTCTATGAAGTGTTATGAAGTTATGGTGGAAAGTGCAGTATATATATTAGGGGGTGTGTTGGTTACAGTTTTGCCGTTTTGGGTAATGGCTTCTCTGTGTTCCGTTTCACTGGCCCTGATATGCCTTATATACGTGAGTGAGGATATCCAGTGTTCCAGGATGTAAGATGGCCGCGGCAATTATCTCCCCGCCCTGGTTGGTATTTAAGGGGAATGAGGAGACACGTCCGTATCCCTGTTGACAAAGTCCGGATGTGACTAAACGCGTCCGGGGCACGTGACGTGGTGACGTAGTGACGCTCTTCCGGAAGTGCGGCGACGGCCATTTTTGATCCTGGTACATGCGGCTGTGGCTTCCTGGAATCCTCATGGGGCTTTGAGGTACTGGGTACTTACCACAGGCAATCGGTTCCCCCTCGGGAGTGGGATGGTGTGGATACCTACACACTTATGAGGAGAGGCAGGATTGTGAACATATCGTTTTTGGTGTGGAAGCTGATGTCATCTTATTTGAATGTAAGTTGCTACAATAAAGTGCTATAAGCTTTTATGATACATATTGATCCCTGGTCTGTTTATGAGGTCTGTGGGAAGTGGCTAAAAAAGGCTGAAGGAATACCAAAAGGTTGGAAAGAAGTACTCAGACCCTTGATACCATTCTGAGGGTAACTATGCACTTCCTCTAGTGGTATGCAGTGGATTGACTCCTAAGGCTGAGGGATTTCCCTTCACGGTTGTGGTGGCACGTCAATTTTTTATGTGCATGAAACACGTGTGGCACGTTTTATATACCCCTTTTTTTGAAGATAATACACATGTTGAGTTTTTTTCTTTGAGGTATATGAAGATTTGGTTTGAAGTATATCACAAAGATTTTGGAAGATATGAAGAATTAAGATATTACAGATAAAGATCTTTCTTGAAATAATATTTTGGGACTTTATTTTGGACTTTTTTTTTTTTTTTTTTGGATGGTTTTTTTTTGTTTTTTGTTTTTGTTTTTCTGTTTCTTTATTTTTTTGGTTTTGGACTTTAATTGTATACACTAATATTGATTAGAGGGTAAATCAAGTTTACTAAAAAATTTATTCGATGATATTTGTACTTCAGGGGAAGGATTGTGATAGTAACTTGGTGGGGATTCTACTTGTGAAAGGATAGTGCTATATGTAGAATATTGGTAAGATATCTGACCTGAGATAAATTTACAGGTTTATATTTTTTAAAGGGGCATATAAGTGCAGGAACTGAAAAAAGATGAAGGCTTTATTAACATGTTATTCCCACGAAGAGGAGATTTTTCCTTGTATAATTATTGATCACACTTTTTTTCCATCATCAGGAATAGTTATCTCACATAAAGTCACACATAATCACAATATTTTAAACCAGGTTAGGACTGGTAAAGAGTAGAACATACACTATATTGCCAAAATTATTGGGATGCCTGCCTTTGCATGCGCATGAACTTTCCCAGTCTTAGTCCAATAATAAGTTGGCCCACCCTTTTCAGCTATAACAGCTTCAGCTCTGTGCACTGGTACGCAGTCATGTTGGAACAGGAAGGGGCTTCCACAAAGTTGGAAGCATGAAATTGTCCAAAATGTCTTGGTATGCTGACACCTTAAGAGTTCCCTTCACTGGGACTAAGGAGCAAAGCCCAACCCCTGAAAAAGAACCCCACCAAACTTTAAAATTGGCACAATGCAGTCAGGCAAATACTGTTCTCCTGGCAACCCCCAAACTCAGACAGGTCCATCGGATTGCCAGGCAGAGGAGCGTGATTCATCATTCCAGAGAACACATCTCCACTGCTCTAGAGTCTAGTGGCGGCGGGCTTTACGCCACTGCATCCGATGCTTTGCATTGCACTTGGTGATGTAAGGCTTGGATGCAGCTGCTCAACCATGGAAACCCATTCCATGAAGCTTTCTATGAACTGTTGTTGTGTTAATCTGAAGTCCACATGAAGTTTGAAGGTCTTTAGCTATTGACTCTGCAGACAGTTGGTGACTTCTGCACACTATGCGCTAACCCACTTTGTAATAATACCACTAACAGTTGACCGTGGAATATTTAGTAGCGAGGACATTTCATGAAGGGACTTATTGAACAGGTGGAAACCTATCACAGTACCACGCTTGAATTCACTGAGCTCCTGAGAGTGACCCATTCTTTAACAAATGTTTGTAGAAGCAGGCTGCATGATGGTGATTGATTTTATACACCTGTGGCCATGGACCTGAATCCAAAGATTTGGAGGGGTGTCCCAATATTTTTGGCAATATAGTCTATCTGGGTTTGGATTGAGCAGGGTTCAGCAAAAAAAATGACAAAAATGCATGTGCCGAATGTTAAAAATCAGTTTTGACCATTTTCTAGGCTAATAGGCAAGGGATTACAAACAAATGGAGCAATAAAGCAAAAAATTGTTTCTTGCCTGGGAGCAACACATTTTGTAATGCTTAAAGTGAAACTTTAAAAATGGAAAATTCCACAAAATAACACTATGTTTGGGGGATGCTCGGACTCTGTGTGTGAAGTGGCACATCTGTGCAACATATATAACCTACTACAGCAACACCGACATTAACAAGGAAAAATGGTGTTTTAAATTGCTGGTAAAAGGGCAATTCCTAGCCACTTTGTTCTATTTGTAAATAAAGCAGCTGGGAATTCCCTTCATCCATACCAGATCCTTCTCCTAGATGAGAGTCTAGTATAGATGTTTATGGGGGACCCCCACACACAAAAAATGCCATGGAGTTCCCCTTCTAATTCATACCAGGCCCTTCAGACTGATGAAGACAAGGGCTTCTTCCCCACAACTCTGGCCTTGTGGTTGTGGGGGTCTGTGGGCATCGGGCTTTTTGGAATCTCAAAGCTTCCTTTAACAATAAGGAAACTGTTTTTGATAAGCTTTTTGAAAAATGTCTTTTAAAAAATGTCTATATCCCATAATGTACATCCACCATTAATCATGTCTGGTGATGTAGATCCACACCAATCACGATGGCCAAAGTCTGCTGACCCATCGAAAGAAAAGAAAGTGCTACGCACTGACACGTCTAGTCTCTTCACTGTACTTCCATTGAATGACAGGTCCAGTGGATGACAGCTAATATATACAAATGGGTGAGGTCTCCCATTCGACATAATTCAACTTATATAAACATAACCATAAATGGTCAATGATGTCACTGAGGTACCAATGAAATCAATGACCTGGAATATATTTTATTAGGGTTAGGGAAATGTATGCATTTTTAGACCTTGGCTCTGTGGGCTTATTAACATTTTTAAGGAGGGGCAGGCTCCCTCCAGGCATACCTGCCCTTGATCTATGTGGTCCTACTATGGAGGCTCTGAAAATTATTTTAGTTTATTAATGCAATACAATTCATGTGTCTTTAAAGTTTCTCATTTACCCAGGTCATGGTATGGTTTGTAGTAGTTGGTCACAGTCAACTGGATTTGTTGTGTAAAGTTGAAGACATTTTGTCATTTATCCAGGTGGCTTTCTCAGTTCTAATGAGTGTCAGAAACATGCCTCAGCATTATTGCCACATAAGAAACTCCAATCCAATCCATGAATTCATGGTGATTTGATTAAGGCGATTGGGTTACTGGTACTCATTAGAACGGAGGACCCACTTGAATAAATGACAAACATCTTAAATAGTTGAATGTAACTAACTACTACATACAGTATAGTTAGTTTCTAACACTCTTTAGAACTTAAAAAGCTACGACAAGTGATTAAACATTTCTAACTTTACAGAACAAGTCCGGTTACAGTAAATGTGACTACTAATATCAATATAATTAATGATTTACAGTTTTCATGAAATCAGTACTAGTCATAGAGATAATCCAGTTCATGGGTATTAACATACTGTTCAGCCCATTGCAGAGGCACAGACCAATTCTTAAACAAAATAATTTTCACATAACTGGGTATAAAAAGCATAACTGGGCTAGAGTGAGCATAATACATTATTTATCTGCAGTCAAATCTGTTTCATATCACAGAGGAATCTATCTTCTAGCACAACCCAATATTATTTTAAAGTATGATGGTTTTTACAGTAATTTAAAGATTATACAGGAAAGTCTTCTTCATCTCAAACTGTATTTAAAGAAGTAAAACTTGAATATTAATCTCTAGCTCACCTAGTGCACCATCTAAAATGGTAGCACATAGTCAGGTCAGACAATAAATAAGTAGGATGACACCATATCCTTAGTTCTTAGTGCTGTGTTTACTGATATCAATTTCCCACATGACAGAGGTACATACAGTAGATGTCACCTGGACTTTGCAAAATGTTCATTATTTGCAGAAGTCACCTGTGTGTGGACAAGGCACCTAGCTATCCAAGAAATATTAGTGCAAACACACTAAAAAACAAATGAAGCCACCCCTAGTCTGAGAATTCACTTAACATCTAATGCTTTAACACAGCCAGATTCCTTAAGAGGAATCTCATGAGAAGGGTATGCGACTCTTGCCACACATCAGAAGTTTTGTCTCTGCCCTGGAAATAGTCTGTAACTGTGGAGGAGGGGGTTGAATTGTAATATGTCTATGAACCCCTGACCATTTAGTCAGTGGAGGATGGAAACAGGGGACCTGTCAGGTCTTAGTGTGCTTTATAGAAAGTCCAACTGTCTGGTTTTGTTTCAGGAAGGTATTGATCTCAAAGCAAACCTAACAGCTGCATAAATAAAAATTTACAAATTAAAATTCATTATGATTCATATGTGCTCAGGTATAACCAACCAAAATGTCCATCAGTTTTTTTAATTAATGCAATACAATTCAAGTTTCTTTATCATTTCTTATTTACCCAGTTCGTAATATGGCTTGCAGTATCTAGTATTAGTTAGTCAGATTCAAATGAGCTTGCTCTGGGATGCTGAACATGTTTCATAGCTTATCCAAGCAAGTTCCTCAGTTCTAATGAGGATCAGGAAAAAGCCCCAATATTTATGACCACACGAGTAACACTGGCACCTTGACCCAATCACCATGGAAAGGCAGATGCTATTGTACAAGAACAGAAAAGGAGGTGAGAAATTTGTGGGACCACCTCTTCTAGTTACATAATCACATACTTGAAGTCAGGATGGCTTCATAGGTGTTAATTCTTCAATTTGTGTTAGAGCCACACACAACTGTACACTAAAGCATGCATGTTGACATACACTAATGCACACATGCCAACATGTGCATGCCCAGCTATAGCTAAAAGACAGCAAGCCAATGGGCAACAGGCTAGAGACGGACAGGAAGTCCATGCCCCTGGCTTTAAAGACACAGATCCTGGAGGTACTGTAACAGCCTAACCCCACATTTATGCACTTTACTGTGGCCTGTGCCACAGTGTAAGGTATGCAAAAATAAATAAATGAACTTTTGCATGATATTCTAATTTTTCGAGTTTCACCTGTATATATATATATTCAGTTAGGGACCAGACCACCATCTGACTGAGGTAGATGTATTTTACACAACAAATGGATAGCCAGGGACTCTTTGCTATGTTAATTTTATGCAAGATCACTTTGGCACTTGAGGGCCAACTTGTTACATTTCAAAGGAGGTAATTTGCAAACTTACAAGAGGGATAAAATGCAGATTGCTCAGTCAAACTTGAAGGGACTTGGCCAGCATCTAATTATCTGATAACATGAAAAGGGGTATTAACTATGGTAAATAGCATTTTTCACGGGAAGGTTGTTTATCTAATTAATGGTAGAAGAATTCAATTGAGGAAATATCTGGACAACTTTGATTAGAATTTAGCACTGAATCTGTCCAAGGCCAAATAGCATTACCTGTCACCCAGAAGATCAAAAGGGCTACTAACAATGGCCAATCAGAGTGCTTGTCATTTTACTGAACAGGTAAGATTTGTATATTAGGGAAGGTTCTTCTGGTTAAGTTATTACAGGATTACAGGAGTAAGTGGGTACTTTGAAGGTTTCTGATAATTTCATGTATATTCCAAGTACCCTGTTATCTGCCTTGTCTGTGCCTCTGTCTTATGGATTGTTTCTGAGCCCATTAAATCTCTCTCTGGAAAAGAACCGTTGGACTTGTTGCTGTGGGAAAATGCATTTATAAATATACACGTCATCCGTGCGTTATATAAGACAACAGATGATCTGTATGGTAATTAAATCAATCATCATCCCTCATGTAATATAAGACAACACTAAGCCATCATTGTTTTTCCAAGACGGACATACTCCAGATGCTATTGGCTGAAGAGGAGGAGGGTTGGGGTGTTGGCAGGAAGGAGGAGGAGAGTTGGCGGTAATGGGGGTGATCATGAGGAGGCAATGAAAAGTAACTAGCTGCAGGGGGGAAACCTATGGCCATAGGCTACCCGCCCTTACATTACAGTGGAAAGGGCAGGCAGCAGTAATTAGAGAAGGTAAATCATGCTGGCAGTTAGGAGGAGGAGTGCTGAGGTGCTGAAAGTGATGACATTTTGGGGGGAGGCTTCAAGGGGACATTTCACCCTTCTCTGATATGAGAGAAAAAAATCTGGTGTATCTACTACCACGGTTCAAGTATTTTCCCAAAATGACTCATTTTAAAGAATTTTTTTGAAAGAAACTCTGATGTATTTCCTTATCATGACTGAAGACCCCACACTGTGGGTGGTTGGATCCCAATATATCATATGTATAGCTGAAGAGGGAAACCTAAGGGCAACATGCTGACAGCCTTATTACAAGGTAGCTTTGGTTTGACACTTGCAGTATATCATCGTATACTTGTGCGCAGGGGCGGACTGACCATTTAGTCACTCGGGCACTGCCTGAGGGCCCGGGGTCAGTAGGGGGCCCCATGAGCTGCCCCTGGTGCCTTTCATAGGCTTTTTTTGCATGTGGTTTGAGTGTGGACGAGGACACAAGGGCCCCATGTTTTTCTATTGCCCGGAGGCCCCATGAGTTGTCAGTCCACCCCTCCTTGTGCGGTATATTTATGTGCACCAAAGCTCCACATTTTTATTCATCTATTTGCCAAAGTTACCATTAAATCTAGAAAATTCCCTTTATTAAAAACAAGATCAGGCGGGCCTAAAGTATTTTGGAAAAGGTGAGCACTGATGTTTCAACGGAGTTGTCTCACTGAAATCTCACTCAAGGAACCCAGAGAAAAAGAACAAGAAATAATGATTATTATTATACAGGATTTATATACCGTCAACAGTTTGCGTAGCGCTTTGCAATGTGAGGGCAAATAGTTCAGTTACAATACAATGAAATACAGGAGGAATCAGAGGGCCCTGCCCTTGTAAAGTGTATAATCTAAAAGATAATATTAACATATACAACAGTATACATAGCAGATCAAGGAAAATATGTTTTTATTGGAACTATGAAATACAAATATTTATCTAGTATTGAATTAAAAAAATATTGTACTGAGGAGCAATAAAAAAATTCAAATGTGGATGATTTAAAGTGAAACTCTAGCCATAACAACTTGATAAAAAATAATGCTCATTAGCAAGGAACATACATTTCACATTAGAAACTATGCTACCAAAATTAGAGGGTGCTGTAAATTGCGTCAAGTATTGTTCCTGTTTCTTCTTGCTCGAGGCTGCCATTTTTCTGAAACCCAAAGCCACTTAGCAGCAGTAAATCTTTAGGGGGTCAGCAGATCAGCCTCTATATTTTCAGCAACATGAGGAAAAATAGAGAGCAACTGAGCATGTTCAGAGGAGGGTGAGAAGTGTACTCTACCTAACAACTGTATCTCCACTTTTTCCATTAGCTCATCCCCCAAAGATATTACCTTTTGTATCACTTGACTCTCCCTTTTAAATTTTAATCTCTAATGAGCAGGGCCCTCTGATTCCTCCTGTATTGAATTGTATTGTCTTCAGAAGGGAGTACATCTCCCGAAATGCGTTAGACTACCTTACCAAGGGTCTACCGTCACTTTGGACCATCATTACGGACTCTTCTTCTGTTTTTATCATCCTTTGGTTTGTGAGTATGCATGTACTGTATATGCTTCTAAATAAATGTGTGTTTCACCATGGTAAGAGAGTGCACCCTGTTTTGCTTTTCCTCACTAGTATCAAGATTTCCAAATCTTCTAAGGGCTGCACCTCAACGAATGACAGTTACAGTTATCCTAGTCTGCATGAAGATTTGAGCACTGGTTTCGTTTGTTTATTTGAATTGTATTGTCTGCCCTCATGTTGTAAATCCTGTATAACAATAATAATTTCCTGGATTTTAAACAGTATAGGCAGTTATTTTAATGTATTACATAGCTATACCTGCAAAAGAGGGCAGCATGAAGTGCCCCAGCAGGACTTAATTTTCTGACTTAAATGGCAGATAGCCAAGAAGACAATTAAAAGTATGAAAGGCCAGCTGAGATGAAAACTGCTAAAAAGAATCCTGGAAAAGTCAAAAGTCAGATTAACACAATGAAACGGCCATAGTCCATTGCCTTCTAGCAAAATAAATAAATACATAAATAACATTTGACACTGGACCAGCAGAGGTGATGACTTCAATGAATACCACTTTGTATGTGTGAGTAGAGAAGAATGTACCTAATGGGTTTAAAATCAATTTATGAAGTGCTGAGAAAACCAGATTGTCACAGAAAAAATGGATAGGGGACCCACTGTGTTATCTGCACATTGGAGAGGGTGGGACCCTTACAGTGTATATAAACTCTAATAATACATGTATTTGCTCCCTTTTGGTCTGTTAAATATACAATTGGAAGGGTTTTATTGTATCTATTTGACAAGTGCAAAAAATAACTGCAACAAGACAGAAATCTTGTGATCAGAAAAAATCCTGTTCTCTTTGCCTTTGGACTGTTAGCATTGTTCTTTGCTATCTCCATAGACTATGTAGCACCCTCCTAGTCAGCTAGGGGGAGCTCTAGCTCTCATTGTTAGTGAGGAGGGCTGAGTAGCAGGCTCTGCAGACCAGCTCTCTGGGGCTCTTAGAGGATTCTGGCCAATCCCCAACAGGAGCTTTGGAAAGGGGCAAGGGCACCTTTAAGAGTAACTGAGCCTGCTCAGCAGCAGGGAGAGTTGAAGGAAAATTCATGTGGAAGAGGAGGAAGTGAGGCTGGAGAGCAGGAACCTGGGAGGGGGGCCTTATGTGAAAGGGGCTGACCTCCAGGCAGGAATATTCAAAGGAGGAAAGCTTGTCCCCCTAAGAAAGGACTACCTGTGTGGCAGGGAAGGAGCAGCCCAGCTAGAAAGTCTGGTAGCAGCCACCAACCCACCAACAACACAGGAGAAGGACTAAGTAAGTAAACCTGCACCCCCTTGGCCAGATAGAGAAGGAGCACTCTGGTCGGAAATCAGATTAGTGACTACCTGAGACTGTCTTACTCAGGGATTCACCCAGATCGGCTGGATTAGAAGAACCTAGGGTCTGGGATGATACAACTGGAGATGCTGACTAGCTCTCCAAGAAGAGGATTTTGCTGTAAAAAACTGGTATATAGTTCCAGGAGGTTGTCCTTGGTTTCACAGTTCCATTGGGCATCCAGTACACCACCCCTAACCCTATCCCAGTTCATATCCCCTAATAAAATCACAAAACAAAGCTCAAGGACTGATTACTGTCTCCTGGATGCAAGTTATTGTGGAAATACGTGTTGCCTGACTGTGCAGGTCTATAGGGGGACCCAAAACTTCAGTGACTCCTAAGGGGGTAGTGCTACAACTACAAAACACCTCCACCTGTTATGGAGAATAGAGGGAGTTGTTATGTAGTCCTAACACTCTTCCTGTCTTATGCTACATTCACACTTGAGCAATTTGTAGCTTGAAGCTTAACCACTTGCCAACCGCGCTATAGCCGAATGACAGCTACAGTGCGGTTGTCCAGTTCTGGGAGGGTGTCATATGATGTCCTCCCAGAATGCGCCCCCAAGGGGCGTTCATCTGGTGATCTCCGTGATCACTGTGTCCCATGGACACAGCTGATCATGTGATGTGGTAAAAGGCCAATCACAGCGACCTTTTACCATGTGATCAGCTGTGTCCAATGACACAGCAGATCACTGGTAAATGCAGTTGCCATTTATTGGCTGCACATTCCTCACACTGTCATAGTGTGAGGAAAGTACTGCCGATAACCAGCAATTGTCAGCACTGATGATCAGTGCCACCCACCAATACCACCCACCAGTGCCCAGCAATGCTGCCCACAAGTGCCCAGCAGTGCCAACTACCTGTGCCCATCAGTGCCCAGCAGTACCACCCACCTGTGTCCAGCAGTGCCCCGCATCAGTGCCCAGCAGTGCTGCCAGTCATTGCCCAGCAGTGCCGCCAATCAGTGCCCAGCAGTGCCGCCCATCAGTGCTATCAGTGCCCATCATTGTTGCATATCAGAGCAGTATAATCAGTGCTGCCAGATCAGTGCCAGCTCATCAGTGCTGCCTATCAGTGCTGCCTATCAGTGCCCATCAGTGCTGCCTCTCAGTGCTGCCTATCAATGCCCATCAGATCAGTGCTGCCCATCAGTGCCCATAAGTGCTGCCTATCAGGCAAGCTTCATCAATGCACATCAGTGATGGAGAAAAATTACCTGTTTGCAAAATTTTATAATAGAAACAAAGAAAAACTTTTTTTTTCTCACATTTTTTGCTCTTTTTTTGTTTGTAGATAAAAAAATTAAACACCCAGCGGCAATTAAATACAACCAACAGAAATCTCTATGTGTGTGAAAAAAATTATAAACATTTCATATGGGTACAGAGTTGCATGACTGCGCAATTGTCATTTAAAGTGCAACAGCACTGAAAGCTGAAAATTGGCCTGGGCAGGAAGGGGGTATAAGTGCCTGGTAGGCAAGTGGTTGAAGCTCAAAGCTCCCAAAATGCTCAAGCTTAAAAAATCAGTTGTTCTCTATGGTGCCTGCTCAACCCTGATCACGTGAACAGGTACCATAGAGAAGAATTGATTTTTTTTAAAGTGAGCATTTTTGGAGCTTCGAACTTCAAGCTTCAAACTAAAAATCGCTCAAATGTGAATGCAGCCGTAGTGTGACATTGTGGCTCAGTACTATTGTCATCCTAGGACAGGAAGTGTGTTACAGGAAATCTATGGTCACAGCATACATTTTTAGGGTCCATGTCTTAAAAAAATGCTGCTCCTAGAAGAGTTTAGTGTTTTGTCTGTAGAAGTAGAATGTTATCCTATGTGACCAGGGGCGGACTGACCATTTGGAAACTCGGGCACTGCCCGAGGGCCTGGGGTCAGTAGGGGGCCCCATGAGATGCCCCTGGTACCTTTTTCATAGGCTTTTTTGAGTTTGGGCAAGGACACAGGGGCCCCATGATCCCGTATTGCCCAGGGGCCCCATGAGTTGTCAGTCTGCCCCTGTATGTGACCATGCACATTATGTGGTCTGGCATTTTTTTTTAAGTTAGTGTGCATGGACCATAAAACATCAGCATTGTAATAGCAACACCCATAATAGTTATATCTGACAAAACAAAATAAATTTACTTGAAAAATAATTCATGTTGTAAGTTCTGTTTGTCTTCTGGTGGTCTCTTTCCACAACTTACCGATTTTTCTACATGTTTTTCCACTTCCCACTGGTTTTCACTTTCAATTTTGAAAGATTACGTATCCCACAGTACCTTGCTGCCTGCAAGCAGCGATTCCTGAACTAACGTCTTCTCCAGAAACTCCTCTTATCAGATCCTCGGTAGATCAGATAGCAGGCTCTGTGAAAAGTGTGACACGACAGTGCCTACTCACTGGATATGTTTCACAAAATAAAGGGAGTAAGTGTGTGGGATTCTTCACAAAGAAATTTTAAAGACTTTAGGATCAATAATATTCATAAGAGTAGGCTAGAAATAACTGAAATACAATGTAGAAATGAATATATGATTTTTCATTTTGACCATGTATGCACTTTAATGGTGTTACCAGGCTAAAAGAAAGAAAAAAAAGAAAAAAAGAAAGAAATCCAGCAAGACTGACATACTTCTTGGTGTGTGTAGCAGGTTGCAGTCCCCAGACCATCTAGCCTGTCTCAGCTAAACAAGAACAGAACAAGAATGTGGCACATAGTTGGCAGGCAATATCAGATACAGGCACGGGTGTATTTACCACAAAGCAAACAAGGCACTTGCCTAGGGCGGCATTTTTCAGGGGGGCAGCACCTCACCCAAGAAGTAGGGATGAAAGAAGGGACATGTGCTCCATGGGAACCAAGTGCGATTTTTGTGTTGCCTAGGGCAGCACAAAACCTAAATACACCAATGGATACAGGGACAGTAAAAAGGTCAGGGTGGCTAGCTAACAAGAGCAGTCAGATACATGCTGAAGTAGGAAACACGAATGCAGGATGTAATATGGACTGGGGCTAGGAAATGAACCTAATGCTAACCACCTAAAAAAACGGGTGTTGATCTGAACACAGCTAAATAGTAAGCTTGACTGACAGACTGGATGGGGACCTCTCCTGTAGGTGACATAAAAAACTTGCAGGTAAGTTCTGTCAATGCCTATACCAGTCCTGGAAAAAGTAGGCTGTAAAGGGAAGGAGATCCCACATACTAATATAACCACTAGTAGCGGCAGATCTGATTTACAGCTGACCTATGATACATACAAACATAAAAAGCACACCCACCTATACAATGTGTAAAACAGTTCCTTTCTCCTCTCTCCATTGTATTTTCTCTCTTGTATCTCAAGGCAATGATATTAAAATAAAAATTAATATTCACATAGCATAAAATTGTTACAAATCCTGAATTTATTTAGAGCCATAAAACACGACACTCACATGTATAGGTGCAACAATCTGTACCAGATCTATCCACTTCAATATGTAAAGCCCATGGTTCTGCTAAAAATTAGAGAGGAATTTTAGAGGTGCCTCTCACCCCTCTAGTCCCGATTCTAACTTTAAATCACACACAGTTCTCCACAGTGCACCGCACTGACAGACTATTATCTGTATGTGCTCAAGTCCCTTCTCCCTAAAGCATTTCATCCCATGTGGACTTTCTCAAGGATAATTTTCTTACATGTATTTACTGTTGTATGTGCAGAGGCTGGAACTCTCTAATGTTGTTACTTTTTTTTGGAGTGGGGGTTTAAGTACCTAATTTTGTAAACTTTTTTCTATCACATAGGGTTCTGAAAAGCTTTTACCACTGACCTTACCATATACCGTACTCACGTTCCTTGCCCTGGAACCACTATTTGGCCAAACCAGTTAAACCAGATTTAATCAAGGGCCCCATCAATAGGTCTCACATATGCAGGAGAACAAAGAAGATCACATTAGAGCTTTATCTAGGACAGGAGTATCCAAACCTTTCAGTATGAGGGCCTCATTGTATATTTTGCAAATATTTGTGGGCCAA
The DNA here is from genome assembly GCF_062004578.1 of Staurois parvus. Taxonomy (NCBI): domain Eukaryota; kingdom Metazoa; phylum Chordata; class Amphibia; order Anura; family Ranidae; genus Staurois; species Staurois parvus. The sequence continues at coordinate 3,963,775 of NW_028318054.1, forward strand.
AAAAGTTTTACTTGGATCTTGTTGGAATCGGCATGATATGATTTAAAACAAAGTATAAAGAACGTCTGTAAAATCAATGAAACTTCCCCCTTACATCAGGGTCTCCATCAGAGCTCCCCTTAAATCAGGGTCCTAATCAGAGCCCCCCTTACATCAGAGCCCATTTTAGGAGTTCTCCCTTACATCAGAGTCCACCTTAGGCGTTCCCTCCTTCTATCAATATCCTCATCCAAGTCCCTCCCTTATATTGTGAAAAATATTAAAGCACCCCTAAATCAGAGTCTGCCTTACATCTCCCAATCATGATCCTCATCAGAGTCCTCTTTACATCCAGGTCCACATCAGAACCCTTCTTATGTTATGTCCTCATCAGAGAGGGAACCTAATCCTACCTGTGGATGGGATACAATCCTGTAGCAGACTATAGTTTGGAGCCATCTGATGTAGGGCATCATTGGTGGATGTGCCTAAAAACCTGTCTGAAAATTGTTGCTTCCAGAAATTTCTGAATTGTCCAGAAGTTGAGTAGCTCCCTGGATTGAATTAAAGCTGTGTTCATTTGGTTTATTAACTATCAACTTTAAGAAAGGGTGAGTAAATTTATTATAATACTTAATTGATTCAAGTATTGCCCTACACCCAGATATCTGAAAGGTTAAGCATAGTAACCTGTTAACAAACAAATACATGTAATAAGAAGCTTAACCCTTTGTTACATCAAAAAATAAAAAATGAATGCGTTATTTCAGAGGCAAAAGCCAGAAATATTGCACAGTTGATGCACAGTATGTAAGCAGCTTTATTAAGTCGCAATTAAGGAGGGAGAGAAGAAAAATTTAGAGTGTATAATTTCACAGGCAATATACAGAAATATTGTACAATCAATGTCCAGTCAGTAAGCAGCTTTATTAGAACTCAATGTATAAGGGAAAAGCAAGGCAGTTTATATTGGCAAAAACTTTACAGTGTATTATTTCAGAGAGAAAACAGCAGTAGTTGGTGTAGATGGTGGCAACAGCAAGCCGAGAGAGGTGGTAGGAACTAGTAATAGAGGTAGACCAGCAGTATCCACAGCAGCTGGTAATGTTTGCAGTGCATCAGAGGTGGCATGAACTGGTAATGATGACAGACCAGTAGAGGTGGAAGGAGCTAGTAATGGTGGCAATGGCAGATCAGGAAAGGTGACAGGAACTGATAATGGTGGCAGGCAAGCAGTGGGGCCAGGAGCTGGTAATTTTGGCAGTGGCAGACCAAGAGAGGTTGCAAAAGCTCATAATGGTGGAAGGCCATCAGAATTGAAAGGAGCTGGTAATGGAGGAAGGCCATCAAAGGCCACAGGACCTGATAATAGTGTCAGGAACTGGTATTGTGCCAGGCCAGCAGTGTGGCAGGAGCTGGTAAAGGTAGCAGGAACTGGTAATTGTGGCAGGCCAGGTGAGGTTGCAGAAGCTGGTAATTGTGATAGTCCAATAGAGGTTGTAGATGCTGGTAATGGTGGCAATCCAGGAGAGGTGGTGGGAGCTGGTAATGGAGACAGGCCAGCAGAGCCAATTAGAGCTGGAAATAGTGTCAGACCAGCAGAGGTGGCACTTATTGGTGACAAGAGCTGGCAATGGTGCTCCAGTTCTGTGCCCCATCCTGCATCCTTTACATCCCTCAGCAAACTTACCCAGTGGATGCTAAAGAAGATGTAACTTCCTTGCCTATGCCTGCTGGACCAAGTGTCTGTGGTCATGTGAACCTGTGTTATCCAGCATCATGCATACATTACTTTCCACATGCTGGTGGAGAACAGAGATGGCCTTCTGAGTGACTGGGTACCTGCCACTGTGGTGCAGCATAGGCCATAAGCTCGAGAAGGGGGCTGACTCCACCAGCTGAAGTGGAAGCAACTGTAAAACCAGCAAATATGCAAGCTAGCATTGAGATGACAGGCATAGGGGGTGATCTCATTTTATGAATAATTTTATTCAGTTCAGATAGCTCAGTAGATACAGTTCAGTTCAAGAGATACAGTATAATGTGGGGAATGAATCCATAATAAACGCATTTATAGTACATAATTTCATTAACAACATAATGGTAATGAAACAAGGTATTGACATAATGTATATATCCAGTTTTGGGGGCTAACAGCCTAGAACTAAGGTAACAGTATAGTCACAGAACTTAGAAATTGAAAGTTAGGCCACTACTGAGCAGTAGAGGTGCAATCCTGTGATAAAGACAAAAAGAATCATTATTTTAAAGATTGAGAAGGTAGGAAAGAGGAAAGAAGTAAGAGGGGTGGGACCTTTTCAGGTATTTAATAGGAGGGAAAAGTGTGAATTATATTAATACTAGAACACTTCAGGGCTTTAAAAGGGAGACATCTCTGAAGAGATCTGAAGGCAGGAAATTATCCATGCAGGGTTGCCCTATTTTTAAATGTTTTGGCAATCTGTCCTACAGAGTGGATTCAATATTGCAATGGATTATAGTTTGGGTGATTCTGTACTTCATCTCAAGTATGCACAATTTTGGAGTCTCCAAAGCCTTCACTGTTTTTTTTAACACTACTGTTACCTGCAGGAACAGTTTAAACTCTAGTTAAGTTATGTATACAATGATTCAAAAGAGCTAAGGCTGGGTGCAGGGTAATTGGCACTTTGACAACTGTGATATATAAACTTCAACCCAAAAAACGCTGCACAATGTAGACATGTGTACCCCTTTCACCACAACCTCACAACTTCTAAAACAAGTAAAGGGGTATATAAGAAGGAGTTTATAGATTCCAGGTACCATTGGGTCAGATCTTTATAATTGGTTTCAAGTGCTATTATGTTTTGGGAAGATGATCTAGCCGAATCCCATATTGCAGCCCAATCTTCCTATTCTAGGTGTATATTTTAATCAGATTTATATCTATTCGTATAGGCAGGTAAGGCTGTAGAGACTGTGTTTAGGTATTAAAATTATTTGGAAATGAGGCCTGGGGCATGTGGATCAGTCAAGCAAATGTGCTTGAAGAGGGTTAGGCCATTTAGGGAAAAATGGATGTGATAGTATGGTGTTAAGAAATGTGACACCTAGAGGTAGCAAAATAATTCAGAACTAAAAAAGGGTGAATTGTTCACATTATGAAGAAAAGGATTTAAGTTGAAACTTCCAACCCCGTGATAGATGCAAATTGTTTTAAAGTGCACAATTAATTGGGTAAAGCGGTGCGTGGAGAGGTCACGAAAAGAAAACCGTCATGAACAAACAGACATAATTCATGCTGATGAAAGGTCACCTCAATTCCCCATATATACGGATTGGAACAAATTAGGATTGCTGGGGTTCAATAGCAAGAGCAAATAATAATGGGGAAAGTGGACAGCCATGTCTGGTACCCTGGATGATTTCAAAGCGGTCTGACTTAAGTCCTGCATACTTCAAGTAAGGCTGGGGGTTGGCATAAGCACAATTGCATTTAATTTCAAATAGGTAGCGCTCATTTGTTTGTTGTTACCATTATTATGGAATGTATCAGATATTGTGGTGTATTTCTAGACAAATAACGTTATGTTGTACATCCAAATAATTTTGTTGCTATACTTGAATGCTGAATTGCTTTTGATATATGAAACATTTTATTGTGTTTGTGAAGTTGTTATTGTAGACACAGAGCTGTATATAATAGTCATAGAAATGTAATTATAGTATTGATTTATTCCAGACTGTGCGTAATTAGCGTTCAGCTTTGATGTTTTGATTCCTATGCTAGGGAAAGAATGTTAAGCATATTCTATTTCGATCAGTACCTTACATTATTGCTGCTGAACTAGTCATATATTTATTTTTCATTGTGTTAAAGAAACACCTTTATTATTATTTTATTGAGACAAAGAGAAGCGCAAAACATTTGCAAGGTTCAGTGCTACTAGGAAAAAGCAGTATATTAGTCAGTGCATAGTGCGTGCTCCTGCCCTTGAATTGACAGAGCATGTTTCCTTATCTGGCATGAGCAGTATATCAATAGATTTCCATCTAATGTACACTGCTCAAAAAAAAGAAAGGAACACTTTGAAAACACATCAGATCTCAATGGAGAAAAATATCATACTGGATATCTATACTGATATGGACTGGGTAATGTGTTAGGAATGTAATGATGCCCCATGGTTTAATGGAAATGAAAATTATCAATCTACAGAGGACTGAATTCAAAGACACTCCAAAAATCGTAGTGAAAAAATTATGCAGCAGGTTAGTTAGTCCATTTTGCTGAAATTTCATTGCAGCAACTCAAAATGGTACTCAGTTTACATGGCTTGTATGCATGCCTGACAATGTAGGGGCATGCTCCTAATGAGACGACGGATGGTGTCCTGGGGTATTTCCTTCCAGATCTGGACCAGGGCATCACAGTGCTCCTGGTGGCATCAGATGGACCAAAACATGGTATCCCAGAGTTGTTCTATTGGATTTATGTCAGGCGAACATGGGGGCTATTCAATGGTATCAATTCCTTCATCCTCAAGGAACTGCCTGCATACTCTCGCCACATGATGTCAGGCATTGTTGTGCATCAAGAGGAACCCAGGACCCACTGCACCAGCGTAGGGTCTGACAATGGGTTCAAGGATTTCATCCGGATACCTAATGGCAGTCAGGGTGCCATTGCCTGGCCTGTAGAGGTCTGTGCATCCCTCCATGGCTATGCCTCCCCAGACCATCACTGACCCACCACCAAATAGTCATGATGAATGATGTTACAAGCAGCATAATGTTTTTCACGATTTCTTCAGATCCTGTCAAGACACATGTGTTCAGGGTGAACCTGCTCTTATCTGTGAAAATCACAGAGTGCCAATGGTGGACCTGCAATTCTGGGGTTCAATGGCAAATGCCAATTGAACTCTATGGTGCAGGGCAGTGAGCAGAGGGCCCACAGGCCACCCTCATGAAATCAGAGACATTCACACCAGTGGCCTGCTGGAGGTCATTTTGTAAGGCTCTGGCAGTGCTCATCCTGTTCCTCCTTGCACAAAGGAGCAGATACCCATCCTGCTGATGTGTTAAGGACCTTCTATGGCCCTGTCCAGCTCTCCTAGAGTAACTGCCTGTCTCCTGGAATTTCCTTCATGCTCTTGAGACTGTGCTGGGACGCACAGCAAACCTTCTGGCATTGGCACGTACTGATGTGCCATCCTGGAGGAGTTGGAATGCCTGTGCAACCTTTGTAGGGTTCAGGTATCGCCTCATGCTACCAGTAGTGACACTGACCCTAGCCAAATGCAAAACTAGTGAAAAACAGTCAGAAAAGATGAGTAGGGAAAAAAATGTTAGTGGCCTCCACCATTCCCGTTTTGGGGGTCATCTCATTGTTGACCATCTAGTGCACCTGTTGTTAATTTCATTAATACCAAAGCAGCTGGAACTTATTAACAATCCCCTCTGCTACTTAACTGACCAGATCAATATCCGAGGAGTTTAATTGACTTGATGCTATACTCTGAGTAAAAAGTGTTCCTTTAATTTTTTTGAGCAGCATATATCTAAAGGCATATCATTTTTTTTGCTTTGTATAGAGGAGGAAGTTATTTTTCTCATTAGGTCATTGTCATGTAGACTCAATAGAGTATTTCTTCCCAATGTTAGGGATTTCCCTTCTTTGTTGTCACAAGCATAAGTGTGCTAATTAGAATTTTTCCCTTGCTCTGGTTACAACTCAAAATGTTGGATTTATCCTCACCTTCATTACTGGTGACACTGTTGATCAGGACAACTTGAAAGTAGGGACACAATAAAATGCTGACATTGGTTCTAAACCCTCACCACTCTGTCCAAAACTGAAAAAAACAATGCCTTTAGTCATATTTTAGGAATGGTAAATCATGGATAAAAACAACCTAAATAAAATAAAAAATACAATATATATATAATTATATACAGGCAGTCATTGAGTTACATACATCTGACTTGCATACGACTCATACTTACTATCACGTACTTGGTGATAGAGGCCAATGGAGAGAGGGCTTCCCTTGCGGCTAAGTTCCAGACTCCCCTGAGAGTGGGACAGCGGGAGTCAGGACCCAAGTTGCACGGGTCGCCTGTAGGAGTGCTGGTTGGTGGTCCACTCAGAAGCACAGCTGGTGCACGGAGATGGGTCTGCAGATAGGAAGCGCCTGTGCGTGGTATGCAAGCGCTTCCGAGATTTAGGTGTTTACTGCGTAGTCGGTTCAAGCCAAGGTCAGGTACAAGGTGGGAATCAGAGCAGGCGTAATCAGATGGGATAGCCGAGGTCATACACAGAGGACAGAGAGAGTATCCGTAAGCCAGGCTGAGGTCAGATAAGGGGTAAGGCAGAGTAAACAGGCCCAGGAGCAAGCCAAGTTGGTAACAGGAGATCATGGGTCAAGTCACAGGAAACAGGAACCAGGAACAGGGCACGGGGAGCTATAGATCATCCCAGCAACTTTAGGAAGTGATGAGCCTCCTTATAAAGGCCATCTGGCACCAGACTCAGGCTGATGTGTCCTTCTGCGGCCATGTAGAGTACTGGCAGAACTGCCAGATCTTCCAGAACCTCTGCCGTGGACAGGACCCTGACACTTACAAATGGAGGGAGACAACAGGAAGTGAGAAGAAATCTACCCCTAGAATGGGACATTCACTCCTGTAAGAGTTATCACGGGAAAAAGGTGTCTCCACTGAAGGTTTATCACCAATCTTTGTTCCCACGACAACCCAAAATTTTCAAACTCTTATTGTCACTTGGACAGAAATTGAGGTGAAATCTTCTGAACAGGGTCACAAACAGCAAAAAAAAAAACATTGCAGGGTGTTAACCTTTCCCTATGCTATCCAAAAAACTTAAAAATTATTTTTTTTTTTTGCTGGAGTTACACTTAAAAAATTAACCAACTTTCATACAAATTCAACACACCTGCAGAACCTATCTTGTTTGTAACTCGGGGCTGCCTGTACTGTCTTAGAATGTTTTTTATTCATAATTTATATTTTTCAAAATTTTACTATATAGCAATATTTAATTGGTGGATGCATCAGCCCCTTCTTCTCCTCCCTCTTCAATGCTCTGTAGTTTAGGGGGGACATTCTTCAGCCCATAACAGCAGGTCTATGCAAAATGTAGCAAAAACCTGTGCATTACACCTGCAACACAATGATCGCAGGTGCAATGCTCTGCAGGCTTCATTGCAAAACATAGTAGTTGCAGATTAATCATAAGATCAGTGTTGCTGCATTTACTAGTTTTTTTTTTTTTTTGCAAAATGCAGAGTAAGCCTTTACCAGCAAAAACATTTTGTTTAGATGCATGAAATTCTTACATTTGGGCAAACCATTGTACAAAGCTCACTTTTTAAACTCTGTTATTGCACAAATAAAGAAATAAAAAATTTAAAAAGACCTTCACTAAAACAAAAGAAAAAAAAACAGTACTTGTGTTCAATGTCAAGCCCTGCGGCAGAGTAAATGGTACTTTGTAACACTGACATTGTATGTATATTCTCCCATAAATACACTACATACTTGCAAACAAGCAATTATCTACCTAGTCAACCAGGTCCTATGATTCCTAAGCAGGGGTTATTGACGTAAATAAACATCTCATATGAAGTAGCACACACTGAGAGCTATATATAAATTACAGGCAGTGATTTGCAGGCATAGCTTGGGAAGCAAATCAGTATTAGAAACCTTTGCCATCTATTGATTTTCAGTGCAGCATATATCTCATTATGACAGAGCTTTCAAATGCTTTCATAACTCTGATTTATATTCCAGGTCTGTACACATGCTTCTCTTCCACCCTTGTTGCTGTGAGAGGACAGCAGGATATAAAAGCATCACAGGATAATAATCATGAAAATATTGGCAATGTTCCTACACTACATTACAGGTTTATTTTATTATCTTGGAAAGAGCACTTTCTGTACCAAGGGTACAGTTTTCTAAAACCCTGGAGGTATTACCCACCAGTATCCAATCAGAATGTTCCTTAAAGCATATGTCCACTTTTGCAGTCAAATTTGAAAAAGAACCCTATATGGTTGTTATGTGTTCCCATTCACAAAGCATGCTTAAAATGTTTTCAACTATTTCCTTTCAAGTTTCTCAGGAGGAGGTGTTATGGCTAACTGCCAGGTTTTCTGTTCTCATTAACATACAATGCAAGAAGTCCAGCACCTACACCTTTAACCCTTGTTAGGACAAACAGTGTTCAAATCTAGTTACAGTTGATAATGTAGATCTGCCTGCACAGTACAGACAGAGTTAGTTACAGTATAGCAAACACAGCTGTCCAGCCCCTTCATAAACAAAGAGAAGTACTTAGGATGTTTCCTTGTTAGAGGGTCCAGAATAAAAATGACAGTGAGCCAAACAAAGCTGAATAAGTAACTACTGCCTACATCTCTGTAAATAATACAGAAAAAATACGACCAGGTCAAGAGAACCCCATGAGACTTTGAGTGCAGAAAAGTATAAAACATACAATATAGTTGTAGCGAAATCCCGAAGGGGCTGCTTAAGTTTGTTCACTCCGCCACTCTGCCTCTCAACCCCAAGAACTGTCTCAGCCCCAACTGACACACCTGGCAATAGTGTAAGTGCAAGGACCAATGAAAAGCACACACTTTATAATAAAACACAGAAATCAGCTTTACTGTAAGACCTCTATGGGAAGTAAGAAACATTAACAGGTATATGTTAGGTGGATCAAGAGAACAGCAAATACTGTGACCGAAAGCAATATAGCTCAGGATGCTTTCAGGGGATTCCAACTGTGAATAACCCCAAGAGCAGAGGCAAACACTTAAATGGCAACCTCAAAGTGGGTCTAAACCCCTTTACATAAATTTGGCTCTATGATGTCCAAGCAGGAGGAGAGCAGAAGAATGACTCTGTTGTGTCAGACTTCTCCCTTCTAACCCCTGACACCACAAGCCCAATAGGCAAACACTGTACCCAGCTGATGCTTAATAGCTACTTTCCAAGGTAAAGCTTTTCCCTCACACACCATGCAATATAGAGGCCTGAATATGCATGTGCGTGCCCGTATGGCACCCGTAACTTCAGTCTCTTGGTAACAGGATGAATCTTGGGATCTTCAGCTAGCCACTTTCGTTGGTGCACTTAAACTCCTATGGTAAAGTATAATCAGAGGCGTCCCTAGGGTAGGTGTCACCCGGAGTGGAAACACTTGGTGACACCCCCTCCAAAGATTCCCACAGAATGGATCGGATGTGTGGATTGAGCATAATGGATTGGACTCAGAATATATGCAAATCGTGTTGACTGTAATTAAATTACTAATGCTAACTTTTAGCAAATCGACAGAGCTTTCAATAAGCTGAGATTTCTGTGAAATTTTTTTAAAAAATTTAATTTTACATTTAATTTATTTATTTGTTCTAACCAAAGTTCACAAGTAAAATCTGAGGTCTGACCAACACATTAGGTTTCAACTCTTGTAGTATTTGTATAGCGCTTAGTTTTTGGAATTGGAAGCAAACAAATTAAAACTCTATATCAATGAGGCTGAAAAATAGGATAAAATACATTCACAAACTCTTGTGCAAACTTTTTTTTACCATCACCATAAAAATGACAGATCTTCTCTAAAACAGCACACAGCTTCGAGGTATCCCACCCTCAAACATTATATCCATGTTACCATATATCCATATACAGGTAAGCACTATACAGCATTGTACAGTTGGGCCATACAATTTCTCAATTCTACTATGGACAATGTGTATAAAATTCCATAAGCACAGATAGAGATATCTCAGTCCTGAGCAAATTTATGCCATGTTATATGTTCACATTAAGAGTCTTATGCAACAATTCAAGCATTTCAGGACACATTAGAAACACAGACTTATTCTTTTTGGCTTCACTCACACTGGGCATTTGCCTGTCTCATCTAAATGCCATTTCACCTGGAAGGAGAAAAGCAGCATCAAAAACATGCCTAAAAGCTGAATTTTGCAAACACATTTAGGTGCATTTATGCATGTTTTGATGTGTCAGACATTTGGACATTCATTAATTTTATTGGCCAGGATATTAATTTATTCTGGCCATTGAAATTAATGAACACTCAAGAGGTAGGCGTGCCTAGCGCTTAGGCTGGTTTAAATGTATATACACACATTTAGGTATATTTATCATTTTTTTCTGCTGAAATGCTCCTCTCCCGAATGCGCAAGGATACTTAGTGGGGTTGATTTAATAAAACTGGAGAGCAAAATCTGGTGCAGCTGTGCATGGTAGCCAATCAGCTTCTAACTTCAGCTTGTTCAATTAAGCTTTGTCAAAAAAATCTGGAGCTGGTTTCGATGCAGAGCTGCACCAGATTTTGCACTCTCCAATGTAAGTAAATCAACCCAACAGGCTAGCATAGAGAAGCACTTAGAGGAAGGAAAAAAAACATCAAATCCCATTAAAAGTAGTGTTTTTGATTCCCAATGTGCATGATGCCTATCTGTCATTTTATTTGAGCTGTTTTAGAATATGTCTCATCATTGTACTGTATATACGCTACTATTATCCCACTGACACTTCTCATCTCTGTGTCCTGAATCGGTTGTCCTGTAGCATATCACTATAGGCAATAAGGATGTGCATATATAACCATATTCTAATAAAAATAGAGTGTATATGTGGTTTATGTGTGAACAAGACAGCCACCCTGTTAGACAACTAATCCATGGACACCGAGATCGTCAGGAGTGTCTGTGTGATAATTGTAGCATATAGAGTACATTGGTGAACCATAATGTGTTTTGCAGCTGGATTTCCTTGGGTGCTTGTATAAGAATTTAAATGTAGAATTATATGATGGCATAATCCTGTGCAGGACTGAGATATCTGGATCTATACTAATGGAATTTTATACCAGCCTTTCTCAACCTTTTCAAAGCAGAGGAACCCTTGAAATAAATTTCTGGTCTCTGGGAACCCCTGCTAAAAATGACTATATCTACAATTTATAATACATTCGTGTGATGGTCATTGGAAAAATGCTCCTTACACTTGTTGTCATTGGGAAGAATTACCTCCTTACAGATTACTGAAAAGAGCAATGGTGTCAGTGAGAATTTACATATGTGAGAGGCATAAATTGCTCAAGAAACCCATAGCATCCTGTAGAGGAACCCTAGCATTACATGGAACCCTGGTATAGCAGTTCCACTTACTGTAAGAGGATATGCTGGTTGAATGTGTGTGTGTGAGTGGGGGGGGGGGAGTTTTAAAGTCACATCTTTTTTTTCATGGTGATGGTAAAAAAAAAAAATGCTTTATTTTTTTATTAATAACAGATTTGCATGATGGTTTGTGAGTGCCTTTCATCCTATTTTCAGTCTTGTCAAACTAGACGTTTTAATTATTAACTAATTTTAACCTTAACTCCTAAAATACTGTTTTCATCCTACCAATATGAAACTGAACACCAGGGTGAAATCCAGGACTGAATTCAGTTGCTTCAATGTTTGGCAGAGAACCTAGAATTAGTCAGTTATAAAGTAATCTGTTGGCACGGCAAAGTGACTTGCCCACCTGGAGCCTTTTCAGTCTATGCTGGGTAGTCAAATTAAATAACTTCTGTGCTTCAAAACATAATCCCCCTTTCTAAACTAGCCAACACCAGGGGAGGACTGACCATTTGGAAACTCAGGCACTGCCCGAGGGCCCGGGGTCAGTAGGGGGCCCCATGAAATGCCCCTGGTACCTTTTTCATAGGCTTTTTTGAGTTTGGGCAAGGACACAGGGGCCCCATGATCCCCTATTGCCCGGGGGCCCCATGAGTTGTCAGTCCGCCCCTGACCAACATTTTAGATTATATGCTCCAAAAATTAAAAGTGCAGTACTATAACAGCTATCTTGCTAAATATATTATGCAGCATCAGTTCCCTATTTACACCATGCATACTGTGCATATTACAACAAAAGTGCTTGTGCTGAACTGCTAAAGTGACTTCATTCAATCAATATAATTAATATAAACTAAAAAATTCCCATGTGCTGCCAATATCCTATACTTCAACTAACTACATAACAAAGGATGCTGCAAACACCATTGATGTGTTCCCATATCAAAGAATATTGCCACACTGCTCACAATGTCACTATCCACTTCAGTATTCCTCAAATTATATTGAAATATGCTATATCATAACAAAAAAATAAAAAACTAATATGCCACAATATCATATCAATCTGTGTGAACAGCTGTGATGTACCAGTATTCAATGTGACGTAATAAATCTATACAATACTTCCAAACAGATATATTACAGCACACCATAAATTCATAAAGTCCCAAACATTTGTTGTGACAGCTGTAACACAGTAAAATGTGCTATTGATAATAATAATGATGTGCTTATTGCTCTGTGCTCACTCCACAATCATGTATGCTCTTGCCCATGATCCACGGCATTCCAAAAGACTCAGTTCTTCCAATAAGTAGGGTATCTCATCCGATGATTTGGAAATCTTGTGCCCGAGATGAAAAACTGCATGTTCCTTTAAATCATAGGTGCTCTGCTGCTGGTGACTGTAAGGAGAAAAAATTAGTATAATAATATTGTATTACTTTAGGCCATAAAAACACATTCACATGTTGAAAAAAGTCACAGACTCTACCAGAGCATTCAAAACTGCGGTAAAATGCCAACTTCAGATTTCTGCTTTGAGCTAGAAGTGACTTCACCCAACTCCACCCAACATGTTACATCACTGCTCACGTGACTTCTTCAGGGACATGGCCTATTCCTGGAAAGTAGTGCATGCACTTATTTTTGTGTGATCCAATGTGATTTCAGCCCATTCAAATTAATGGCCTGAAAATCGCACTGCACAGTCACACAGGAATTGCATAGGAACATGGACCTCCTTCCTGTGTGATTCAGGTGTGAACTGGCCCTAAGTGAAGACAAACTCCCCATGATACTTACAGCTCCCCTCACTGTGGACAGACTCTCAAAATTTGTAGAGTTAGGAAGGAACTACAGAATATCGGGGTGCCGTGACGAGGCTCTGTAGCTTATGCATGTATTTGCAAATGTGTGCTAACTAAACCCCTGTTTTTAGCTCATACTGTAAGACAGGTTAATTTGGTTTGCTTGCAGGCTGGTTGGCAAGTTGAGCTGGGAATTTTCTATTTTGTTGTTTGATATGCATTGCCCTTCTATGTGCTCCTTGATGTGAAGGCCAGTTATAGTCTGGGGCAGCGGCCATTTATGAATTGTTGATCGAGGGGTGCACTGGACACCTTAGCTGCCATTATGCTACATGCTGGTTGTCCAGTGCGCTCCTGTACCTTTAAGGAGGGGTGGGCTCCCTCAGGTCCACCTGCCCTTGGTCTATCCATTAAATACATGTGCCTCTATTATGGGGGCTCTCAAAATTTTTAGCTTTAGGAACTACAGAATATCAGGGGGCTGTGACGAGGCTCTGTAGCTTATGCATGTATTTGCAAATGTGTGCTAACTAAACCCCTGTTTTTAATGCATACTGTTAGACAGGTTAATTCAGTTTGTGTGCAGGCTGGTTGGCAAGTTGAGCCATGAATTTTTCTCTTTTGTTGCTTGACTGTGGACAGACTCTCACCTTGCCAAGTGAACCTTACATGCACATAATGTCTTTAGTGCTTTTTCCTTCAGGGTTAAAATACAGAGATGTGCCTCCCAATGCATAAGCTTCAACAGAAGTTGAAAAAGTTTGCAAAACTCATAGTGATTTTTTGGTTCTAATGGAAGCCAATGCATGCATACAAATGCCTCGTACAAAGGAGGTGCAAAGAACTAGAGAAAGTGTAGAGAAGGGAAACCAAATTGATAAGAGCCATGGAGGAGCTCAACTATGAGGAAAGATTAGCTGAACTAAAATCAAAATAATTTGATTAAGGGGGATATGATCCCACTTGTATAAACACATAAGTGGTCTATAGAGTGAACCTGGTGTAGAGTTTTTCACTTTAAGGTCATTATAGAGGACAAGGGGGCACTCTTTACATCTCTTTCTCCTGCACATTCAAAAAGGCTTCTTCAAAGAAAGAGCTGTAAAAATGTGGAATAGGCTCCCTCAAGAACTATTTCTGACCAGCTCAGTGGACTGTTTAAAAAAAAGAGTTGGGAGCATTCCTAAAGGCAGAGAATTTTATTGGATATTAAAATTTAACAGGTAACAACGCCAGAGAGTGTAGATCCAGAAAATATCTGATTGCCTCCTGGGGGATCAGGAAGGAATTGTTTCCCCTGCTGGAGCAAATTGGACCATTTTTCATAGGTCTTACCCTTTCTCTATATCAACTGTGGGAATAGGATCCTATGGATGGAGGTTTTCTATTAGTTGAACAAGATGGATAAGATGTAAATATGACTATGTAACAGCATAACAAACCTGGAGCCAAAAAAGTTCATTGTGACCTACAAATACATTGTGATTAGAGATGAGCGAATCGAACATGGCGAAGTGGAATTCGTTTCGAATATCAGGAAAAATTCGATTCGCGCCGAATCCGAAAATTAGCCAACTTCGGATGCACGAATCGAATTTTCCCAAAAATGGCGGCAACATGTGTGGCGACGGAGTGGGGATCTCTGGGAAGGCGCACAGACAAGGCGCGCTGACCCATAATGCATTCATTCATGACATGTGATCACATTAGCCAATCAGCAGCCAGCCAGCCAGCACTGTGTAATGGTGGAGCTATAAATTGCGGCCATCTTACAATTCTCCATTAGCCTCCGGTCATTCAAGAGAGACAGACCTGTCTGTATTAGGGACAGAGTTAGGGCCACAGAGACTTTAGGGCCACAGAATCGTTACTTAGGGACACAGAATCGTTACTTAGGGACACAGAATCGTTACTCAGGGACACAGAATTCTTACTCAGGGACACAGATTCGTTACTCAGGGACACAGAATTGTTACTGAGGGACACAGAATCGTTACTGAGGGACACAGAATTGTTACTCAGGGACACAGAATTGTTACTCAGGGACACAGAATTGTTACTCAGAGACACAGAATTGGAACTCAGGGACACAGAATCGTTACTCAGGGACACAGAATCGTTACTCAGGGACACAGAATTGTTACTGAGGGACACAGAATCGTTACTCAGGGACACAGAATCGTTACTCAGGGACACAGAATCGTTACTCAGGGACACAGAATTGTTACTCAGGGACACAGAATTGTTACTGAGGGACACAGAATCGTTACTGAGGGACACAGAATTGTTACTCAGGGACACAGAATTGTTACTCAGGGACACAGAATTGTTACTGAGGGACACAGAATCGTTACTGAGGGACACAGAATTGTTACTCAGGGACACAGAATTGTTACTCAGGGACACAGAATTGTTACTCAGGGACACAGAATTGTTACTCAGGGACAGACACAGAATTGTTACTCAGGGACACAGAATTGTTACTCAGGGACAGACACAGAATTGTTACTCAGGGACACAGAATTGTTACTGAGGGACACAGAATTGTTACTCAGGGACACAGAATTGTTACTCAGGGACACAGAATTGTTACTCAGGGACAGACACAGAATTGTTACTCAGGGACACAGAATTGTTACTCAGGGACACAGCATCGTTACTGAGGGACACAGAATCGTTACTGAGGGACACAGAATCGTTACTCAGGGACACAGAATCGTTACTCAGGGACACAGAATTGTTACTGAGGGACACATAATCATTACTGAGGGACACAGAATTGTTACTCAGGGACACAGAATTGTTACTCAGGGACACAGAATCGTTACTGAGGGACACAGAATCATTACTCATGGACACAGAATTGTTACTCAGGGACACAGAATCGTTACTCAGGGACACAGAATTGTTACTGAGGGACACAGAATCGTTACTGAGGGACACAGAATCGTTACTCAGGGACACAGAATTGTTACTCAGGGACACAGAATTGTTACTCAGGGACACAGAATTGTTACTCAGGGACACAGAATCGTTACTGAGGGACACAGAATCGTTACTCAGGGACACAGAATCGTTACTCAGGGACACAGAATCGTTACTCAGGGACACAGAATCGTTACTCAGGGACACAGAATTGTTACTCAGGGACACAGAATTGTAACTCAGGGACACAGAATTGTTACTCAGGGACACAGAATCGTTACTGAGGGACACAGAATCGTTACTGAGGGACACAGAATTGTTACTCAGGGACACAGAATTGTTAATCAGGGACACAGAATTGTTACTCAGGGACACAGAATTGTTACTCAGGGACAGACACAGAATTGTTACTCAGGGACACAGAATTGTTACTCAGGGACAGACACAGAATTGTTACTCAGGGACACAGAATTGTTACTCAGGGACACAGAATTGTTACTGAGGGACACAGAATCGTTACTCAGGGACACAGAATTGTTACTCAGGGACACAGAATTGTTACTCAGGGACAGACACAGAATTGTTACTCAGGGACACAGAATTGTTACTCAGGGACACAGAATCGTTACTTAGGGACACAGAATCGTTACTGAGGGACACAGAATCGTTACTCAGGGACACAGAATTGTTACTGAGGGACACAGAATCGTTACTGAGGGACACAGAATCGTTACTGAGGGACACAGAATTGTTACTCAGGGACACAGAATTGTTACTCAGGGACAGACACAGAATTGTTACTCAGGGACACAGAATTGTTACTCAGGGACACAGAATCGTTACTGAGGGACACAGAATCGTTACTCAGGGACACAGAATTGTTACTGAGGGACACAGAATCGTTACTGAGGGACACAGAATCGTTACTCAGGGACACAGAATCGTTACTCAGGGACACAGAATTATTACTCAGGGACACAGAATTGTTACTGAGGGACACAGAATCGTTACTGAGGGACACAGAATCGTTACTCAGGGACACAGAATCGTTACTCGGGGACACAGAATCGTTACTCAGGGACACAGAATCGTTACTGAGGGAAACAGAATTGTTACTCAGGGACACAGAATTGTTACTCAGGGACACAGAATCGTTACTGAGGGACACAGAATCGTTACTCAGGGACACAGAATTGTTACTCAGGGACACAGAATTGTTACTCAGGGACACAGAATTGTTACTGAGGGGCACAGAATCGATACTCAGGGACACAGAATCGTTACTCAGGGACACAGAATTGTTACTCAGGGACACAGAATCGTTACTTAGGGAAGCAGAATTGTTACTCAGGGACACAGAATTGTTACTCAGGGACACAGAATTGTTACTGAGGGACACAGAATCGTTACTGAGGGACACAGAATCGTTACTGAGGGACACAGAATTGTTACTCAGGGACACAGAATTGTTACTCAGGGACACAGAATCGTTACTCAGGGACACAGAATTGTTATTCAGGGACACAGAATCGTTACTCAGGGACACAGAATCGTTGAATTAAAGAGTATGTCAGACAACACGCAGAGGAGTGGCAGAGGAGGCAATGTTTCAGGAGCGAGCAGACGTGGCAGCAGAGGAAGGGGTCGAGGCAGCACTAGTCGCAGCCAGAGGCCAGTGCTCCCGGTGTCATCCAGCGGTTGTGTCTCCACCGACAACCCTGCCGTCATCGATTGGTTGGCTCGGTCGTCTTCCTCTTCCCAGGTCACCTCTGACACCTACAGCCAACGGTCGGTGGGTACGTCAGACACAACCGTTAGTTGGCATGGCCCGGGAGCAAGCCCACTGAAATCACGTGTCCTCTACCTGCCCCTGTCCTTTGGTGTTCCCTCACCAAGCGAAGTATCGCATGCTGTGGGCTCAGCCCCACTGTACAGTGAGGAAGAGCTAACAGAGGGCGGTCAGGAACGGGGGGAGACATCCGCCTCTTCAGCAGCCAGGCGAAGAAGTACTGGCGAGAAGAGTGGCTCGGTAGCCGGTCTAGAGACAGGTCTGTCTCCTGACCCACACGCAGCCGAGGGGGCTAGTAGTGAGGCGGAGACCCTAATTGATGATGATGAGGCTGATCGCACTTGGCAGCCTCGTCGTCATCAGGCTATTTCTTCCGCATCATCAGGAGAAGAGGGTGCCAGCTTGGCAGCGAGCAAAACAGTCGGTGGGTTGCCCAGGAGGCAGCAGGGTCGCAGAAGTGTCAGTGGAGGCAAACGGCCACGGAGTAGAGCACCAGCTCCACTGCAGCCTACCACCACGGCCAGTAGTGGTGCCGGTGTGCACGGAGGAAGTAGCAGTCAGCCAGTGAGGAGTAGCGGGGGCAAAGTTTCCTACTCGGCGGTGTGGCAATTTTTCGTCAAGCCGCCCGAGGAAGTAAACGTAGCCGTATGTCGACTATGTGGGCAGAAAGTCAAGCGTGGCCAGGGGGCCCATGTTGGGACTACAGCGTTGCGTCAGCATATGCAGCGTCGCCATTCGGTGGCCTGGGAAAACCGTGATAAAGATACGGCGGTTCTGCCTGCCCCAGCCCCAGCCCCCGCTCCATCACCCGCTCCGTTACTTGCTCCGTCACCCGACATCAATCGCCCTCTATCAGCCATTCAAGGCTCCAACACCTCTGCTGAGGGGAGTTGTCGCTCGTTGGCATCTTCCGCTCGTTCAGATGCTCCTTCTCCTGCTACTCCTCTTCACGTATTCCGTCAGCAGTCTTTCTTGGAATCCGTTTCCAAGAGACAACAGTTTGCGAGCACGCACCCGACGGTGCAAAAGCTGAACGTCCTCCTGTCCAAGTTGCTGGTGCTGCAGTCCCTCCCTTTCCAAGTGGTGGACTCAGCACCTTTCCGAGAAATGATGGCTTGTGCCGCGCCGCGGTGGAGAGTGCCAAGCCGTCATTTCTTCGCCAAAAAGGCAGTGCCAGCCCTGCATTCACATGTAGAAGAGATGGTGGGCCAGTCTTTGAGCATGTCGGTCTCTGCCAAAGTGCACGGCAGCGCCGACGTGTGGAGCTGTAACTACGGTCAGGGACAGTACATGTCATTTACGGCCCACTGGGTGAACATGGTGCCGGCACAGCCGCACCAGCAACTTGGACAGGTCACGCCGCTTTTGCCTCCACGTTTGCACGTCCTTGGTCCAGCAAAGATGTCCGCCTCTACCACCTCATCTTCTGTCGTGTCCTCAGCCGCCACCCCCGTGCCAAGTCCCATTACTCGACCGGCATATCACATGTGCAGGGCGCTAAGGTGTCACGCTGTGCTGCACCTGGTATGCCTTGGCGAACGTAGTCACACAGGGGAAGAACTTCTGATTGTAATGAACAGAGAAATCGACAGATGGCTGTCTCCGCGCAAACTGAAAATCGGAACCATGTTGACCGACAACGGAAAGAACATGGTGTCTGCTCTGCATCAAGGAAGGTTGTGCCATGCGCCATGCATGGCTCACGTGTTCAATCTGGTTGTCAAGCGGTTCCTAAAATCCACCATCCCACTGCAAGACATCCTTAAAATGTCACGTAAACTTTGCATGCATTTCAGCCATTCCTACACCGCAAAGCACACCCTCCTTGAGATGCAGCGGCAGAACGGAATTCCACAGCATCGCCTGATCTGCGACGTTGCAACAAGGTGGAATTCAACCCTACATATGTTAGACCGCCTTTACGAACAGCGAAAGGCCATCACCGATTTCCTGATGTTACAAGCGGATAAATGTACTCCCCTGTGTAACTTCGATGTCAGCCATTGGCAGCTCATGCGTGACACCTGCCGCTTGCTCAGGCCCTTTGAGGAGGCCACGCTATTCGAGAGTCGGCAGGACTATGGGATGAACAACGTCATTCCTCTGTTGCACGTCCTGGAACAAATGCTGTTAACAATGGCTGGTCAGGGTGCGGTAGACGTGGCGCACAGATCTCAACGCCACATGACCCCTGTGGGGGCAGGACAGGAAGAAGAGGAGGAGGTAGAGAAGGACATTGGTGCTCAGGAATTATTGAGTGAAATGGGTGGTTTTTCCACTCAGCGGACAGGAGTGGAGGAGCAGGAGAATCTGGTAGAGGAGGAGGAGGAGACAGAGGACCCAGACGCACCGTGGCAGTATGCTGTGGAGATGGAGGCAGGGAGTCCCTCGCATTCCTTGGCACAAATGGCCCATAGCATGCTCGGTTGCTTGCGTAGCGACAGCCGAATAATAACCATCAGACAGAGGGATGACTTTTGGCTGTCCACCTTGTTGGACCCTCGCTACCGTTCAAAAATGGTGGCCTTTTTCACACCTGCTGAGAGGGAGGCCAAAATAACGTACTATAAAAACCACCTATGTAGTCAGTTGGTCTCTGCCTTTGTGCGCCAACGTCCATCCTCAGACACTGTGGGCCCTGTGCGCTCGCGTTCCGCTGCCATGGCAGCAGGGGAGGGGTGGGGTGGTAGGAGCAGTGGCAGCTCCACCAGCAGCGGCTGCCTCAGTCTGCAGTCGATGATGAGTAGCTTTCTTCACCAGCGCAGTGAGGAAACTACTAACCAGCCGCAGCAGCAGCAGCAGCAGCAGCATCAGGTGGACCTGGAGCAGGACTTCAAACAACAGGCTTGGGCATACTTGGACAGCACCCTGCCAACCGAGGTAGACAATCCCCTTGACTACTGGGCAACGAAACTTGACCTTTGGCCCCAAGTAGCTGAAATTGCCCTTGAAAGGCTGTCATGCCCGGCCAGTAGCGTGGCATCGGAGCGCGTGTTTAGTGCGGCAGGAGGTATTGTAATTCCGCGGAGGACACGACTGTCCACCCAAAGTTTGGAGAGACTCACGTTTGTGAAAATGAATCAGGCTTGGATTAGTCTGGATTACAAACCACCAGTTCCTGACACAATTTACTAAATCCGCCATGAATCATGCCCCAAACATGTTAACTCTGCCATGTGCCACTTTCAAGTCTCCTCACACTGCTGGTGGGTTCCATTTTGTCATAGGGTGCTGCAAGATTACGGGCCTCCCATTGCTGCTGCCAGGCCCGTAATCTGCCATGGGCCCCCGTACCGACTCCTCATGCTGCTGCCAGGCCCGTAATCTGTCATGGGCCCCTGTACCGCCTCCTCATGCTGCTGCCAGGTCCAGAGTGTGTCATGGGTCCCTGTACGGCCTCCCATTGCTGCTGTCTCCATCGCCACACTCTGCCATGTGCCACTTTCAGGTCTCCTCACACTGCTGGTGGGTTCCATTTTGTCATAGGGTGCTGGCAGATTACGGGCCTCCCATTGCTGCTGCCAGGCCCGTAATCTGCCATGGGCCCCCGTACCGACTCCTCATGCTGCTGCCAGGCCCGTAATCTGTCATGGGCCCCTGTACCGCCTCCTCATGCTGCTGCCAGGTCCAGAGTGTGTCATGGGTCCCTGTACGGCCTCCCATTGCTGCTGCCAGGCCCGTAATCTGCCATGGGCCCCCGTACCGACTCCTCATGCTGCTGCCAGGCCCGTAATCTGTCATGGGCCCCTGTACCGCCTCCTCATGCTGCTGCCAGGTCCAGAGAGTGTCATGGGTCCCTGTACGGCCTCCCATTGCTGCTGTCTCCATCGCCACACTCTGCCATGTGCCACTTTCAGGTCTCCTCACACTGCTGGTGGGTTCCATTTTGTCATAGGGTGCTGGCAGATTACGGGCCTTTCATTGCTGCTGCCAGGCCCGTAATCTGCCATGGGCCCCCGTACCGACTCCTCATGCTGCTGCCAGGCCCGTAATCTGTCATGGGCCCCTGTACCGCCTCCTCATGCTGCTGCCAGGTCCAGAGTGTGTCATGGGTCCCTGTACGGCCTCCCATTGCTGCTGCCAGGCCCGTAATCTGCCATGGGCCCCCGTACCGACTCCTCATGCTGCTGCCAGGCCCGTAATCTGTCATGGGCCCCTGTACCGCCTCCTCATGCTTCTGCCAGGTCCAGAGTGTGTCATGGGTCCCTGTACGGCCTCCCATTGCTGCTGCCAGGCCCGTAATCTGCCATGGGCCCCCGTACCGATTCTCATGCTGCTGCCAGGCCCGTAATCTGTCATGGGCCCCTGTACCGCCTCCTCATGCTGCTGCCAGGTCCAGAGTGTGTCATGGGTCCCTGTACGGCCTCCCATTGCTGCTGTCTCCATCGCCACACTCTGCCATGTGCCACTTTCAGGTCTCCTCACACTGCTGGTGGGTTCCATTTTGTCATAGGGTGCTGGCAGATTACGGGCCTCCCATTGCTGCTGCCAGGCCCGTAATCTGCCATGGGCCCCCGTACTGACTCCTCATGCTGCTGCTAGGCCCGTAATCTGTCATGGGCCCCTGTACCGCCTCCTCATGCTGCTGCCAGGTCCAGAGTGTGTCATGGGTCCCTGTACGGCCTCCCATTGCTGCTGCCAGGCCCGTAATCTGCCATGGGCCCCCGTACCGACTCCTCATGCTGCTGCCAGGCCCGTAATTTGTCATGGGCCCCTGTACCGCCTCCTCATGCTGCTGCCAGGTCCAGAGTGTGTCATGGGTCCCTGTACGGCCTCCCATTGCTGCTGTCTCCATCGCCACACTCTGCCATGTGCCCCTTTCAGGTCTCCTCACACTGCTGGTGGGTTCCATTTTGTCATAGGGTGCTGTATGGCCTCCCATTGCTGCTGCCAGGCCCATAATCTGCCATGGGTCCCCGTACCGACTCCTCATGCTGCTGCCAGGCCTGTAATCTGTCATGGGCCCCTGTACCGCCTCCTCATGCTGCTGCCAGGTCCAGAGTGTGTCATGGGTCCCTGTACGGCCTCCCATTGCTGCTGTCTCCATCGCCACACTCTGCCATGTGCCACTTTCAGGTCTCCTCACACTGCTGGTGGGTTCCATTTTGTCATAGGGTGCTGGCAGATTACGGGCCTCCCATTGCTGCTGCCAGGCCCGTAATCTGCCATGGGCCCCCGTACCGACTCCTCATGCTGCTGCCAGGCCCGTAATCTGTCATGGGCCCCTGTACCGCCTCCTCATGCTGCTGCCAGGTCCAGAGTGTGTCATGGGTCCCTGTACGGCCTCCCATTTCTGCTGCCAGGCCCGTAATCTGCCATGGGCCCCCGTACCGACTCCTCATGCTGCTGCCAGGCCCGTAATCTGTCATGGGCCCCTGTACCGCCTCCTCATGCTGCTGCCAGGTCCAGAGTGTGTCATGGGTCCCTGTACAGCCTCCCATTGCTGCTGTCTCCATCGCCACACTCTGCCATGTGCCACTTTCAGGTCTCCTCACACTGCTGGTGGGTTCCATTTTGTCATAGGGTGCTGTATGGCCTCCCATTGCTGCTGCCAGGCCCGTAATCTGCCATGGGCCCCCGTACCGACTCCTCATGCTGCTGCCAGGCCCGTAATCTGTCATGGGCCCCTGTACCGCCTCCTCATGCTGCTGCCAGGTTCAGAGTGTTTCATGGGTCCCTGTACGGCCTCCCATTGCTGCTGTCTCCATCGCCACACTCTGCCATGTGCCACTTTCAGGTCTCCTCACACTGCTGGTGGGTTCCATTTTGTCATAGGGTGCTGGCAGATTACGGGCCTCCCATTGCTGCTGCCAGGCCCGTAATCTGCCATGAGCCCCCGTACCGACTCCTCATGCTGCTGCCAGGCCCGTAATCTGTCATGGGCCCCTGTACCGCCTCCTCATGCTGCTGCCAGGTCCAGAGTGTGTCATGGGTCCCTGTACGGCCTCTCATTGCTGCTGTCTCCATCACCACACTCTGCCATGTGCCACTTTCAAGTCTCCTCACACTGCTGGTGGGTTCCATTTTGTCATAGGGTGCTGGCAGATTACGGGCCTCCCATTGCTGCTGCCAGGCCCGTAATCTGCCATGGGCCCCCGTACCGACTCCTCATGCTGCTGCCAGGCCCGTAATCTGTCATGGGCCCCTGTACCGCCTCCTCATGCTGCTGCCAGGTCCAGAGTGTGTCATGGGTCCCTGTACGGCCTCCCATTGCTGCTGTCTCCATCGCCACACTCTGCCATGTGCCACTTTCAGGTCTCCTCACACTGCTGGTGGGTTCCATTTTGTCATAGGGTGCTGGCAGATTACGGGCCTCCCATTGCTGCTGCCAGGCCCGTAATCTGCCATGGGCCCCCGTACCGACTCCTCATGCTGCTGCCAGGCTCGTAATCTGTCATGGGCCCCTGTACCGCCTCCTCATGCTGCTGCCAGGTCCAGAGTGTGTCATGGGTCCCTGTACGGCCTCCCATTGCTGCTGCCAGGCCCGTAATCTGCCATGGGCCCCCGTACCGACTCCTCATGCTGCTG
The DNA here is from genome assembly GCF_062004578.1 of Staurois parvus. Lineage (NCBI taxonomy): Eukaryota > Metazoa > Chordata > Amphibia > Anura > Ranidae > Staurois > Staurois parvus. Next base: position 3,987,981 of record NW_028318054.1, read on the forward strand.
CCAGGCCCATAATCTGTCATGGGCCCCTGTACCGCCTCCTCATGCTGCTGCCAGGTCCAGAGTGTGTTATGGGTCCCTGTACGGCCTCCCATTGCTGCTGCCAGGCCCGTAATCTGCCATGGGCCCCCGTACCGACTCCTCATGCTGCTGCCAGGCCCGTAATCTGTCATGGGCCCCTGTACCGCCTCCTCATGCTGCTGCCAGGTCCAGAGTGTGTCATGGGTCCCTGTACGGCCTCCCATTGCTGCTGTCTCCATCGCCACACTCTGCCATGTGCCACTTTCAGGTCTCCTCACACTGCTGGTGGGTTCCATTTTGTCATAGGGTGCTGGCAGATTACGGGCATCCCATTGCTGCTGCCAGGCCCGTAATCTGCCATGGGCCCCCGTACCGACTCCTCATGCTGCTGCCAGGCCTGTAATCTGTCATGGGCCCCTGTACCGCCTCCTCATGCTGCTGCCAGGTCCAGAGTGTGTCATGGGTCCCTGTACGGCCTCCCATTGCTGCTGTCTCCATCGCCACACTCTGCCATGTGCCACTTTCAGGTCTCCTCACATTGCTGGTGGGTTCCATTTTGTCATAGGGTGCTGTATGGCCTCCCATTGCTGCTGCCTCCACCGCCACACTGTGGCTCCACACTCTGGTTTTGGCCCCGTGACTGCCCAAATGAGTGAAGTGTGCGGTGATTCTAAGATCGACGGCACTCATCTGCATGTCATACTGACTGACAGTATTATTTCTCTTCCCCAGCAGACTCCAAGGGCATTTAAATTAGGTACAGTGTTCTGCACTAATATAAAGGCTCTCTGAAGCCTAGAAACACCCTTTTTATAAGTTAAATTCGCAGCAAATATATTCGACTCGAATCTAATTTATTCCGCGAATTCGCCGAATCAGCCGAATCGAATTTTTGAATAATTCGCTCATCTCTAATTGTGATGTTTCTTCGGGTGCAACAAGAGGGACAAAAACATTCAGAATTTTTGAAATTGGAGGGACAAAATCAGGGTGACAAATATCCTTTTCACTTTCCTAATGGCGTGCAATAAAATAACCAGACCTTCTAAATTAGAGAAATTATGAATTGGAGAGTTTGACACAGCAGTCTATACACACATATTGCTACATAGGCCACAGCAGAGACTACTTGGTTGTTTAATAAGAGGGACCAAAGACTCATTTCTTCCCTGTAGATTTGATTTTAAATTTGAAAGCCAAAAGGTAACTACATTGTCAAGAAGGTAGTTTGAATGAGAAACTTTAAACTTATAAATCTCAAATTTCTCCATTTAAAGTGAACATATGCTCTATTTTAAAAATTTAAGGAAAAAAATCCCTGCAAAATAACAGACACCACACAATATCTTCTATTACCTTTATTGACCACATACAAAGGGCTCTTTCACATGAGCTGGCAGGTGTTTTATCCACCTGCCCACCTAAATTCTAACTGTGACATTCTGACAGTGCTATACTTATTATCTTGGCCTGCAGAGTCTGACAAATAAAACTGCCTGTGAAACTCGACCTTTGAAGGCAATGTCTGCTAATTGCTTTTCAGAGGGTGGTAGGCAGTGAGTGTGAAAGAACACAAAAAAAATCAAAACCCAAAATAATATATCTTACCTTTCCACTCTTGAAAATGGAAAAAAAATTTTGGCTAGAGTTGGGCTTTAAATGTAATTTACTCTTTTTTGTATTTCTTTATGGGTTCATATCCTGGATTACTTTTTATTACCATATTTTCTTCAGCTCTTTCTGGAATCTGTCCAGCTTAGTAATGGCCTTTTTTTGAACTGGTGCCAATAATAGCATCCCATATTCTGAGAAAGGATTTTTAAAAGGCACAATTGTAGAATTTTTGATCACCTCTATATCCCCTATTATGTGCAATAAAATTTAAATCCCTTTCAGTCTGTAACTCCAGGTCAGCAGGGTTTATTTCAAAAGGTTACATATTAATTTGTATTCTACAAAAGCATACACTTACACTCATTAATAGTCAATTTATAAACTTATACTTCCATTAGGTGAACAGATGTATATAGAGAGTGATATGTTTGGGGATGGGGGGGAGGATTACCATCCATGTTGCTCCTCATACAGAGTCTTTACTTTTTCTCTCCCTCTTCGTTTTGTAACTTACCATATGGAACACAACAGGAAAACAAACTTTGTGAATGATCCCTTGAAAGGGAAAGCATTACTGAATAAGTCCCCTTTTAGGTGAAGGGTATGAAATATGTGGCCTCAAGAGTGGAAGTGTGTTTGAGGGATGAGTTGTGTGTGTGGCTATATGAAAGACCATCATACCTCAAATCAACAAAATGACACCCTCATAATCAACAGTACAACAAAAGTCATCCCAGAGACTTGCAGCTTTTCTTCCTTAAAGTGTAACTACACTTTCAGCACTGCACAACCTCCTGCAACAATCTTCTTCATCAAGCCCACATAAAGTGATACTGAACAGACAATGTTTAATTGCCATTATCCCTTCTATTTATGTATAATGATCATGCCACTATATTTAATTTACTATAAAAAAAAAAGCATCTTAGTACCTTATTTAACGATTGCTGTTCAGAGGTCACATGATGTTTTCCAGGTCTTTCCTGTGCCCAGGGAAAGTTCTGAGGGAGGGGTTTCTAGCACTCTGCTGATGTATGAATCTGTGTCTGAATTTGAATTTGGTTTAGTGCCCAAAGTAGGAAGGAGCAGAGTGTGAGAATTCCGTCATTACAGCACTAACTGCTTCCACAACAGGGACAAGTTCTCACTTACTGATGGACAAATTCCTGATGAATCCTCACAATCTAATTTTTCTCAGTCCAGTTCTAAAGTCTGAAAATGCAGGAATAATGGGCCAATACTCTGGAGGACTCTCTTTCCACAATTCTCACCCAGATTAAGATACTTCAAAAGAGTCCTTTAGCAGTGGCAGACAAAACTGTCCACCTCAATAATTGCTGGAGAAGAAACAACTAATGCTTTGTAGGCCTACAAAGCAATGGATGAAAATGTACTCTAAATTTAACCTGCAGGCTCTTTACCTACGTAACCTATACAAAATGGAGAGAATTTGTAGTTTGGGAGCACCAAGACCAGACCATACAACCAGTTGTCTCTCATTAAGACTAAAATACTGGGAACTGACTAAAGCCAAGACACCTGGTTGTATATGTCCATAAGCTGTTGGCCTTCCCTGATTACGCTGCTGACTTGACCAAGCAACACAAGCCTTTTAATGTTATCTGCAAAAAAAGATAGCAAGACAATGGATTGAATTTACCTTAGCAATCCTCCACACCAGGGGCGGACTGACCATTTGGAAACTCGGGCACTGCCCGAGGGCCCAGGGTCAGTAGGGGGCCCCATGAGATGCCCCTATGCCCCTGGTACCTTTTTCATAGGCTTTTTTGAGTTTGGGCAAGGACACAGGGGCCCCATGATCCCCTATTGCCTGGGGGCCCCATGAGTTGTCAGTCCGCCCGTGCTCCACACTTCTCCACTGACCATGATAAAGCTTAGACCAAATGCACCTCTATGGCTTTTCTGTCATCATTTGCAGTGACCAAATCAACAAAGTCTTTGGGATCATCTTCTACAGCAAGGATCTTTTCAACCTCAAAATATCATTGCTTGCTGATCCCAGCAAATCCCAGGGTAGTAAGACTTTGTGAGGGCATATCTTTCTTCTACTCTATCACAGCTGCAATAACATTCTGATTATCACTGAAAATTCAAACCAAGACTTTATAACCCCATAACTTTGCAAGAGGTAATGATAAAGATAAGGATAGAGGATATACAGTATTTTATTTATATATATACTCCATGTTTTGTCAAAGAAGCATGTGCTTCACAACAACCACATTGTGCTTGCTTTCATTGCTATTTATGTTATTGCTATAATTCTACAGTTCATTTACACTGGGAAAAAAAGATGTCCAAGAGGACATGATTTTTTTCCTCTTTTTTTTATCCAAAGTTTTTCTATTTATTTCCCTACTTCATGTTATTTCTTCCAGCTCAACAATATAGCCCTAAAATAAGATACCCCTGGTCCCCTCCCCACCCCTTATATATAGCTTTCTTTCGATGGTATTTGATCAACTGTATTCTTTTTATTTTTCGCGTTATAAACAAAAAAAGACCGAACATTTTAAAAAAAATTATATTTTTTACTTTCAGTTATAAAAAATATATAGGAAACTCAAAGTTAGTCATAAATTTAGGCCAAAATGTATTTTGCTACATATCCCCATACTCAGGAGAAGTAGCAGAATGTATATTGGGGAGTAATTCCACATATACACATGGCATGTATGAGCAATAAATCATTAAAATGACAATTTTGTGTAAAAAAAAAATATTTTTTCTTTGTCATTTTCCAAAAACTTACGTTAAAAAAATAAATTCTTCTATTGATTCAACATGCCTCTCAGCAAATAGTATGGGGTGTCTACTTTCCAAAACGGGGGCATTTTTGAAGGGTGGGGGCATTCCATGCCCAGCATTAGACATTTATGCCACATACCACTCACTCATTTAACCACCTAAAGACCAAGCCTTTCCTGACACTTTTTGTTCACATGAAAAAAATCTGTATTTTTTGCTAGGAAATAGCTTTGAATCCCCAAACATTATATATATTTTTTTTAAATCAGACACCCTAGTAAATAAAATGGTGGGTGTTAAAATGTATTATATCATAAAGTACTCGAGCAGCGAATTTTCAAAAGCAAATTTAAAAAAAAATACACTTTTTTTACTTTTAATGTACAACAACACAATATATTGGCAAATTATTTTGGTAAAATATAAAATATTATGGTATGCCAAGTAAATAGATACCAAACATGGCATGCTTTAAAACTGTGCATGCCCGTGCAATGGCGACAAACTGCATACATTTTTAATATCCATAGGCTATGCTTTAAAAGCCTTTACAAGCTACCATTTTAGATTTACAGAGGAGGTCTAGTGCTAGAATTACTGCCCTTGATCTGACGTTTGTGGCGATACCTGACATTGCATGTTGCAACTGCTGTTTATATACTGGCATGGGGTCAATGCTCACGCACGGGGGGGCGAGGGTGCTTTTTTTTAAAGTTATTTTGATTATTTAAATTATTTTTACACTGTCTTTCATTTTTTTAATGCTATCACAGGACATGCAAACATCCCCTATAACAATGGGCATTTTCATTAATTCTTTTTTTGAGAAATCTGGGGTCTATCAGACTCTAGATATCTCCTCTGCCCTTACATTATCTAATCTCACCAAGATCTGTGTGATCAGATGCTTTCCCAATTTACAAATGGCGCTCTTTATATCCTGTGAAACTGAAGTGATGAAATGCTCATAGCTTCCAATTTCTTAGACTATAGAGATGATTGCCACCATTTCGGTCTCCAATCAGCTCTATGGTCAGCTGGCAGAAACATTGGCTGCATTCTCAGGTTCCCCCAATGGCACAGGACTGCCCGAGCAGGCCTGTGGGCTGAATGAAAAAAAGAGAAGAAATCTCTGCCAGAAAAAGTGTGTGGTATGCCCACCATTAGAATATACCACCCTGCATCCATTCACTTCTAATGGTGGGCACACATGAAATGTGGCAAAAAATATAAAATATATATGCCGAAGCATAGGGGCCATCCACCCACTGGCCACCCCAGGCTCCCATGCTTCAGCATATATGCTCTTATCTTAACTGCGGATGAAAAATCTCATCCAACAGCACTGCACACACCTACTTATGTATATTCTGAGAGCAAGACCCTCTGTTTCTGTCAGAATAAACAAGTCAGTGCTGCAGCTGAATGAAAGAAAGAAAACAGCAATGGGTAACAATAAAAGAGTAACTTAATAAAACAACTTTTTTATTGAAATATGTGCCAAAAATTATTATAAAATATATATGCCAAAGCATAGGGACCATATGCTATGTTCTTTTTTATGCAGCCTGTGGGCTGAATGAAAAAAAGAGAAGAAATCACTGCCAGAAAAAGTGTGTGGTATGCCCACCATTAGAATATACCACCCTGCATCAACCCACTTCTAATGGTGGGAACATATGAAATGTGTCAAAAAATATTATAAAATATATATGCCGAAGCATAGGGGCCTTCCACCCACTGGCCACCCCAGTCCCCCATGCTTCGGCATATATACTGTTTTTTAACTGCGGATGAAAAATATCATCCGACAGCACTGGCCACACTTACTTATGTATATTCTGAGAGCAAGTTCCTGTTGCTGTCTGAATAAATAGGTCAATGCTGCAGCTGAATGCCATTCCTGCAAAGAAAACAGCAATGGTTAACAACAGTAACAATAAACAGTAAAATCGTAACAGTAGAACAGTAACAATGACAAGAACAAAAAAAAACTAAAACAATTTTTGGTTTTTACATTTTTTTTTTTGGACTTGTACTTTTTATATTTTATGGGTTTTTTTTCTTTTAACTTTTTAAAACAGATTGTAGGGGCTCTCAAAATGTGATAGCCAGTTTCCTGACTACCTAACATCTTTTGAAACCCTGTGTAAATATGTGCCATGAACTGTGCCATGCTGTACCCTATACTAATACTCCACTAGTGTGTGGTAGTGATGGAAGCAGTCCTTGAGGCAGAGACCAGGTTGGCCAGGAGAGAAGGGACAAAAAAAGTGGGTGTCATGCCTAATTCCATGTCTGCTACAGACACAACATTTTTTTTGACAGATGCCTGGAGATACTTACTTTCTATGAAAGGGGACTGTTCTTACTCATCTTCAATCTATGTACAGGTTAAACTTTTTCAAACCATCCTAAAAATTGGTGTATGGGGTATGACTTCTAGAATCCCTCCGATAAGAGTGAGTCAATATTTAAGCCAGACACAGCTAAAGCAGTAATTTATCACCTGCCAAAGATTTCTATTGTCACTATTGCTGTTCAGTATTGTGATAGTACTCCTTTCTAGATCATCGCTATCCTGAAAACATCCACTGGCATCCCCACAGGTTCTGAGACCATCACTACAGCTCCTTTTGCTGATGATATTTTCCTTTTCATATCAAACCTTAGAATACATCATCTGCCCTGCATTGCCACTTTAGTTCACCAGTTTGGTACATTCTCAGACATTGCTATAAACTATAGTAACAAACCAAACCATCTAAAAACCTCACAGAACTGCCTGCATGGTACAACCTCCCAATTTCATTGATGGGCAGATGCTACCTAGACAAAATTATATGTTTTTATGAAACTCCCCTACCAAGTCAAACACTCCCCCTTTGGTTTAGGCATGGAGAAATATTGAAAAGCTTAGTTCATGTTTGATAGAAAATAGCGTAGGCAGTCAAGAGGCTCTAGGAGGTAAAAAAAAACTGTGCAGCTTTAAAAAATGTTAAATAATAAAAATGCGATTCCTGTAGGTCATTAGGCCCCCTTACCTTCCTCAGAAGCCTGGCCCTAAACTCCAATAGCTATGTATAGCTCATCTTGTCCTATTTCTAGGACACTGTAGCCACAGAAAGTTCTTCCTCAGTATCACTGGTTCAATCACAATTTGCCATTTGAATACCCACGCAGCACAGTGAGCTCTCTTGTCACTAGTACAAACCAACATGCTATCGCCCTTCCCATATCTTATGTTATGCCCAGGTACCCAAATAAGAGTAATCTATGTCCACATCCTTTGGTAACAATCCACAGTACTTTACACATCTTTACATGACTTAAGCCTCCACACTCTCATGTAAAGGTCTTGGCTGATTTTCCAAACTTACGAGCTGATCTGACCCTGGATATGTTGGCAGAAGGCTGGATAAATAATAGAAAAACTATTCTTAGCCTATTATGCCTTTAACACTACATCAAAGTGCACTCCTCTCCTTACTGGATGTCCCAAATCTAACTTAGAAAAACCTGATTTAAATCACCTCCTGTGGATATGGCTGATCATTCAAACGTTTTGCCAATGAACATATATATTTATGGCTTTAAAACCACACCATCACCAATAGCTACCCAAATCCAGACAAATACTAAAGGAAATTATAAAACTGCCTCTGATAAACTACTCAGGAAATTGCAAATTGCAAAACTGCATCTGCCATATGCATCTGCAGAGTGTAATCATTTTTACATTCTTCACAAGCTTGTGCTTACAGACAAGTTATATACAGAGAGGTATAGATGAATACTCAAACTTTTTTTTTAAACATCCTTTTTTAATACATACCATGACTGGAGAAAAAAAAATTAAGCAATTGGTATCCACTTTGAAAAATATGATCTTGTACATTTATAAAAAACTGACTTGCACACCTGGTGCAGTAGACTTGGATCTCAACCATGGAGATGCCAGACCACAATAACCCAAAAAAGACGTGAAAAACAAAACCCTTATTCCAGCCATGCACACATTAGCTCTCTGACACATTTCACATCTAACCTCTAGGAATATGTGATGCAACATTTGGGGATCATACACTAGGTAAGCTGTCCCTGCACATTTGCTTTTCTTTACCTATTGCTTAGACATCTCTCACACTTTTAACCTAAACAATGTTTACAATAATACTGTATATGTTCTATAGAGAAATAAAACAATGACAGAGTGAAGAATCAAAAAGCTGAAGGAACACATTTTGCCTGCATTAAAATGTACTTGAAATTTTAACATTATGCGAATGTATCTCACACTTTGCAATTCTCATATTGTAAAACATCCTTCAATAAAACATTTTATGGGAAAAAATTCACTCATTATTACAACTTCATAATGTGAGTGAAGTGCCATACTGTAACATTGCATTTTACAACTGGATATAAAATAATGACTTTTAAATTGAGTATGCGTCTACAGATTTTCATTTTAAAATATCAATAATGCAATTGTTACATAGTCTCCAAGCAGAGAGGATGTAGAAAAAGTAACACATTTTTTTATTGAATCTATTCTTTTATGCAACAGCTACAAATAAATATAACTTTAATCACTAGTAGTGTAAAGTCTTTTCTGCTCTATGTAAAACATATTCACATATCCTGTACAATAGCTGTAACAACGCACTTTGCATAGTTACATAATATTTGGACATTTTGCCCCAGTTGAGTACAGTTTGGAAAGAGGGAAGTGTTTTTGCATACACTGAAATGCATTGCATTCCATAAGAGCATTAATGAAAACAACTATCTATATGCTAGATAAGTCCTCATGCACACTGGACATTTTTATAGCTGCTGTTTTTGCCTTTTGACGTCTTTTTCTACAGCCAGTAAACTCCCCAGCATGTTATCCTATGTGTCCATGCACACAGACTGTAATCAATGTCTTTTTGGCAGGGGCATTTTTTTGGTTGGAAAAAAAACCCAGAACGGAAACGCGGCAAAACGCCATTAAACGCTAATACAAAAATGCTAAAAAATGCTTAATATTACTTTACGCAGCTAACGTTACCAGCGTTATTAACCACCTCCCATCCGGTCATTGTCTATAAACGGCCAGACAGTGGCAGTGCAGAGTTGGGTGGCCATTTATAAATGGCCTCCCCGCCCCCTGCTTGTGCGTGCTCCCTGAGAGAGCGCAGCACCGCAATCCGGTGCTTGCTGCGTCCTCCGGACACAGTGGAAACCCGATCGTCATACGGGACCTATGTGCGAGGTCCCGATCATGTGATCACTGATTGGCCAATCAGTGATCACATGCAGAGTAGTAAGCAAGATGTCACTTCTGACATCATTGCTTACTACGTGTGATATCTGTGAATGATCACAGAGGTCACATGGTACAAAGCCATTCACAATAGCCTTGTACCATGTGACAAGCTGTGACCATTCACTGCTCACACAGTAGTTCTCAATGCAGCCAGAGAGCAGGAGAAATTATTGCTTTTACAGCCTTAATGGGTGTAAAAGCAATCAGTGTAAAAAAAAAAATTTTCATCACCCCCCACAAGTAGTACAGTATCACCATGGTAACACTGTACTGCTAGGGTGACAATATGTAAAAACAAAAAAACATAAATAATAATATAAAAAAAATAAAATTTAAATTTAAAAAAAAAATTAAAAAATGATAATTTTTGGTTATAAACTAATTTGGGTTATTTTTTGTTTTACTAAAAAGATAATGGAATACATTTTGGTCAATATTTATGATGAAATATTGTTTATTTTTGCAAAATTTTATAAGAAAAATACTATTTTTCAAACTTTTTGGACTTTTCATTTACATAGCAAAAAAAATAAAAATCCCAGTGATGAATAAATACCACCAAAATAAAGCTTTATCTCTCTCAAAAAAAATGCTAAAAATTTCATATGGGTAGAGTGTTGCATGACCGCGCAATTTTCATTCAAAGTGTGATAGCACTGAAAGCTGAAAATTGGCCTGGACAGGAAGGGGGTAAAAGTGTCCAGATTTGAAGTGGTTAAAACGTCCAGTGTGCATGGAGCCTAAGAGTTGCTCCAAAGCCCAATGTTTCTCTTGGTTGAGTTTCTAGTACCATCTGGTAAGGCCTGTGTGCTAAACAGGTTCATAAATACAGAACTTGCACTTGAGCTTGAATTCACTAGTACCAGTAGCAACAGGTTCTCTGGAATCTAATAGACTATTAGCTTATTTCTTCTGTAGTCAAACAGTAGCAACTCTATAACACATTTCTCACCGACAGTCTCTCTGGTGAGCAAGTATATTATTCTTGCATTAGCAGACCTTTCAAACGGTAGTAAACTTTTGCATAAGAAAAAAAAAACTTCTCCCTGCAAGTTAAAAGCACAATGTGCTACTAGCACATTATGGAAGATTTACCTTAAAATGAAGCCTTCCAGCAGCACGCTGTCACCATTGACAGGGCTTCCGTCATCTCCCAGTTTTCCTTTCCTTTGGCTGACTTCCGAACACAGTCAGCAGTTCAGAGGGGGAAGCTTGGTGGCCCTACCTCTTTGCTTCTTTTCCCTTTCAGAGTTCACATCTGGTAACTGGATGCTCCCTGGCATCTGTGCTCCTTCAAGGCATGCTTAATGACAGTACTGATCACTCAGCAGCAAACTCTCTCTTTTGTGATGAAACACAGGAAATAAGAAACCTACATACATATTATATACAGTATATACATATATAAAAGTTTATTGGGCTTGAAAAGGCTGTGGTTATTTTTAAAAGGGATTACCCAATATATTCTTAATAAAACTTAAACAATTTAAAAACAACCATATTAGGCCTAGCTTTAGCAGCTCAGGCCTATCTACATCACTATAAATCATAAATCCAATCTGTTCTGTTCAGCTCTAAGCTCAATATTCATCTCTTTCTTAAAGTAAAACTAAAGGCAACACTTTTTTTGTTTTGGATAAAGAAGAGAGGGATTAGAACACATGTCAGGTTAGATTTTAAAAGAGGGTGTATGATAGTAGCGGGAGACTTTAACATCTGTATGGACCCGCGGATGGATACTAATTCCTGTGTGAGGAGGGAAGAAAGCAAGTCCTTGAGCATGTTAAAGAAATTGTTGCATGAGTGTCAATTGGTAGATATTTGGAGAATTAGGAATATGAAGGAGAGAGATTATACTTTCTTTTCGCATGTACATGAGACTTATTCTAGATTAGATTACATATTAGTAGAACATCGAATGATAGAGATGGTGGTGGAAGTAAAAATTGGAGGAAGTACCCTGTCGGATCACGCCCCAGTTGCAATGAAGTTAAGATGGGGTAGAGAGGGGAGAGAAGGATATGTATGGCGATTGAATGAGGCACTTCTCATGGATGAAGAGATCGGTCAAAGAATTGAGAGGGAAATTGAATAGTTTTTTGAAGAGAATGAAACCGAGGATGTGTCGGTAGCAACGGTATGGGAAGCACATAAAGCCTACATTAGAGGTCTACTCATTGCAATGGGGACAAAAAGGAAAAAAGAAAGGAGAGAAAAAATAGATAGATTATTAAATGAAATATATGATCTTGAACAGGTGCATAAAAAGGAAAGAGCTAAGGAGACAATGCAGTTGTTAATAAAGAAGAAAGAAGAATTAGAGAATGTAATGGAGGAGGAAAAAAGAAGAGTCTTCAATAAAGTAACATGTGAAAGGTACAGATGGGGAGATAGGCCGGGAAAGTATTTAATGAGAACTTTAAGAAAGAAGAAAAATAGAAATTATATTGAGAAAATAAGAAATCCCAAGGGGGAATTTGTACACTCAACCAAGGATATTGCTAGAATGTTTAAAGAGTATTATAACGAGTTGTATAATATTATTCCTCAGGATACGTTTAAGAAAACAGAAACAGCAAATAGAGGGAAAAGAAAGTTATATCTAGAGGATGCAGGCCTTCCAAAATTAAAAGAATCACAACTGAACTCTTTAGAGGCAGAAATAACTTCAGAGGAAATAAAAACAGCGCTAAAAAGCATGGCGGGAGGGAAACGTCCGGGTCCGGATGGATATACAGTTATATACTATAAAAAATATAAAGAGCTTTTAATACCCAAGAAGAAGATCTATATGAATGCCTTGGGGAATGGGATGGAGATAAGGGGAGAATCTTTACAGGCTAACATAGTATTGATACAGAAGGAAGATAAAGACCCCTCGCAATGTGCGAGTTATCGACCAATAGCGCTGCTGAATGTAGACACTAAAATATATGCAAAGGTGCTGGCAAATAGACTGAAAGAGTTGATGCCGGAGTGGATACATGGAGACCAGGTGGGGTTTGTCTTGGGAAGAGAGGGTAGAGATAATGCTTTAAGATCATTGTTGATTATACAGGAGGGTAAAAAAGGGAAAACCCCAATGATACTGATGTCGATAGATGCTGAGAAGGCTTTCGACAGAGTGAGTTGGGGTTTTATGATAGACACCCTGGAAGTGCTGGGAATTGGAAATAGAATGAGAGGGTGGATTGGAGAGTTATATAGAGGGCCGACCGCTACCATAATGGTAAATGGAGGAAGATCGGAGTATTTTAGGATGTCAAACGGTACAAGACAGGGATGTCCATTGTCTCCATCGCTATATGTGTTATCACTGGAGCCCTTATTGTCCTTGATTAGGAAGAACATAGACATAAAAGGAATAAGGATAGGAGATAGAGAACATAAGGTAGTGGCTTATGCGGATGATCTGATGTTTTATGTTGGAAACCCCAGAACATCACTTCCAAATTTAATGAAAGCATTGAGGGAGTATGGAGAACTGTCGAACCTGAAAATTAACCCGACAAAGACCGAAATCTTAAATTTAAACCTTAAAAACAGCGAAAAGGAAAAACTACAAGAGGAATTCCCATTCCTTTGGAGAGACAAAGAATTAAAATATCTAGGAATAAAATTATCAGCCTCAATTAAGAACTTATATAAGGCTAATTATATAGCCGTATTAAATGAGATTAAGGAGGAGCTGAGGAAAGTGGGAAATGGAAATCCATCATGGATAGGCCGCATAAACTTGATAAAGATGGTAATTCTCCCTAAAGTATTATACAAATTCCAGATGATCCCAATCAGACTACCAGAGGCATATTTTAAAGAACTTAGGAAAATGATAATAAAATGTATATGGGGGAATAAAAAGCCTAGAATAGGTTATGAAACGTTGACCAGAAGTAAAGAAAGAGGAGGATTAGGGGTACCAGATTTTAGGAGATATTATAAAGCGGGGATTATTGCGAGAATCTTCGACTGGATTCATAATCCAGAGAAAAGTTGGGTTAAGATTGAGAAAGCACTGAGTGGAATAAGTTTAAGTAAAAATATTTGGGTACCTGCACAATACAGGGAACTAGAGGAGAGAACAAGCACGTACACTCTTAACGTTTTAAAAGAATGGGATTTACTACATAGACAAAAGGGGTGGTTTTTTAATTCACAATTAATACCACTTAGGAACACAAAATATTTCATCCCGGGTAAGGATAGTATAGCAGGGAAATGGATTATAAAAGAGGAGGCACAACTGAGAGATATGATGGTAGGAGAGGAAATTGGGACATACAAGGATATGGAGGAAAGAAAAGGAGAAGTCTTTAATAAGATGGATAGACTAAGATATTACCAACTAAAGAACTTTTTTGAGAGCCTTCCAAAGCCTATAAGAACTAGAAAAGACTGGAATCCATTTGAAAGAATATTTGAGTCACGGGGAAATGGTAGACACGGAATGGCAAAAATACACAAGATATTAATGGAACTTGATATAGACAGAAAATTAATTCACATAGAGAAATGGGAAAGAGATATGGGAAGAATAATAGAGGAGGAGGAGCAGAGGAAAATGTTCACATTAATTCACGAAAATATTAGCATGCGGGAAGTAGAAATTAATTATAAGTGTTTGAATAGATGGCATAACACCCCCAATGTAGAGCACAAGATGAACACGGAAATTTCACGGATGTGTTGGAGAGGATGTGGGGAAGTGGGCACGTGGTATAATATGTGGTGGGAATGTTTGGAAATACTGGTGTTCTGGCAGAGGATAGTTTATTTGATAGGGAAAATTACTAACATCAATATAGGATTAGATCCAGAATTATGTCTCCTCCATATCTCAGAACTCTCAGTGAAAGCATATAAGAGTTCTGGGATATGGCATTATTTGACTGCAGCAAAGAGTCTGATACCCAGGTTCTGGAAGAAAACAGAGGTGCCAACTGAGGAGGATTGGATAGGTAGAGTAAATCAGATTTCAGGGACAGAAAGACTGTACTATACGCATGAGGACAAGTTGGAGATGTATAATAAAAAATGGAAAGGCTAGGAAGAATATAGAGGAAAGATGAAATATATGAAGAGATAATATACCTGGAAGTCGGGTTAGAATTGGGTTTAGGAATAATGGAATAATATGGATTTAATCAGAGAAGAGAAAAAGTGGAGCGTGGGAGAGGGAGGGGGGAGGGGATAGGGGGTTAGAGGTGGGGGGTAAGGGAGGGGGGGATGGTTGGAAAAGGAAGTTATATATAAATAAATTATATAAGGAGAGAATATGGTTCTGATGACTGTTTTAATAGAAATGTTGAGAAAATTTGTATATGATATGAAAAATTAGTAAATATTTATAAAAAAAAAAAAAAAAAAAAAGAACACGTCGGGTGTGCAGTATTACTAATTAGCATTAAATGACAACTTTCTTTTGTGCAAGCTGCAAGCATCTTTGGTTGCTAGGATGCAATAGATTGTCTGCCTCCTAGCAACTGATGACACAAGCAGGCTAGCTGTTGGTGTCCAAGCAACAGATTGTGTCATCAGTTGCTAGGATGCCAGCCGCCACAGGTGAATTGATTGTTAACTTACTGTTACCTTTTAAATTTCATTTTTTCTGTAGCACATCCTATGAATGCGCCACTTCACAGAGATGTAAGGCACCCTCCAAGCATGTTATTTAAAGGACTTGTAAATGTTGACAGTTTAAAGTCTTTTTAAAAAATGCTGCTGACAAATAACCTTTATAAATTTTTTTTAGCATTTGTACATTCTCCCCACCATTTACCCCTCCACCCCTTCCGTAGTAGTTTTCAGTTTCCTATGCCCTTTGCT
The DNA here is from genome assembly GCF_062004578.1 of Staurois parvus. Classification (NCBI taxonomy): domain Eukaryota; kingdom Metazoa; phylum Chordata; class Amphibia; order Anura; family Ranidae; genus Staurois; species Staurois parvus. Next base: position 4,003,522 of record NW_028318054.1, read on the forward strand.
CTCCTAGATCCTACAATAGGCATCATGTGATATGAAGTTCACATCTCAAAACTGAGGATTGTGGGCAGAATTGCTGTGATTCTGCTTGCGATCCCAAATCATGGCAGAATGTGCAATGTACTTTTGGGTGCCATTATTCTTTAATGGCACCCCAAACATGATGTTATTCTGTCGCGATTGTTGTGCAATGTGTCCATGTGGCTATTGTAATGAAATGCCAATTTTAAAAACTTGTTGCACAATGCGAAAGTGTGATTACATCCTTAGTAATCCAAGAATTCCAACAAATGGGCTACACTAATACACTGTGGTGTAGAAATTTGTACAACTGTGATGCAAGTAGGTAAAACCTATACCAAAATTTCGGATTTTGATAAGGGACAACATACTAGTGTACACATGTTGCACTTTGAAAATAAATCCGAAGCTCCTTTAACTGTATCACTTCCTGCTTATCCCATACAGTAGTAATTAACTCTTCAAGATATTTAAGGTTCACACCTCCCATCATGTTTTTTGTCAATCAACTTCGATCTTGACATATTCCATTGTGATTAGGTTAAGATAACTGAGTAACCTATGTGGCTATAAATGCTACAATATGTTACTGGCACAGATTAGAGCTGGGGAACCTACTTGGATGAGCAGCTACACATGGTTAACGTTATAGCAAAAGTCCAGTTGAATGTTACTAACTACTATGTGCTATACTATTATGAAGTTTCTGTATGTGCTAGATCGTCAATTATGCTAAAAATCGCATACAGCAGATCACATTTTACCAGCCTACTCTCCACGCTTGGATAAATGAGCATATTCCACTTTTTTTTGGTGCGTGGTAGGCCTTAACTCCAAAGGAGTTAAACTTCCACTGCTCCGAATTTTAAAATCAGGCTCAGAACTTCTATTCAGTTTTAGCCGTATGCTAATGCATTTTCTTTACTGCACAACAAACAATTGACTCATATTTATAAGTAATTTCTTTTGATTTGCCACAAATCTACCAATTATAGTAGGGGGTCATTTACACAATTTGTATATTCAATTCCCTACATTTCACAACCCAGGCAAAGATCATGGATGGTAAAAAATACACTATGTTGCACAGCATTGTGAAAAAATGCACCATGCTATAATAAATAAGAGTTTTGAGCATCTATAGAAATAAATTAAAATGGTTGTAAAATAAATAGAAACACATGTAACACAGTGGGGTCTATTTACCAAAGCTGGTTCACTCGGAATCTGGTGCAGCTGTGCATGGTTCAACCTCTGATGAAGTGCTATTGCACGAAAGGCCTCAGGAGGAACCAGACAGTACGTGACACTGCCACCGGAGCCTGGAGGAAGCCCGGCGGCCATCTTAACTCTGGTCAGTGTGATACATTGCTGGATGTCATTATACTCTGCATACTGCACTTTATGTGAATAAAGCTTTGAACCTACACTATGGGTACCTGTTTTTTGGCTCCTATATGGAGCTATTAAGCCTGCAGGTTACCCCAGCGACTCATCATCTCTAGAGGAACAGGGGCATATAGGCTGAGCACCATACCTACCTTTAAGGGGACCTCTGGATCCAACAGACAACTCACCGCAGCTTGATGACTACACCATAGGGGATAAGCTCACTTGGATTGACCTGCCCATCCACAGATACCTTGATGGTTATATCACATGCGCTTTTCTTATGCGCTTCCGGTGAGTGTGCACTTTATCTATTGGTCGGCGTCAAAGGCTTGTCTGCTGTTGTTTTACCATCTTAAGGAGCTGTTCTCATATCCATCTGTATTTGAACTTTATTAGAGGACATTATTGCATACCTATTATGGCTTATCATTATATACTATAATACCATCATTAATAGCGCTACACCTCATTATATTATTTCTGGTTTATTTTGAAGGTTTTATTGGTGCCTTTTGGTGTTTTAGCAGCTTTTTTTAGGAGTGCTCACTATCTCTATTTTGTTTATATCAGCTGTGCATGGTAGCTTGTTCAATTAAGCTTTAGCAATAAAACCTGGAAACTGATTGGTTTCCAAGCAGAAGTGTGTGAGATTCTGAGTGAACCAGCTTTAGTAAATAAACCCCAGTATGTAATATAAATTAATCTTGCACATTTTTCAAATTATACTTACTCAGATTTCATGCAGCCTAAAGAAAATAGTGAATAAAAATGCCCACACGTGGTTTGCTTTTCATGATAACAATATAATGAGCAACAAAATGCAAGTTTAAATTTCAGCCATTATCTTTTGTGTCAAACAGAACCAAAAACAAATATACAACCGAAACAACATAAAACTAACACAACATCTATACCTTCTGCTATCAGTGACCTGGAATCCAATTCAGAATCCTAAGGTATCCCTTGTGTAAATGCCAACCTGACTAAAAATGTTGATATAAATGTATACAGTATATTGTCCATTCACATCAGTCCCTAACCCTCAAGGGGTGTACAATCTAAAGTCCCTAACTTACATTAATACATACACATACTAGGGCCAATTTAGACAGGATACAATTCACCTACCAGCATGTCTTTGGAGTGTGGGAGGAAACTGGAGCTGCCAGAGGAATCCCACGCAGACACAGGAAGAACATGCAAACTCCAGGCAGGTGGTGCCACGGTTGGGATTCAAACTAATGACCCCAGCATTGCCAGGCGGAAGTGCTAACCATTTAGCCACTGTGCTGCCCTATATACTGTATATATATATATATATATATACAGAGAGAGAGAGAGAGAAAGAAAGAAAGAGTAAGTAAAGGTCTCCAGAGAATTAATTATGGAGAAAAACTGTTTTTACAGTTTTTTTCCAGGTTTTGGATTGAGCTCCAGGGCTTGCAGATTTCAAAGAGTTTTGGAAGGGAAAAACATTTCCAATCCAGTGCAGTCCTTGCAGGAGACTGGCAGGCTGTAAGTGCTACAGCCCTTACAATGAAGGACTTGGGTATAGTTTAGAGCTCCCATTAAGGAGACAGGTGTGCTCCACTCAAGAGACAACAGTCCATGCTGGAGGAAAGATTTCCTTCCCATAGGACTGAGGGTTTTGAGGCAACTAAGCGAGTCTAGAAGAAAGCTGGAACAACTAGGCGAGAACAGGGGACTGAGGAAATCAGAAAGTCTCAGAGGAGTGAGACAGCCCGGGATGTCAGGAGAACCCCTATTGAGAGCCCTGGGAGTGTGCCTGTGCAGCAGGGTCCTGCAACTGAAAAGGCAGATAGAGCCAGCAGATCTGGGAAAGCTGAATGAACACAGAGGTACTGTGTAGGATGGTCTGATGGAACAGCCAAATGCCAATGTTAAGGCCAGTGGCCTTGCTGAAGAAGGAGACAGGTGGCTCAACATTTTTGTTATTTGTTTTGATGGTGAAAATCCCATGCATGGGCAACTGCTTTGTAAACTTTGAGTTTAATAAAAGTGGGCCAGCAAGCCCTAAAACCACAGTTAGGACTGGCATGGACTCCATAAATATGCTTCTACCACAGGGCTAAACAACTCCCAAAATTACTATCTATACAGTAGGTTTTGCATATATATATATAGTATATGTTATATAAAGTCAAGCATAAAATAAATAGAAAACATATCTTAGACAGGATAGCAGCAGAAAAAAAGGAATGCTGCCCTCAAGTCAAAAACAAAGATATATTAAATAAAAGAAGACCTCAATTAAAAGACCTCTACAAAAAATTGCAAAGGGTTGTCCAACAGCTAACAAGTAATGACATTTGTTTTTGATAAAGCAAAAGCAGCCCCAAAAGAGGACAAGGAGTTATGTGAATAACTCATATAAAACAATGTAGTCCACCACTGCAATCCACAGCAGAGAATAGCACTGTTTAGTACTCATCTCCCTATACATATTGTCAGTTCTCCCTAATGGTTCCAACATATACTGCCAATATGGCTACTGTAAGCCCACACTTTTATAGTGAAGTGACTGGCTTATCCAATTACCTCCATTATTGGCACTTCAAGGCCGGCTCATCATGGTTTAAAGCCATACATTATGGTTTTAGACATTGTACATAAATTTTCTGGTGCTAATTTGAATCTGGTGGATTCGTTGTAAAACCATGGATAGCTCGCATCTGAACCTCATTCTTATCAGGCAATTTCTTTACTGCAGTACATTGTAACCGAGAACTTTTTCTAATTGTCTATGGCTGAGGCAGGCTTTGTAACCAATAAATATAAATGGTACCTGACAAAAAGGTCCCAGGTGCATCAGAGGTTGCAAATAGTCTTGTAAAGACACTGACTACTGTACATCCTTTGCAAAACATAAGAGCTCCCATTTCTGGCTGCAAAGTCTGTGAGAGGCGTAATTCCGTGTTATGTAAATGTGCTTTTGAGAAGCATAGCCAATAATGCTATATTATGTTTAATCAGTGACTGACTTGTATGTGATTAGTCTGTTCCAAGGTATGGCGACATTTATGTTTTAATATATTTATTAATAGCTCTGACTAATATTATAGTCATTAACTATTTTTAACATTTCATATTTATTCCACTAAAAATTGGAAAAGGATATTTATTCATATAGTATTTCTGGCCTTCATACACTATGCATGTAGCTTAAATAGCAGTACTTCACAGGCAGCATGATACATGTATAAATCTATCAAGGCTAGAGCCTTGTCCAATCCTTAATTCATTATTTATTCATTATAAACACTGAAGTTCTCTAGAATTCTAATAAGATCTTAGCAGACTATGTGCTACATTTTATCATGGTGGCCTGTTAATATGCATCTTCATCAAGAGTGCAAGATGACTTTGTATGCTTTTGGCTGACAAGAGCTTGTCAGGCTTATTGTGTATGATAGATTTTCCAAAGTGTTATTAACGCAATTTAAAGTTTGTGAACAAAATTAAATTATTGAACACTTTTTTCATATTAAGGCGGCAGAATATGCAAACATCTATAAAACAAATGACCTCATTAAGGAAGAAGCCAACCCGACAGCCTCTCTGGATAATTTTAATTGGCGTGAGCTGAGCGTATCGAGTCATGGGCATTATTAATAGTGAGTGGCATCACCTCTGTATATGAGGACCAAGTGGAAAGGTTATTCTCATAACATTATTTGCCAGTGGAATGTAATTATCCAGAAGACCTATTCTGGGTTTTCAAGGCAAGGGAGACAATTCAACAATCCAATGTAACTTTTTGTCATTTACTGGGTGTATATTTTTACAATTGATAATATTGAATTAAATGTACACTCACTGGCCACTTTATTAGGTACACCTGTTCAATTGCTTGGTAACACAAATTGCTAATCAGCCAATCACGTGCCAACAACTCAGTGCAATTAAGCATCTAGACGTGGTGAAGATGACTTGCTGAAGTTCAAAACGAGTATCAAAATGGGGAAGAAAGGGAATTTAAGTGACTTTCAATGTGGCATGGTTGTTGGTGCCAGACGGGCAGGTCTGAGTATTTAAAAAACTGCTGATCTACTGGGATTTTCACACACAACCATCTCTAGAGTTTACAGAGAATGGTCCGAAAAAGGGAAAATATCCAATGAGTGCCAGTTGTGTGGTCAAAAATGCCTTGTTGATGTCAGAGGTCAGATGAGAACGAGCAGACTGGTTCGAGATGATAGAAAGGCAACAGTAACTCAAATAACCATTCATTACAACCAAGGTATGCTGAATACCATCTCTGAATGCACAACATGTCGAACCATGAAGCAGATGGGCTACAGCAGCAGAAGACCACGCCAGGTGCCGCTCCTGTCAGCTAAGAATAAGAATCGGAGGCTACAATTCACACAGGCTCACCAAAATTGGACAATAGAAGATTGGAAAAACATTGCTTGGTCTTATGAGTCTTGATTACAGCTGCGACATTCAGATGGTAGGGTCAGAATTTGGTGTAAGCAACATGAAAGCATGGATCCATCCTACCTTATATAAAGAGTTCAGGCTGGTAGTGGTGGTGTAATGGTGTAGGTGATATTTTCTTGGCACACTTTGGGCCCCTTAGTGCCAATTGAGCATCGTTTAAACTCCTACCTGAGTATTGTTGCTGACCATGTCCATCCATTTATGACTACAGTGTACCCAGCTTCTGATGGCTACTTCTAGCAGGATAATGCACCATGTCATAATGCTCAAATTATTTCAAATCTCACACATAGAGACTATTGCTAGTTTACTGTATATGTGCTACATATCTCCCTATAGTGACAGGTCATGGGTGGCAGCAGCTATTTGCAGCTCTTTGCACAGCCAGCGATTACCTGTGGTGATGGCTGCTGAATGCGCTTCGTGTGCGTTCAGCAGCGACCACAACAAGTAATCGTTGGCTGTGTGGAAACCTACAAATAGCTATGGCCAATGGAGACCTGTCATTATAGTGAACAGGAACATCAGCTGCACCTACTCACTGAGAGCTGCAGCAGGAATCTCTGATTCCTGCCACTACAATTTGAACCAGCCCTAATTGCCAGTGTGAATGTAGTATAAAAGTCCTGAGACTAGTTATATTAATCACTTGCTGTCTGTCGAACATATATATTGGATGGAAGTAGTTATAACAAGCCCACAGCTGCAGCCATCCAACCACTTTTATGGAAGTGAGAATGACCGCTTCCCTCGTCACCACTTGTTGCGGTCCCTGGACACTACTGTTCCTTCAGCAAGCCAAAAACACAGTTGCACTCCACATGTGAGGTATCACCATAAACATCAGAGTGAGAGCAATAATAATAGAGCCATCATTTATGATTAGCTCTACACTGACAACCTGTAAAGTCTTTTAAAGCATTTAAAAATATTAGGTACAGTAGTTTGTCGCCATTTCACTTTATGTGCACAGTTTTGAGTTTTGACATTCTTGATATCTATTTACCAAATATTTTATTTACTAGCAAACAATTGAGTATTATATTGTATTTTTGTGCGCTAAAATTTATTTTAGTGTATTTTGTGTTTTGATAAATGGCTGCACGAATATCATGTGACACAAAAAATTCCAACATCCACCATTTTATTCTCCATGGCCCGATTTCAGAAAATAAGTAATGTTTGGGGTTCTAAGTAATTTCCTAGCAAAAAATGATGATTAATTTTGGTGAAATATAAAAAAATTGCCCCAGACTGCAAGTGGTTAAGAATAAAAAAAACGTTTTCCTCAATACTCACCTTCAGTCTACACACATATGCTGTATATATAAGGGGGTGGAAAAGCTCCACTTTTACTCCTGGACAAGTCTTAACCAAATATTCACCTAAGAATGCTTTCAAAAGTGTGCTTTAAAAATGTTAGAAATGATTCTTGCTACTTATGGTGGTTGACTTCATTAGAACACAAGCATTAGGTCTCATTCACACAATCTGCATCCAGGGCTGAGCACTCACAGGTGAACACTGCACAGGGGTGGACTGACCATTTGGAAACTCGGGCACTGCCTGAGGACCCGGGGTCAGTAGGGGACCCCATGAGATGCCCCTTGTACCTTTTTCATAGGCTTTTTTGAGTTTGGGCAAGGACACAGGGGCCCCATGATCCCCCATTGCCCGGGGGCCCCATGAGTTGTCAGTCCACCCCTGATGCTGCAAGAGCGATTACATAGCCCATGATTAGCTGTGAGTGCCGGTAGCCTCCCAATGCTTTCGATGAGGCTGCTTCTTGCAGCTAATCAACAGGAACCCCCATTCGCAGATGTGAATGTAGCCTTAACTTCACTTCACTTTTTTGTTTGCTACAATGCTATCATGAGTTTGTACTGTTCCTATAATGCCATTAACCTACAATTGGCAACAAAAAATGTGCTCCCCTGACCCTTACTTTCTCGTGGCTGGGGCAGAAAAAGACAGGAACTCCAAAAAATGGTGTGCAGAAGGGACCTGAGTGAAAAAAAATTAAATCACATACATTCCACTGGGCAGGAAGAAAACCTTTAGAATGTCTACAAACATAGTGAAACAACCAAAAAGTAATGTATAACTATGACTTATCTTAACTCCTTTGTAGTCACATCTATGCATATCCTACCCCTAGATGGCCAAACCCCAATTTTACAAATGGCCAAACCCAGTTTTACAAATGGCAAAACCTTTTCACATGTATGACAGTACTGTACAGACATCAAATTCTCTAAAGTCTCCTAAAAGAATATATTGAAAACCTTATCTCTGCAAGGAAAAATGTTAACATTTTTGTAGAAAAAAACGTGCTCACAAACACAATATAGCTGGTAACAGCTGAGCTTAATGGAAAGAAAAGAACTGTGTAGGTTGAAATCATTCACCTAAACTTAAAATCATATGTACTTGCAAAACAAATTAAAATAAAGATGCTTAAATGGTATTAAACCACAAACCAACAATTTTATATATTGCATTTGTGGCTGCATCAGTTTTCTTTTATTTGCCTTTTTCCTTCTGTTTTCACCCGGTGATAGAGCAAGTAACACATCTCCTGTTTTAGAGTGCTCCCACTCTGGATAAAGGAGCACAGGGGCACCTTTGGACAGTAGCTTTTTGAATCTTGGTGGAGTTGAGTGTTAGATGTATAGCATATTTAAATACACTAACAAACAGAAGCCAAACTACAGTTCACACTTTACAGCAAACGGTTAGAACTCATGATGGGTTTACTGCTATTTGAGCCTCTCTTAGAGAGAATTTACTCTTTTTCTGTTCGGAGTACAACTTTTCGACAGACAGAAAGTGCTGGAAACCTGCCTAGGGAAATAGACAGTAAAAATTTCTTGATCCCCTACTTAACCAAAAAAATTTTTTTTACTTCTATCTCTGTTGCTGAGGAATTTTCCCTCTATTCCTTTCACAGGAATAGCCTTTTTACCAGACAAAAAGTAACATAATCTCTATAATAGAGTCTTTGACTGCAGAGAAACCTGAGTTTTATTCCTTCTACACTCTTACCACAAAAAACAGGTTTGGCTATAGATGCACTTTACAATCACAAAAGAGACCACAATTGTATTGATGTATAAAGTGTACAATGTGCTCATATAGAGAATGAATAATCTTTCTCTAACTGAGTAAGACTTGAGTCTCAAAGATTTTTACAATAGAAAATAAATGCAGTATTACTAGATTCAACACTAAGATGAATAAACCATTAAAGTAGATTAAAACCTTTTTTTATTTTAGATAGAGCAAGGAAGGGTTATAACCCCTGTCAGATTTCTTTCCACCATCTGTGTCCCATTGCAGAGATTTCCCTCCACATCCTGTTCCATAGCCTAACAGGAATTGAGAGGAAATCCCTGCAAATGAAGGGAATTCCTTGGGGACCCCAGGTCACCAGAACTAGTGTCCCCATTAGAAGATTTCCCTACTGTTCATTTTATGAGGACAACCCCAAATTTGGGATTTTCTTTACTTTCACTTTCAATAATACCGGTAAACAGGACAAATAGAGAGGGCGAATAAAAATAATTACTATTATTATACAGGATATATATAGAGCCAACAATTTGCAGAACACTTTACAAAATGAAGGCATACAGTATAGTTACAATACAATTTGGTGCAAGAGGCATCAGAGGGCCCTGCATGTTAGAGCTTACAATCTAAGAGTGAAGATCAAGTGATACAAAAGGTAATAGCTGTGGGGAATGAGCTAATGGAGAAAATAAAAAATGCAGTGTGTTAGAAGCAGGATAGGCTTCTTTAAAGAGAAGGGTTTTCAGGGATCATCTACTGGTTGATACATTAGGAGATAGAGAGATTGGGGTAGGGAGTTCCATAGTATGGAAAAGCTCAGCAGAAGTCCTGGAGGTGAGCATGAATCTCCTAACAGAGCCACAATCAGCAATACAAACTGGACAGAGGGTCTAATCTACCTCCACTCTGTCCAAAACTAAAAAAGGTATTGCCATTAGTTATACTTTAGTTAATAAAAGTACACAAGATGTTAAATAACCATGTTGAGCTGGCTAATCTTTTAAAGTGGCCATGTTCTAATAAAAATGATACATTTATGAATAAAATGCCAGAAAAAATACAAAAAAAATTTTTTGATAAAGAGTAATACAAAACTATGACTGAAACCAGCCCAAAAAAGAATACAGAAAAAATTGTGGCTTTAAGAAGGAAATCTTCACACAAGATAAGAGCAAGCATGTAATATGAGTTATATGTCAGCCTTTTTCAAGCAGGGTGCCCAGGCACCCTGGGGTGCCTTGAGGTTTCTTCAGGGGTGCCTTGGTAAAATGTCCAAAAATTGTCCAAAATTTGTATACAAGCCAATGGGTGGAACAATCCTGCCTTTTAGTTACACAAAGCCACAATGTGTGCCATTACAACCTTCTAGCCACCAGCATCCTGACAATGACGTCATCAGTTGATAAGGAGGATGTTGGCTGCCTGCACAGCATCCTTGTTTGACCTTCCCCTGCCACTCTCCATCAGTGCTGGGGTCACATTAGCTCAGTGATGGAGAAAACCTTAGAGAGAAGAAAAACATTGGAATACTAGTCAGTACCAGTGTGTATAAGTGTATTATCTAACACTGGGTGTCTTACGTGTATGGATGTTGCTGCATTATATAAAACTAGAATAGTTTTTTATATGTTAGAATGGGGTGCCTCAAGACTGTCCATAATTTTAAAGGGTGCCTTGGAACTGTCTATAATTTTAGAGGGTGTCTTGACTAAATAATAGTTGAGAAACACTGTTATATGCAATTATGGAATAGTACTGTACCTCACAACATACAGTATGTGCACAATAGAAACAACAGTGAAACAGTAAGGAACAGAATTAACACACAAGAAACGTAAGAAAGAAAATTAGACCCAGCTTGGCATAAATATGTCAACCAGGGAAATAGCTATAAAAACCAAACTCTGTGTGGGCTTCATTAAATGCAATACATACATACAGTACATGTGAGTCATATTACCTTCCAAAGGATTTGTATTTATGTCAATCCAGGCATAATTTTCATACAATTCTGCCCCACAGCACAGCCCTTCTGGCCCCTGTTCAGTGAGGGCAGAGTATCATATATACTGTAGAAGCAGAATTTTTACCTCTTCTATATATCACAGCTTACTGCTATCACTGGCTGCTAAGAAACCACTGGGTGCTTACACCCATTGAATCACTAGGAACCACTGAAGTCACTGGGAATCCCGCCATTGTAAGCAAAGGGACTGGGATAGCAGTGAAATCACTGCCCAAATATTATCCCTGCCCCTTCCAATATATAACTGATGAGGAGCTGCCATTTCGCTAGTGATACTGTTAAAATTAGTAGCATGGGTTGTCAGGCTGCCAGTCGGAATAGTGATAGATGATGAATTTATAATGAGAGGGGGATTTTTATTACAATATAAAGAAATCGGTCGAGCATTTGTGTGTCGACTTATTAATGTGGGAGTGGTATCTGGGGGCTCTATTATTATTAAAGGAGATTCCATGTTCCAATAAACCCCCCACCCGCAGACCCCCAAAACCAGTGTCCAGGGCTGTGGGGAAGAGGCCCTCTGTGCTTATCGACACGGGGACAAGGAGCTTTGCCAGTGGCTGCCCTGTGGAAAGACACCTCTTCCCATTTTGAGAGCATGTGACCTTGTATGGTTCTGGGAGGGGGGGCACGCCTTCCCATTCTTTCCTGGCCAGCCAGACTATACTGTATGCTCAGATTACTGTTCTAGTATACATTTTTAAGAGAACCTAAACCATTTTTGAGAGGGTTTCAGGTACAGGCACAGTCATGTACATGTAGGTGACCAATCCCCTTCTGGGTTTGTGATTGGGCACAGGGCAAGTTTGCCAGCAGGTTTCAGCCAATGATTTTGGCTGAAACCTGCTGATCGGCTATGTTCAATCACACAAAGTTCTGTGAGTACTGTGTTTTCTGTGTGTGTACATATGAACAGCGATCTGGCTGTTTCTTCTCCCTGAAAAGGCACATGGTTAACTCTTTGGTGCCCCTAGATGTTAACCCCTTCCCAGCCAATATAAAACAGACAGTAGAAAATATGTTTTCAAAATGTTAAGGCTTTTTTGCTTATATAATAAAATAAATCCAGTGGTGAGCAAATACCACCAACAGAAAGCTCTATTTGTGTAAAAAAAGTATATAACATTCATTTTAGTACAGTGTTGCACGACTAAGCACTTGCCAGTTAAAGTAGCACAGTGCTGAATAGCCCTGGTCATGAAAGGGGTAAAACCTTCTGGAGGTTAAGTGGTTAAGAAAACCCCTCCAAAAGCTCCCAAAATACATAGCCTACCCCTGTGTACTGTTTTTTTTTTAAGTAGCCAAAAATGAAATGTCATTTGCAGGAAATTTTAAACACTTTTTTTCCTTTGCAAATGTAAATTCTGTTGCAGACCTTTCTGTGGATCACAGAGATGCACCACTTCACATTCAGGATTAGGACACCCCTTAGACATGTTATTTAAAGGATTTAGCCCTTTAATGTTTCACTTTAAGCATTTAAAAAAAAATTACTGTTCCTGGCCAAATGGAATTTTATTTATATTTCTTTTTGCATTGGTACATATTCCCCATGGCAGTGCCCATTTCCATGCTATTTATTTACACCCCCTTTCCTATTAGCCCATTCTCATTTATTTTTAATTTTGACAGATATAATAGGATTCAGCATCAAAACTTATCTCTGAGACAGAGAAAGGAATTGAGGACATAGATTCTTTAATTGCTTTCTCTGCAGCCTCAGCTGCACTGCATATGAATGAACAAGAGACAGGGGCTTCTGTTCATTTATAAACTGAAGCATAGTAAACAGAGTGCTCAGAGTAAATTCCACATTACATTGATGGTCAGTGTAAAGATTCACTGCTGCTAAAAGGTGGCCCTTTTAGAATCTCCCTATACTGTATATACATGCAACATATTTCCAACTTTACATGATTCAGCATTTTTCACTGTGTAGTGCCTCCTACTAGTTGTATTTAGACAGCCATAGCAGCCACCCATGTCTCATATTTAAACCAAACGGGAAGGAGCCGTGTATGGTAAGTTTAAAAGTTTTAGCCAGCTAAACACACATACATAAATAATATTTAGTAATGAAGAATGCTTTCTTATATACAGTATATCTTTCATATGATAAATGTTTCTGTCTACACAGTATTTTAAATTGAAATTGTTCAGTAGGTTAAAGCGGGGTTCCACTCAAAAGTGAAAGCTTTACTTATTTGCCTCCTTCCCCCCTCCACTGCCATATTTGGCACCTTTTGGGGGGGAGGAGGGAGTGGACACATGTTTTTGACAGATACCCGCCTCCACTTACGGCTCAGTTCGCCGTGGCAAAGTAAGCCAGACGTTCGGCCCCCTCCTCCCTCCTGCAGTCTACTGGGAACTTTCACAAGTCCCAGGAGATTGCTGGACCACTTAGGATGCTCAGCGCAACTCACACATGCGCAGTGGGCACCAGGCTGTGAAACCGCGAGGCGTCACAGCCTGGTGCCCACAGTTGAGATGCCGGCACCATGGTAGAGAGAAGGGCAGTGTGGGTGAGAACATTGCTGGACTCCGGGACAGATAAATGTGTGTTTATTAAAAGTCAGCAGCTACAGTTTTTGTTGCTGCTGACTTTTAATAAACGCTAAAACAGCTGGAAATGAAATGCCTCTTGCAGAGCCACACTCATTTGAAATGAATGTCCCACTCCTAATTGAAAACATTCTTTGCTTATAATGGCTTGATGGACGCACAGCAAAAAAAAAAGTATGTCCCTGGTAATTTTTTGGAAATGTTGGCAACTATGGGGTTGTTGTCTCTATGGTTGTTCACTATGGGGTGTATCCAGGGGCGGACTGACCATTTGGAAACTTGGCACTGCCTGAGGGCCTGGGGTCAGTAGGGGGCCCCATGAGATGCCCCTGGTACCTTTTTCATAGGCTTTTTTGAGTTTGGGCAAGGACACAGGGGCCCCATGATCTTCTATTGCCCGGGGGCCCCATGAATTGTCAGTCCACCCCTGGGTGTATCTTAATATCAGACAGCAAGGGCTAGAGAAAAAACAAAAGAGGATAGCAACATTACTTCTCCTGCATTTACAGCATGTGTATTGCATACTAAGACTGGTTAGGAGGGCAGTGGAAGGCAATATGAAAAATGTATTCTAAAGATACAGTTATTTTGTGTTGTACTTGCCAAGGAATGATGCCAATGATTAAATATGCCTTGTAAGGTGCAGCAGACTATATAGAAACAATATCAATATTAGTCATAAACTGCCCTGGTACCACTTTCTTACATATAATACTGCAAATCCGTACATTTTAAAATTATGCGGCAATGTGAATCTGTTAGCTAAGAAGATAGAATGCATAATTTAAAACATTATTCTTTATTTATAGTGATGCTATGAAAACACATTTCCTTGCTAATAATGAGTATCCAGATGAACCCAAGAAGCAGGTGTTTTCATTGTGACAAATGTAGACCTAGATTTTATAAAATGAACTACATATTTAAAAACCATTTTAAGGTAGAAAATAATTGGTGTAGAACATATTTTGCTGTAAATAAAATTGAAAACAAAAGAGCACTTTAGAGTAACTCAAGACTCCAAAAATAATGACAAGCTGTTTTAATGATAAAGCTGCCAAGAAAGCAAAGTTAAAATTTTGCTACCAACATGTCCCAGGAGATATAAAACTCAGGGCATTTTATGGCCCTCATTGCCATTGTCTGTATATGATTCGGAAAGTCAAGGTCAGAGGGAGAAAATAAATAGATTTTAAAGCAACCTTTTCCTTTGCAGTGTTTGCAGAAACTGCTGCCAAACGTGAACAATTCATCTTATAAACAATTCATTGGTGCATTGTTAGTGAACTATAATTTTGCCCTAGTCTGTTCCTGAGACCCACTTACTCCTTTTTTTGGATGCATCCATCTTGCCCATAGCATAGAGAAGGTCAATCACAGCCTTCATGTCAAAGGCACCTCTGTACTTCCTATGGCAGTTTTGTGTCCCCACGATCTGTATACATGAGTGTCTGGGGGAGTGGTTAGAGACAGAGAAAAGGGTTTCTTACTTAGAAAAAAGCAAAAATGTGCATGTCTGTAACAGCACTGTTAAGTTTTATTATGCAGTTTGGGGAAAGAAGGCGTATGCTCGAAAAAAAACTGATTAAGCAGATTATGAGGCCATTGTGTAAAATTGTCAACTTACTGTAGTTTTCCTTTCCTGGCATTTGGACACGTCAAAATATCTATAGGTTAGTTCCGCCCTGATCCCTACAAACAGTACTTTTCTAAAAATGCAAAAATAACCATTTCCTCACCCCACTTTTGTGTATGGGCAAAGTGACGCCGGGGCTGGGACAAGGAGGGCAGAAACCCTAGGTGGCACAATTTACTGGAGGGAGGGGGGTACAGCATAGGTGAAGTGGTGGCAATGTGCTGCTAAAACCAAGTACGCTGAATATACACAGTCTCCCGCAGCTACCAGCCGCGCTACAATACTTGCAGTCAGACCCAGAGCTGCAAAACTGTGCACTCCTGCACCCCGGCACAAACCTATGATCAACTATGGGTGTAGGATTATAACATTTTTCTTTTCTACTGGCTGAACTAGATGGACTTTTGTCTTTTTTCAGCCAGACTAACTATGAATGACTAACCCTTCGCTTAACTGTCAGGCAGAGTGATCTCTGCCCCACAGGAGCTTCCTAGTTCTGGCCCGGAGTGATGTCATTGAAAGCCCGGGAGGCGGGATGATAGAGTGTAAAATGCTGCTGCCGGCTCTACAAGTGTGACCTCGAGGAACCACTGTGTTGAAAGTAAGCAGATGGACATCTGCAGATGAATTGGTTAAATCTTTGGGGGGGGGGGTGAGGGGTGGTTAATTACATTTGTAATGCACTATAAAAGGGGTTAATGTACCACTAGTCCACTGATAACTGATGCATTAGAGACCAGTGGCAGGTAATTAACCCCTTTGTACTGTATTAGTGGCACCAATGTTAGCATTATTTAACCCCTTTGTGCTGCATTAGTGGCACCAGTGTTAGCATTATTTAACCCCTTTGTGCTGCATTAGTGGCACCAATGTTAGCATTATTTAACCCCTTTGTGCTGTATTAGTGGCACCAATGTTAACATTATTTAACCCCTTTGTGCTGTATTAGTGGCACCAATGTTAGCATTATTTAACCCCTTTGTGCTGTATTAGTGGCACCAATGTTAGCATTATTTAACCCCTTTGTGCTGCATTAGTGGCACCAATGTTAACATTATTTAACCCCTTTATGCTGCATCATGAAGGGGTTTATAAACACTGGCACTGGTGCCACTAATGCAGCACAAAGGGGTCAATTACCTGCCACTGGTCCCTAATGCCTCAATGACCAATGGGCCAGCAGTACATTAACCCCTTTCATGCTCTATTACAAATAGCATTGGTAATTAACCACTTGCCAACCCATCGCAGTACATATACTGCGATGGGGCAACAGTTACAGGCACCACGACTTACTCGTATGTTGCTGCCTGTTTCAGGATTTCGCGTGCATGCCCCTGCCCACCTACTCCCCTGTGATTGCACACAGCAGGAGCCTGTCAGCAGATCCCGGCCAATGATTCATGGCTGGGACTTGCTGATCGGCTGTGTCCAATCACAGCCCAGAGCCCTGTATTGACAATCAACACAGGGCTGTGAACAGAGGGAATGATCATTTTGTTTCTTTTCCCTGCAAAGCAGGGAGAAGGAACAAATAGATTTTTAGTAAAAATCAGCACACAGCACACATTGTTAGGAACAAAATTAACCCCTCAGTGGCCCCTAGATGTCAATCCCTTCCCAGCCAGTGTCATCAGCACAGTGACAGAGTATAGTATTAGCACTGATCACCGTATTAGTGTCATTGGTGATGTCAGTGGCAGTTAGTCAGTTCCCACAAAGTGTCAGTTAGTGTCATATTATTCACTGCATTATCACAGTCTCGTTATAAATTGCTGATCACTATCATTGCTAGTATAAAAAGAAAAATGTAAAAAAAAATTCCAGTATATATCCTATCATTTGTAGATCCTATAACTTTCACATAAACCAAATAATATACACTTATTGTGATTTTTGTTTACCAAAGACATATAGCAGAATATATTTTTGGCCTAAATTTATCAAGAAATTAGATTTTTTAAATGTTTTTACTGGATATGTGTTATAGCAGAAAGTAAATACAGTAGTGTGTTTTTTTTTTCCAAAAATTCCGGTCATTTTTGATTGTATAATAAAAACTAAAAAAACGCAGTGATAATCAAATACCACCAAAAGAAAGCTTTACTTGTGTGAAAAAAAAGAGTTGCATGACCGTGCAATTGCTGGTTAGATTAGCGCAGTGCTAGATAGAAAAAGTTGAAGTGGTCATGAAGGGGGGATATCTTCCACAGCTCAAGCTGTTAATTAACCTCCCCTCCCCCCAAAAAAGTTAACCACTCCAGCCAGTTCACAAAGGAATCGCATACACTGCCATCAATACTGGGGGTTATTTCACAAGCTAGCACCATTTCTGGGGATTATCGTTGCAGAAACGGAAGCGAATGCTGTGGATTATTATTGCGTAAATTGGTTGCTGTTTCCTAAACTGGCACCGATGCTGGGGGCAGGGGCGGACTGACCATTTGGAAACTCGGGCACTGCCCGAGGGCCCAGGGTCAATAGGGGGCCCCATGAGATGCCCCTGCTACCTTTTTCATAGGCTTTTTTAGTTTGGGCAAGGACACAGGGGCCCCATGATCCACTATTGCCCGAGGGTCCCATGAGTTGTTAGTCCGCCCCTGGCTGGGGGATATAATTGCAAAGACTGGCACTGATGGTTGAGGTTATTTTTGCTGCTATTCTCACCAATGCTGGGGGCTACTATTGAGAAACTGGCTGGTTATTATTATGGAAACTGACATTTATGCTGGTGGTTATTTTTTTTTAAACTGGCATATATGCTGGGGGACTTAATTGCAGAAACTGGCAATGATGAGCGTTATTATTGCTGCTACTGTTACCAATGCTGGGGGTTATTATTGCCTAAAGTGGCACTGATGTTGATGGTTATTATTATTATGGAGACTGCTATTGATACTGGGAGTTGTTATTTTCTAAACAGGAACCAATGCTAGGGCCTATTATTGCAGAAACTGGCACTGATGCTAGGGATTATTATTACAAAACTGGCACTAGTGCTGGGGGTTATTGCTTAAATTATGATCATTAAAGTGAGGGGTTATTATTGCTGCTACTCGTAGCAATGCTGGGATTCACTTTTACCTAAATTGGCAACAATGCTAGGGAATATTATTGCAGCTTCTGACATCAGTGCTTCAGTGCTGGGGGTACTGTTACTAGAGCAATGGAGCTTTTTTTACTCCTACTTTCTCTTCAGTCTTCAGCATTTTATCCCTAACCCATGCAGGTTGAACAGGCTTAAAAGAAAATTGTGGGAGCACTGAAATAGTAAGCCAACTGCCAGCATAAATTGTCAGTTTTATCTTTCATCAGTGCCCTGATGATCAGTGTAGCCCCATCAGTGCTCATGTTTGCTGGTAATCAGTGCCCAT
The DNA here is from genome assembly GCF_062004578.1 of Staurois parvus. Taxonomy (NCBI): domain Eukaryota; kingdom Metazoa; phylum Chordata; class Amphibia; order Anura; family Ranidae; genus Staurois; species Staurois parvus. Next base: position 4,022,066 of record NW_028318054.1, read on the forward strand.
CAGTTGACTGCATTGTGCCAAGTGTAAAGTTTAGTGGAGGGGGGATTATGGTGTGGGGTTGTTTTTCAGGGGTTGGACTTGGCCCTTTAGTTCCAGCGAAAGGAACTCTTAAGGCATCAGCATACCAAGACATTTTGGACAATTTCATGCTCCCAACCAGGGGCAGACTGACAACTCATGGGGCCCCGGGCAATAAGGGATCATGGGGCCCCTGTGTTTTTGGCCAAACTAAAAAAAAGCCTATGAAAAAGGTACCAGGGGCATCTCATGGGCTTCATTGGGGTTTCTGACCCACGTAGCATGGACATTACTTGTCTATAACCAATTAACTCTGTGGTAATAAAAAAACAAAATCTAATTACAAATTCAGATACTAGAGGGCAGCAGCTCCCTACCTATGGAAGGCATTGGATCCCCAACAGCCTTCAATAGGCATGGCAAGCAGACATTTTTCCAAAAGTTGAGCTCAGAATTGGCAGCCTACATATTTTCCCAGTACATGTTTCCTTTAAAAGAAAACCTACATTGTAAAGCCAACAAAGACAAGAGGTGTACACCATCTGCTCTGAGATGCAGATTAATATCTAATATAACTGCTGACATAACAACTTAAGAATTTCATTTTTCATAAACTCATTTCTAGGAATAATATTGTATAAGATGTGTAACAACAACATCACAGTAAACCCGACATTATGCACAACAAATAAATATTGGATCTTCAAATGAATTCAGAACAGCAAAGACAATGTTCTATTTCTTTTTAAACCAGCAAATGATTTCTTCACCAGGCTAAAAACCTATGTGCAGTGATAGCTCTGAAGAAACTACATCATTCTCAAAATACTAATAAAAACAAATGTTTTTCTGTACGTTCATTGGGAGTTGGACTGTTGCTAAATATAAACAGTATAACTCCTAGTACTTCGATTTGTTAAAAAACGTAAATCAATGTAATTTTTACAGCACTAAACTGAATTCTTTTTCAACAAATTTAGGCCTGTTAACGCTGGTGGCAGTGGTGATGGTGGAGTTTGAAGGAGTAACCTGTTATTTGGCAAGATGGAACACTTAAAGTGGTAGTAAAGTCCTGTTCTGCCAATTAACCAGGTAAACTATTCCAGGTGATATTCCAATGACTAGCAGCCAGTCACATCATCGGTGCATGCGCTCTGCGCTCTCTATGGATGTCATATCATCCAGTGAGAGAGCTGTGCCATGCCTGTATGGGTGGGAGTGACATCATCACAGCTTGGCCATTCAAATGACTAATAAATAAATAACCTCCTTAACTCAACTCCCACCAAAAAGTCACACTTTCTCCATAGAAAGTACAATATAATAAATACACCTTTTTGTAATTTACCCAGTGAATTCCCAATAATAAATAAATAAACAAAAAATTAAAACCACAAAGTGTCCAATTCAATTGCAATCTCAAATGTGTCCAATAAAGTCCAAAGTCCAAATTTCAAACTTCAATCCAGTAGGAAGGATTATAATCCTAATTATTCAGCAAAAACCTCAAAAAAAAGGAAATAATCTATAGTGCATTAACTTTAAACATATAAATATACACTTCAATCTGTGCAACTCACAAACCACTCTTAAATGTGCAAATACACAAAAAAAAAAAAAAAAAAAATATATATATATATATTTATATATATATATATATTTAATAAACCGTAAGTACTCCAAAACCGTGAACACTCCCTGATCACTCCAATATTGTGTGCACTCTGTGATCCAACAAACAGTGATACTAAATACTATTACCCTCTGTGAGTATTCATATGCATAATCAATACTATGGAATCAGACTCTTCCCATTCCTTCGCTTCAGGGGTTACTCCTCCAAAGTTCTCATAAAGACAAGAAGACTCTTAGACAGATCTCAAAGTATAGGGACAAATTTATTCAAAAACTTACATCAAAGTAAGGAACTTCCAGCTCTCTCAGTGGCTCTGTAACAGCTTTGCAAACAATGGCATAAACCATGTGTTAACAACCAACAAAATGGCCGCACAGACGCACGCACATTAACCGGAAGTGTCGCCGCGGCCATTTTGTTGTTTTACAATAGCAGTTTTAAATGTTTGAGTTCAGTTCCACTGCACAAACATAGTTTAAGCCCAATTATCTAAGCCGTGGTGCCCCACATGTGCTCAGTGTATGGCACACTGTGTTCCAGACCTCAGAACAGGCTTGGAGCAGAGCACACTACATTGGATGGCAGCCATTCCATCACACTTAGTGACAACCGCAGTCCAGTACTAGGTTGAAAAAATCTAAACCTCACATAGTGCTCCTGCAAGAAATGCACTTTAAAATATTTCAGATTCTTAAAACCACAAACAAATATTCATTTAAACTTTCCATGCTACTAATCACTATTCAAAATCCAAATTAGGCTAAATACTATTGAGTAAGGAGAGTCCATATTTGTAATGATGCACTAATTGTTAGACCTGGAAAAAGATATTCCTAAAGAGGACCATGAAAGATAAACCCATGACATTAGCCAGTATTTATTTTGCAAATTCAGAATGCATCACTTTTTTTCAAACCATAATGGGAGAGTTAAAATTGATAGGATAGGATTATAACCTACCTTTGGACCGGTTACATGAAACTTCCACAGGTAAAACTACTATTTTAGAGTCCTTACAAAATGGAAAGTCTTACTTTGTTCACTTACTTTAGTGGATTCTTGATGTACACGGAATCATTTGATTAAAAAAAAACTCTACATTCTACTTAATACATCATGACAGATACAGACAGATGGATTTCTCTCAGAGATACCTCACTTACTTGCAAGAGGCCAAAATAGGCCTACATTCCATTTTGCACCATGCACCTGTTTTCCTTATATTTTTCGCTTGGGGACTAAACAGGCAAACACTTGTAATTGAAAAATAAACCCTGACCTGCTTACTGATCCAACCTCCAACTGACATACTGAGAAAACTATCTCCACGTAGAAAATGTACGAGAAGGTTTTCTCTCATCATTGTCTGGGAGACCCATAAATGCACAGCTAGGGGTAATGCATTAGTTTAAGCACCAAACATAAAAAAGAAAGAGATAAACACTTCCTTGATCTATCCAACAAAAAAGCTTCTTTGGATATGCAACATAAAAGATTGTTAGCTGTACAGATAGCAAACAATTTACTCCAAGCCAGGAAACAGATACAGGAGTTATTTAAATCCAAAGCAAAAATAATTATTTTTCTACAGAAAAAAATATACTACGAACATGCAGACAAAAGTGGGAGGTTCCTACCTAGAGCATTGAAAAACTTAAAAACTTCCTCAAACATCCAAGAGATTAAAAATAAAGATTGCAAAATTGAACATGCCACTAAGAAAATAGCAGAACAAATCCATCACTGTAAATGCATACAATCTCCTCATGCAACACTGACCTCCCACAACAAAAGGGGATAGAGCTAAAATTATAGATTCATATTTAAAAGACAGTCAAGTGTCTACTCTATCAGCTTTAGAGGCTATTAAATTAGACCAACCCTCAGATGAAAAAGATCTAGCTAAGACTATATTGGAATTGAAACCAAGAAAAAATCCTGGACCTGATGGATATACTGTACATCTCAATGATATAAACTGTATGCAGCAGCACTTAAAGCACCTCTACTACAAGCCTTGGACTCCTTGAGCCCCAAAAATCCCTGAATCCTTTACTGGCACATATCTCAGTAATCCCAAAGACATTATAGAGTGTTCCAGTTATTGGGCAATTTCATTGTAAGTATCAATCTGAAATTACTAACAAAAATCTTATCAAATTGCCTATGCCCTCTTTTGCCCAAGCTATTAGGCCCTGAACAGTTACGATTTATGCACAGAGGGCAACCAAGGGACACTATCACTATCAAAAATCTTAATCAACTTTGATCTTTGGGGAGAAGCGAAGGCCTTCTCCTTTCTACAAATGTGGAGAAGGCCTTCAACAGGGTCATGTGGGATTACTTGAAGGCCTTACGATCCTTTATTAGCTTACAGAACAAAATGATGTCTTGGATCTCATCTTTATATCAACATCCCACAACCAAAATTAAAATTGATGGCTCATTTTCAGATTCTGTGGCTACTAATAATTTCACAGGAAAAAGCTGTCCCGGTCCCCATTATTGTTCATCCTTACATTACAAACATTCCTCAGAACAGTTAATCTGACAAGCTCAATCAAATGCCTAGTAGTAAAGGATAGGGAATAAAAAACTGTGAATTATGCAAATGGTTTGCTTCTTTTTATATTTCAACCCCAGGTCTCTATTCTAAATCTTCTCTTTGCATTCATTCATTTTAGTTATATTTCTAATCTCAAAATAAATTACACCAAGTCTGAGGCTCTTAACCTTTCACATCTGGAGGACATGCGGGTGCAATTGCTTGGTGGCCAGTGTGGGGAATGTGCGCATGCACCCCATCTCCCCTTTGGTAGTCCGAGCCGCAAATGTGTGATGTGACAACGGGGCACAGACTACCCAAGGCGAGATGGGCACAAACACACATCTCCCCATAGGAGGTATAAGAGGCAGGCATCCTGCAGCCATCTCGTCGGTGTCCAGTAGAGGTCTGTGATATGGAAGCAGACAGCAGGCACACCGGTGAGAATAAATATAGGATGAACACAGAACTGAATCTTTACTTAAATGTTGGCCTTAGTATGTATAATATGGCTGCTTATAGAGACACTATATTGGGAGTTCAAGACTGCAGTGGAGTTACCCACAGTAATAGGATTTTTTTAGATTGATTTGGACTTTAATCATTTAGGGAATCTACGTGGTTGTTAATGTAACATTAATGGGGGTATAACACCTGTTTATTTCCTTCTCTTTTTCTTCCTGTCATTATTATAGATCCTTACCCATAACATCAGACCTGATTTAGTCTATTTAATGGACTTTCATATACAGTATTTTTAGTAAGTATTCTCTGAGGAGGAATTTTCCAATATTACTTATGATGCAGAATTGCGTATATCCCTGAGGCATTATATCTTCTCTGCAGTTGACCCCTCACAGGTTGAAGGCCGATGGAGGAGACCTTTTGATTGTCCTTCATCATCCTGCAGTCCCATTGTAGCTGTGATCCACTGCTGTACTGATCCTGTCATTGTGGGTTTTGGTCCCTGGGCGTGGTGGGTACATGTCTAAAATGTACCTTTGCTGATGCAACCTAGGTATTGTGATTGGTGAATACATCTATTCATTGTCTCTTTTACTTGTAGTTCTATTGCTGGCAACTAAACACTTTCTGATGAAGCCAAAACTTGTGAAACATGTAGAAGCAACATTGTACCCTTACTAAAAGACATTGAAGCTGATGTGAAGTAATGACATTTGAAACATTTCTCTTTGTTCCGTAGAGGAGCAATAGGCAGAATGGTTATCCTACTAAGAATCTGAAATTTTATGCAAGCCCTACCTATAAAAATTCCATCATGCTTTTTTTTTTAAACTACAATCCCTTTGAAATAAAGTTTTGTGGTCAAATAGCAAACCAAGAATTAAATACAAAATGATCACTAGACCCAAATCACAGGGTGTTATGTGGACTTCCTGAGTTCTGAAATTACCATATGGCATCTCATGAGAATTATCGACTGGAATTGCCATTATCATTCAAAAGACTGTTTTCGCTTAGAACATGATCAAACCTCTATACCTCCTAAACACTTTCCATGGTTAGGTTATTTGCACATACCTTCTGCAAATAAACCCATTAATAGGGTGCACCTTAACAATGTTCCATAGAACCATTTCCTCAAACAATATTTCTATAGCTCTAGGCCCTCTTACCCCAAATAACCCAGAAGGTCTGAAACCCTGTTTTTCCATCTAAACCCAAAGACCAGTCCATGTTGGCTTTGGACTGTTTCCATCAGGGCTCCCGTAAGATCAGATCATTACGAAAGGGGAAACCCAATGTGGACATGTACAAAATTGGACATATTTTCAAATACACCATTACATCAACAATTATAAAAAGGAATACGACTTCTCCAGACCCCTCACCAAATTTGAAAATATATGCTCAATGGGGAAAATGTTCTCTCATGTAGACAGGAATAAACATAAACACCCAATGGGAAGCTCATTACATACAACCGTAGGGCAGTCCATTCATTTGAATGAACTCCCTATGTGTGAAAAATGCTCCGAAGTAGCTCAAGAATCTTTTCATCATGGAGCATGGCATGTTTTTTCACTGAGTGTTTAGGTGTATTTGTAGCACATTTTATTGAACGACAAACCCACAGCAGTACATGCATTTACTAACCTTAATTGAGGTGTCATTAACAATTGGACTGCATTCACACAGCGCGGTTCTGCATGTTTTGGAAATGTGCTGCAAAAGTGGATTTGCTTACCACGCATTGAGATCTTCACTTTTCCAAACATGCAGCAACCAGCACAGAAAATGCATGCTTTGCTGCTCAGTTTGGAAATGGACTGCAAAAGTGCATCGCACTTATGTCACCATAATGGCATGCTAATCATGATTGGGGTGTCATTAATAGGCTGCATTCACATCTGCATGGCAACCCGCACAGAAATAGTGCACTTTTCCACGCGTCTTGGAAACATGCTGCAAACAAGAATGATGCTTGCATCACCATAATGGTATGCTAATTGTGGCTGCACTCACATCTGCATGTTTATGAATGCATGGCAACCCTCACAGAAAACATGTATGTGCAATTGGTCTGGCACTTGCGTCCTGATGATGGCATCATATGAATCACCATAGGAATCACTTCTTATCTAATGCTGATGCGACTTCTGTGAGATAACCTAGAAGTTTATAAGGCTGAAATATCACTGAAGTTGCGTCAAAGGAGTTCAGCATATTTTCCAAAATTGTTCCATGCTGAGTTATATTGGTTAGGACAGGCACCATTAAAAACAATGTGATTTCCCCCTGTTACACTATTTATTGCCACTCAAGTCAAATTGGAAGTCACACTAGTGTGATTCGGAGCTAAAAATCAATTATGTTAGTTAGAGATGAGCGAATTATTCAAAAATTTGATTCGGCTGATTCGCTGAATTTGCGGAATAAATTCGATTCGATGCGAATTTATTCGCTGCGAATTTAACTTATTAAAAGGGTTTCTAGGCTTCAGAGAGCCTTTATATTAGTGCAGAACACTGTACCTTTAATTTAAATGCCCTTGGAGTCTGCTGGGGAAGAGAAATAATACTGTCAGTCAGTATGACATGCAGATGAGTGCCGTCGATCTTAGAATCACCGCACACTTCACTCATTTGGGCAGTCACGGGGCCAAAACCAGAGTGTGGAGCCACAGTGTGGCGGTGGAGGCAGCAGCAATGGGAGGCCATACAGCACCCTATGACAAAATGGAACCCACCAGCAGTGTGAGGAGACCTGAAAGTGGCACATGGCAGAGTGTGGCGATGGAGACAGCAGCAATGGGAGGCCGTACAGGGACCCATGACACACTCTGGACCTGGCAGCAGCATGAGGAGGCGGTACAGGGGCCCATGGCAGAGTGGCGAAGCGTAAGCAGCTTAAATTGAAGGCCATACAGAGGCCTATGTTAAAAAGTCCCCCCAGCAGCAGTGTGGGGAGACGACTATCAAGAGTCCAATGGCAGAGTGGCGGAGCGGAAGCAGCTTCAATTGAAGGCCAATAGTGGTTGTGAAGCAGAAAGTCAGTTTATTGTACACAATCGGTCAATTGCAGCTTGCCGTTGGCTGGAAACTGTACGTTTATGTCACTGGAATGCACTAATCACCCAAAAAATATTACCGCCACCCGGCGTGTAAATGGATTTAACTCTTTGAACGTACAATAGTGGTTGTGAAGCAGAAAGTCAGTTTATTTTGCACAATCGGCAAACTGCAGCACCAACTGTGCACGACAGCCACCAAAAAAAAAAGGGTGTATGTCACTTTAAATTTTCAATTCTTTGATAGCTGTGGCCCTAAGTAACGATTCTGTGTCCCTGAGTAACGATTCTGTGTCCCTGAGTAACGATTCTGTGTCCCTGAGTAACAATTCTGTGTCCCTGAGTAACAATTCTGTGTCCCTGAGTAACGATTCTGTGGCCCTGAGTAACGATTCTGTGGCCCTAAAGTCTCTGTGGCCCTAATGCAGGCCATAGATGGGTCGAAAATCGGCCGATTTTTCGGCCGAAAATAAAATCGGCCGATTTTCGGATTGTTAGTGGGCTATTTGGTCGGCCGTTTTTCGGTATTTTGGCCGTTTTTCGCGGCAATAGTGGGCAAATCGGACGGTTTTTGCCGATAAAAAATCTGCGCATGAGCAGTGACCTGCAAGAGGAAGACAAAAAGAAGAAAAAGAAGAGGAGGAAGAGGATGAAGAAGAGGATGAAGAAGAAGAAGAGGAAGAAGAGGATGAAAAAGAAGAGGAAGAGGAAGAGGAAGAAGAAGAAGAAGAGGATGAGGATGAAGAAGAAGAAGAAGAGGATGAGGATGAGGATGAAGAAGAAGAATAAGAAGAAGAGGAGGATGAGGATGAAGAAGAAGAAGATGATGAGAATGAGGAAGAAGAAGAAGAAGAGGATGAGGATGAAGAAGAAGAAGAAGAAGAAGAGGATGAGGATGAAGAAGAGGATGAGGATGAAGAAGAAGAAGAGGATGATGGTGAGGAAGAAGAAGAAGAAGAAGAAGAAGAGGAAGAAGAAGAAGAAGAGGATGAGGATGAAGAAGAAGAAGAAGAAGAAGAAGAGGAGGATGAGGATGAAGAAGAAGAAGAAGAAGAAGAAGAGGATGAGGATGAAGAAGAAGAGGATGAGGATGAAGAAGAATAAGAGGATGAGGATGAAGAAGAAGAAGAGGATGAGGATGAAGAAGAAGAAGAAGAAGAAGAAGAAGAAGAGGATGAGGATGATGAAGAAGAAGAGGATGAGGATGAAGAAGAAGAAGAAGAGGATGAGGATGAGGAAGAAGAAGAAGAGGATGAGGATGAGGATGAAGAAGAAGAAGAAGAAGAGGATGAGGATGAAGAAGAGGATGAGGATGAAGAAGAAGAAGAAGAAGAGGATGATGGTGAGGATGAGGATGATGAAGAAGAAGAAGATGAGGATGATGAAGAAGAAGAAGAGGAGGATGAGGATGAAGAAGAAGAAGAAGAAGAAGAAGAAGAGGATGATGAAGAAGAAGAGGATGAGGATGAAGAAGAAGAGGATGAGGATGAAGAAGAAGAAGAAGAAGAGGATGAGGAAGAAGAAGAAGAGGATGAGGATGAAGAAGAAGAAGAAGAAGAAGAGGATGAGGATGAAGAAGAAGAAGAAGAAGAAGAAGAGGATGAGGATGAAGAAGAAGAAGAAGAAGATGATGAGGATGAAGAAGAAGAAGAAGAGGATGAGGATGAGGATGATGATGATGAAGAAGAAGAAGAAGAAGAGGATGAGGAAGAAGAAGAAGAGGATGAGGATGAAGAAGAAGAAGAAGAAGAAGAAGAGGATGAGGATGAAGAAGAAGAAGATGAGGATGAAGAAGAAGAAGAAGAGTATGAGGATGAAGAAGAGGATGAGGATTAGGAAGAAGAAGAAGAAGAGGATGAGGAAGAAGAAGAAGAAGAAGAGGATGAGGATGAAGAAGAGGATGAGGATGATGAAGAAGAGGATGATGGTGAGGATGAGGATGATGAAGAAGAAGAAGAAGAAGATGAGGATGATGAAGAAGAAGAAGAAGAAGAAGAAGAAGAGGAGGAGGATGAGGATGAAGAAGAAGAAGAAGAAGAAGAAGAAGAAGAGGATGAGGATGAAGAAGAAGAAGAGGATGAGGATGAAGAAGAAGAGGATGAGGATGAAGAAGAAGAAGAAGAAGAAAAAGAAGAGGATGAGGAAGAAAAAGAAGAAGAAGAAGAAGAAGAAGAAGAGGATGAGGAAGAAGAAGAAGAAGAAGAAGAAGAAGAAGAGGATGAAGAAGAAGAAGAGGATGAGGATGATGAAGAAGAAGAGGATGAGGATGAGGAAGAAGAAGAAGAAGAAGAAGAGGATGAGGATGAGGATGAAGAAGAAGAAGAAGAAGAAGAAGAGGATGAGGATGAAGAAGAGTATGAGGATGAAGAAGAAGAAGAGGATGATGGTGAGGAAGAAGAAGAAGAAGAAGAAGAAGAAGAAGAGGAAGATGAAGAAGAGGATGATGAAGAAGAAGAAGAAGAAGAAGAAGAGGAAGATGAGGATGAAGAAGAAGAAGAAGAGGATGAGGATGAAGAAGAAGAAGAGGATGAGGATGAAGAAGAAGAGAATGAGGATGAAGAAGAGGATGAGGATGAAGAAGAAGATGAGGATGAAGAAGAAGAAGAAGAAGAAGAAGAGGATGAGGATGATGATGATGAAGAAGAGGATGAGGATGAGGAAGAAGAAGAAGAAGAAGAAGAAGAAGAAGAAGAAGAAGAAGAAGAAGAAGAGGATGAGGATGATGATGATGATGATGAAGAAGAAGAAGAAGAAGAGGATGAGGATGAAGAAGAAGAAGAAGATGGGGATGAAGAAGAAGAAGAAGAGGATGAGGATGAAGAAGAAGAGGATGAGGAAGAAGAGGATGAGGGTGAAGAAGAGGATGAGGATGAAGAAGAAGAGGATGATGGTGAGGATGAGGATGATGATGAAGAAGAAGAAGAAGATGAGGATGATGAAGAAGAAGAAGAGGAGGATGAGGATGATGAAGAAGAAGAGGATGAGGATGATGAAGAAGAAGAGGATGAGGATGAAGAAGAAGAAGAGGATGAGGAAGAAGAAGAAGAAGAAGAAGAAGAAGAAGAAGAAGAGGATGAGGATGATGAAGAAGAAGAGGATGAGGATGATGAAGAAGAAGAAGAAGATGAGGAAGAAGAAGAAGCAGAAGAAGAGGATGAGGACGAAGAAGAAGAAGAAGAAGAGGATGAGGATGAGGAAGAAGAAGAAGAAGAGGATGAGGATGAAGAAGAGAAGAAGAAGAAGAAGAAGAAGAAGAAGAAGAAGAAGAAGAAGAAGAAGAGGATGATGATGAAGAAGAAGATGAGGATGAAGAAGAAGAGGATGAGGATGAAGAAGAAGAAGAAGAGGATGAGGATGAGGAAGAAGAAGAAAAAGAGGATGAGGATGATGAAGAAGAGGAAGAAGAAGAGGAGGATGAGGATGAAGAAGAAGAAGAGGATGAGGATGATGATGAAGAAGAAGAGGATGAGGATGAAGAAGAAGAGGATGAGGATGAAGAAGAAGAGAATGAGGATGAAGAAGAGGATGAGGATGAAGAAGAAGAAGAAGAAGAAGAAGAAGAAGAGGAACAGGATGAGGATGAAGAAGAAGAAGAAGAAGAAGAAGAGGATGAGGATGAAGAAGAAGAAGAAGAAGAAGAAGAAGAAGAGGATGAGGATGAAGAAGAAGAAGAAGAAGAAGTAGGATGAAAATAAGAAGAATTCCAGTCCAGCAAAAAGTGTATCTGCAGAGAGCTCCGCTATTTCTGACAGTTCTCTGACAGTTCCTTCACATTTACAGCGGTTGAAACATTGTATCTATTTGTTTCCGAATAACAACATCTGTATCCTAAATGGAAACAGATGAAGTCATGACGCACGTGCCGCAACGCGTCGGAACGCCATTCCCAGCTCGTAGTACATCACTTCCGGTCACGTGGGGACGCATGTCCGGACGTAGCGGCCATATTGGTTTCCCTCCCTGTATGTGAATACACCCATGGTATGAGGTGGAAAGCGCTGTATACAAAGGAATACATGTGAGTGGAATCAGTATGTTACATTGAATGTTCTTATTAAACGGTATTATACTATGGGAAGCTCTGTTTGTGTCCTATATGACCCTTGAGAGGAGGTGGAGTGGAAGTCCTGTGGTCCCTCGCTGAGCTGCCTGGAGTAAAGGATTGCCTGTGAGGAAAGTCTTTGCCTTGTGGCCCTGTGTGGGTCTGGGCGGGGAGGTGAGCAGGCATTGCTGCCATTGGAGGATTCCTTTTTTGAGCACTAGAAGTGGAGATCACTGAGTGTTTCACATTATATGCATGGACTTTTTTTGAGTGTAATTTAGACACCGTGTATATAGACCCATCACCCAACTATATTTAAATTAATTTTACTCTGTTATTTTGTATATCACATAATTTATGAATCACGTATTCATTTGATGAAAAATCACAGTTTATCTCAATTTATAGGATTGTCACTATGTATTGTGGATAGGTACACTTTTTTTATTTTTGGAATTATGATTATTGATTTCATATCACTGATTTATCCAAGGATTATTTATTAATATAACATTTGGCATTTTATCACGGATTAATTAATGAGGTAATTAGGGTATTTATGTATGAGATATATATGTATCGTAGTTTTCACCAATTAGATTCATTTTATTATACTTTTATCACTTTAAGGGATTGATTATAGGTTTAGATGGTATTTGAGACATGTTCGTGGGTATTTTTTAGCTATTTATTAGCGCTTCACTATTTTGGTATATGGTATTTATGATCTACTGGTTGAGGCAGAGTGACAGCAGCTGTAGAATAGGGACGCATCCATATTAAGCGCAGGAGGATTTTTTCCTACTCTTCAAGACAACTGTTGTCCCCCTTCAAACCACCTTGATTTTTTTGTTAAATCATCACAACTTTATTGGCTTTTCGTAACTTGTCAGCATTTGGTTGTTGTGACAGACCCAACCTGAATAGGGGATTTTGGAGGAGGCTATGGGCTTACCTTCTACTCATTGATTATGACGCATGAAGGATAACGGCGATTTTGTATGCTTCTCCCAGTCAGAGTATAGAGCATAGCTGGGTCCTGAAGCCCTTTGACTGGTCGGGAGTGTCTACAGAGATTATGAGGCCAGGAAGTCCACAGAACAGTAGGAACATTGTGTAGGAGTAGGACAGACCGTGCAGACGCACCTTCACAGACGGGAATATGGAACCCTTCTTGGGCATATTCCTTATCTTGCCCCATGTGGCCCTCAAGAGCTGCATAATGCAGCATTTGCCCCTTTTGCCCCAGCTACTATGAGCTCTATATTATTAACTTTTTATATTATTTCCACTAAAGATGTGCCACTTGGTAACCTAGATCCAAACTGGATCTGGGGTGGAACATCTGGAAACGAGTGGTGTAATGTATCTGGGGCTGTGGAACTGTTTCTGGGCATCCTGGTGGGCATCCCCTGGCTTATCAAGACTTATTATGGACATGTTTTCCAGCGCATAGACAAGGGAAAGAGGGCAAGGAATTCCTGTGACTACTAGCCAAACTGAAAAGACTTGTCTAGGCGCCTAGCTGTTAATTAGATTAATGTTTAAAGGTTACCTTGTCATGTTTTTACTGGTTGTATGTCTTATCTTATCTAAGCTAATATCCCCAACAGAGGAATGTCCTCCTGGGGGTAAAAAGTATGTGCATGGGTTTTTATAAACCATTTTTCCTTTGGTGTTACCTCAACATATTGTCTGTGGAAGAGGCTTGGGATAAAGGGCTGATATTAGCTGGAGGGCAGGAGGCACTGGTTGCGGAGGCACTGGTTGGTGGACCAAAGCCACAGAATCAGCATAATAGTCCGGAAATGGGCAATTAGGGAATGAGGATATCAGTGGCAGTTTCTGTTGTTTTCATAACAGATTTCTTGTAAGGAATTTAGTTTCAGTGGGTGATCTAGCATGAATAGAAATGAGTTGAATGAACCCCCTTTGCTTAAGTATGACTCCAAAGCTGCAATCCCCCCCTCCCCGATCATGACATCCTGCTCTTCTGAGCAACTAATACCCTGTAAATCACAGCAACATTTTTTTTTCAAAGGCTTTCCTACCCTGTAGCAATTTCTTTCCAGCCAATCTGTCCTATATTAAATCTAAATGCTAATAACGTTCAACATTAACGCATATCATATATTCACAATTCTGAGCAAAATAAAATTCCTGTTTTACCATGCTGCATTGTTAGCTACTATATTATTCAGGATAAAAATTATGTGAATTCCAAAGACTGATTACTATTCAACTGAAACCTCAACTGCTTCTGTTTAAGAGGAACTGACTAGGTGACATTTCCTACAAGAACTGACATATCTACTTTCTCAGACAGGAGGATGAATTAATGCATCATGTGAGCTGAAATAAAATGTATCATGAATCTGTATGTGAAAACTGCAGTGTAGTTATTTCTTTCCAATTATACAAGTTTCAAATTTATAGCTCTGGATGATCTCACCAAATATTCTACTGTGGAAAATGTTCTACATGTCAGGGGCATAAATTAAGTGCAATACAGGAACTTTCACATAGATTTTTAGTTTGTGTATTTGCACTGTAAGTATATACTGTATATACACACAGTAGGAGAGCTATAAATGGGACCCAGCTAAGTGTGGCGAGAGCCGTTCCCTAGTGCTTGGTGAAACAAGGAAGTTCACAAAGCTATGCATTCTATTTCCCACAATGAGGAGGAAAACAGTGTTGTGTCTGAAATAGAACTGCTGCTACTGAGAACTTGCTGTTCCATTCAAGTAGGTCCTCTCATTTTAATCAACATTATACCTATCCACTAATCCGGAGGTCTCCAAACGTTCTAAAGAAAGGGCTGGTTTACTGTACTTCAAACTTTAGGGGGGCCGGACTGTGGCCAGTGGGAGACGAAAATGTCCTGGCATCAGTGGGGGTAAACAATGCCCCATCACTGGTATTAGGGGGAGGAATAGTGCCCCACCTTTGGTTTCAATAAGAGAAATAGTGCCCCATCATTTTTGTCAATGGGAGGAATAGTGCCCCATCATTGGTGTCAATGGGAATAATAGTGCCCCATCGTTAGTATCAAAGGGAGGAAAAGTGCCCCATCATTAGTATTAATGGAAGGAATAGTGCCCCATCGTTAGTATCAACGGGAGAAATAGTGCCCCATCATTGGTATCAGTGGGAGGAAAAGTGCTCTATCATTGGTATCAGTGGGAGGAAAAGTGCTCTATCATTGGTATCATTGGTATCAATGGGAGAAATAGTGCCCCATCATTGGGGTCAGTGGGAGAAATAGTGCCTCATCATCAAAAAGTTCAGAGGTGTCCATATGTTTCCCTGTATTTCCTCGACCCTGATCAAGATTGAAAACCTGGGGTGGAGTTCAAAAACAACATAATCCCTGTACTGAAAGAGTGAAAGCTAAAATCCAAATTAACAGCTAATGGTACATTTAAACACATATATACACTGCTCACAACAATTAAAGGAACGGTTTTTAATCAGAGTATAGCATCAAATCAATTAAACCCTTGGGATATTGATCTGGTCAGTTAAGTAGCAGAGGGGGGTGTTAATCAGTTTCAGCTGCTTTGGTGTTAATGAAATTAACAACAGGTGCACTAGATAAGCAACAAGGAGACAACCCCCAAAACAGAAATGGTTTTACAGGAGGAGGCCACTGACATTTTTTTCCCTATTCATCTTTTCTGATTGTTTTTCACTAGTTTTGCATTTGGCTAAGGTCAGTATCATTACTGGTAGCATGAGGCAATACCTGGACCCTACAGAGGTTGCACAGGAAGTCCAACTCCTCCAGGATGACACATCAATACGTGCCATTGCCAGAAGGTTTGTTGTGTCTCCGAGCACAGTCTCAAGAGCATGAAGGAGATTCCAGGAGACAAGCAGTTACTCTAGGAGAGCTGGACAGGGCCGTAGAAGGTCCTTAACCCATCAGCATGGCAAGGATAAACAGGATGAGCACTGCCAGGGCCCTACAAAATGACCTCCAGCAAGCCACTGGTGTAAATGTCTCTGACCAAATAATCAGAAACAGACTTCATGAGGGTGGCCTGTCTTCTAATGGGCCCTGTGCTCAGTGCCAGGTACCATAGAGCTCGATTGGCATTTGTCATTGAACACCATAATTGGCAGGTCCACCACTGGCGTCCTGTGATTTTCACAGATGAGAGCAGGTTCACCCTGAGCACATGTGACAGACGTGAAAGGGTCTGGAGAAGCCATAGAGAATGTTATGCTGCTTGTAATATTGTTCAGTATGACTGTTTTGGTGGTGGGTCAGTGATGGTCTGGGGAGACATATCCATGGAGGGATGCACTGACCTCTACAGACTACATAATGGAACCCTGACTGACATTAGGTATCCGGATGAAATCCTTGGACCCATTGTCAGACCCTACACTGGTGCAGTGGGTCCTGGGTTCCTCCTGGTGCACAACAATGCCCAGCTTAATGTGGTGAGAGTATGCAGGCAGTTCCTGGAGGATGAAGGAATTGATACCATTGAATGGCCCCCACACTTGCCTGACCTAAATCCAATAGAACACCTCTGGGATATCATGTTCATCTGACGCCACCAGGTTGCACCTCAGACTGTCCAGGAGCTCAGTGATGCCCTGGTCCATATCTGGGAGGAAATACCCCAGGACACCATTTGTCGTCTCATTAGGACCATGCCCCGATGTTGTCAGGCATGCATACAAACTACTGAGTACCATTTTGAGTTGCTGCAATGAAATTTCAGCAAAATGGACTAGCCTGCTGCATCATTTTTTCACTATGATTTTTTTGCTGTCTTTGAATTCAGTCCTCTGTAGATTGATAATTTTCATTTACATCAAACAATGGGGCATCCTTACGTTCCTAACACATTAACCAGTCCATATCAGTATAGATATTTAGCATGATATTTTGCCTCATTGAGATCTGATGTGTTTTCAAAGTGTTCCTTTAATTTCTTTGGGCAGTGTATATATAAACTGTTTGTAAAAAGAGTTTGTAATTCTAATCAGCCATCCTTATAATTCAGGTATCCCTGTCAGATAGTATATACAGATTTTGGAATTCTCTGTATATTACAGAGCAGTTGAGCAACACAGCATGATCCCAGGCCTACATAAGCTTGCTAGACAAAAAACAGTAGTATCATACCTAAAGTCACCCATGTTCTTTCCCCCCAGTTTAGGAAGGAAGTTGGGTATATTCAAATTAATAAGGCCCTGAATGGCTCCTAATGCTTATCATGCAGCCAGAGTCTGTGAGCGAGTGCTAATGAGCAGGAGATGATAGAAAGTCAATATTGAGACATACTGTACTTATATACTTATTCTAGTTCTGCATTAAAATACATTTATTTTATTTAGCACAGAACTATTCCTCCCATTCCTTTATCCCTCCATAAACTTTGCACATAAAAAGATCCCAGACCAGATTATGGAGGTATCGCTACTTAACCCTAGTCAGGGTCTAGCAGTATCCTTCTCAGGGCCACCAAAGGTGCAACATGAGAATGTTAGAAGGGTGTAGCTAGATTGAAGTGGGAGTTATGCCACAACCTGGTATGAAGTTATGGAAGCTGATTATATCTTAGTCAGAGACTGGATTCTCAAGGTCCAATATTTGTTTATGCATACCATATTATGAAGGGGGCTTGGGGTAATATTCAGAATTTCAGCTCTATTGTAACCCTAAAAACAATGGTTTGTTGAATATTCTGACTCAAGAGTGGGCACTGAGAACCAGAAGGTCTCTCTTGCATACTCTCCCAGACTGTGAGAGATCTTTTTTACCCATACAAATTAAGATAAGGGTTTGTTTTAATAATCCGTATCTCAGGCTGTTTTGTGTGGTGTTAACACTTCAAGGTGGTGGGATCCCAGCTTCCCTCATTTATTTCAGAAGTGGAATTAAAACGTTCAGTGGAACCCTCTACCTTCATATATATAATATAGTAGGAATAATATAGAGTAGCAGGGGAAAACTGTGACTGTACATTTGCAACAGCTATCACACATTTAGGCCACATGGTATTCCAGCTTCTATATCTGTAACTGCTTGATGAGGGTTTAACTATTCACAGGCTCAATTTTTTATCTTCATGATAATGTTTTGTTAAATCCTCTGTACCCTGTTTGCACGGTACTTTCATGAGTCAGGCTTCAAAATATGTTTCCTAAACAGAGCACAGTCTTCTAGGGAAACTACACGCTTTGAAAGCTTTTCCATATTTCTCATGTCATGGTTTTCAATTTTTCCTCTCTGGTCAAAACTACCACTGTATAGAGATCCATCTTAACAAGAGTGTGACAAAATCCATCACCAGAGGTTTCCAGTGATGTAGTAAGGAATTCTAAAGTGGACCAGACTGGAGCTTGGGGATAAGGCCCCTTGTTGACATCACATGCATCACAAATCTGACTTACACATTATAAGACCAAAAGACGGTTCAGGTGTAAACAATGTCCCTCTGATCAATCTACAGCTGTTTTGTTCAACTTAATTGCCAATAACCCAATCTGCTCTTAAATGCTAGCCTTATCTCTTAGCATACATAGCAATGCAAAACTCCCTGTCACATCACTAGATAATCCCTTCATCCATGTGTGCATGGGGAAGCTGCCCTGTGCTTCAAAATGCCCCCCTCCACTCTTATGTGCCCCCCCCCCCCACAGCACCAATCCTCTGTCTCTCTTTCAGCTGCTTGCCTCTCCTCCTCTTCCCTCCCACTGGCTTCCAGTGCTGCAAACATGTCATATTTATTAGCTCCTTTCTGTATGAACTCAGTGAGAAATCTCCTGTTTTCATTTGTCACTGAAGCATAGTAAACTGTGCTTTCTGTGCTTCAGCTTGTGAATGAATAGAAGCCTCTGTACAGAGACTTCTATTCACTCAAATGCAGTGCAGCTGAGGCTGCAGAGAAAGGGAATAAGGACTGTATGTGCTCAGTCCCCTTCTCTGTCAAAAAAGAGACATCAGGGGTCTGTTTAGACCCTAGATGTTTCACCAAACAGGTGTTCCATGCATCCCCATGCATACAGTCCAATTGATGTCAATTGAGAAGCAACAAATTCACACATTTTGGATAGGTTTTTGTATTTGTTAGAGTTTTTTGTTTTTAAATGAGAAGCAACGGCTGCACAGACACAGCTTCTGCTCTTGATTTGACTTCCACTTTGGTCCGGATTCATTTCCCTGAACTCACCAGCACCTAACACAGATGTCAGACTGGGAGCAGCGACCGTGCCAGTGCAGCCGCTGCTTCCCAATAGACATGAATAGAAATACCTACACAGGGATTCACAGAACACATGTGCATTCCCATGCACTTAAACATGACCCTCACATGGGCATACACTTTAGTACACCCTGTGGGAACGAGGCCTTACTAGGAATTTAACAGGAAATTTGTGCTAATAATGATTTTAGTATATTTTAAGAGAAAACAACATAATGGCACTAACAATTTGTGTTAAAAGCAAAGGTTTTAGTTGAGCCTGTTTGCAAACATATGTGGAAAGCACACTGCCTCACTAAGGCCATTCTGTAAACTGCAGTCCTAACTCTTATCTTTGAAAGTTCGAGCATACATAGCAGTGAATAAATTAAGGGCAGCTATTTCTTAGCTACCATACATTTAATTTGGCATAGCCCATTAAGTACTTCAAGTGCCATCTTGGATCCTTCTAAGCCTAGGTTATCATCTTTGTTTTTATGGCTAAGTCCAATGAAGACTTTTTTGAGCACAGCCAGGAAAATGTGGCCTCTACAAAGCGGTATGCATCACAAACTATGACTGCTTCTGGTTTATTAAAGAGAGAATCAAACTATTTATATTATTTATATTTTTTATTCACTTAATGAGGATCAAATGAGGTCCTCTTTTTTTCCTTAATAAAACCACCAGCCAACATCCAAATGACCAGGTCCACCATCTTCCAGTATAGGAGTGGTGGGAAACCACAGCAGAGATCCCTCACAGGTGCACTGTTATCTTATTGTTCAACAAAATCAATATACAGTATTTTGCCATGTATAAGAGAGCTATTTCAGTTCATGCTGTTTCTGAACATTCATTTGTACTTTGTACACAATTTTGTCAGCAAGGTTTCTCTGGGAATCTCAAAAATGTCACCTTTCTATTTTATCAGCTGCATATTGATATTGATATTGATATTTTGTACTACAGTCACTGCCAAAGAAGTTGCAAAGTTCATTAACTAAACCATCACTGCAAATTTGCATAGCTTTTAACTTAGCCAATCAAAGTAGAGTGATCGTTTTCTGATCCCTCGTGTACCTGTTGATAAGATAGGTGTTAAAGGATTCTGGTACACCTAAACCTCTATGAACAGTTTCTATATTCAGCATAATCCTGTAGATTGTCCAGAACAGCTGTCTTGTATATTGGTTGATTAAGTACAATCCTTTGAGCTGCTCCTTTTGTTGCATATAGTATTTATAATTCTTTCTGCCCAGTCTGTTAGGTGTCTTTTTTAGCTATCAAATTATGGCAAATGACATTGTCCATGTGGCAGCTTCCACCAAGTTGTAGGTGGAGTGAGTGCAAGCAGCCCATCTATTGCACCTCTGTCTTGTGCCACCATTGCTAATTAGTAGTATGGAGAGTGAGAGTGACAGCACAATAGGGTTTGAATTGCTGTCCATGTTGGTAAGTTTTCCATCCACTTTGTGTCCCTGTCAACATTTCAACTGGAAGTAAAGGAAAAATGTGTTTTGATTGCTGTTTCTGTGGGAGACATTCACTTTACATACTGTTGTTGTGACCATTGTCTCTGAGACTGGAAGTAATGTAAAAACTCCTCAGTGGGAACAAAGACAGCACTATAGAGCCAACAGTTTGACAGATGGCCTAACTCTTTCTCCAATCTGTTTGCTGAAATTCCACTTTAAATAAAAAGGAAAGGGCTATTTGTGCGTACATGATCCAACACGAGGTTTAGGAATATGTATGGCTTGTGTAAGAAAGAGGAGTAGAACAACAAAAAAGAAGTAGATTACTGATCAGATATTATTCAGTATGCAGGCAATCATCCACAACTATAGAAGTACAAGTTAGACATCACTCTCAATAAGCCCAGCAATTCTACTTGTTGCTAGTGTTTATGTGATGTAGAAAGCCTCTGCTAGTAGCTAGATCAATCATCAATTGTCTGGGAGGTCTGAAGGTCATTCTTCTGCTATGCTGGATCTGACAACGTGAGAAAGTACCTAGATAGTACAGATGCAGAAGCAGAGGCTTCAGAATTCATGTTTGTGTTTCAAAAGTCAATTAGGAAGATTGTTCCTATCCATTTTAAAAAATAGGAACTGTTTGTCCTTTTATCGGAACTGTAAACCAGTCCAACATGCTGGCCATTGTGCAGCCAGCAACCATACATAGAGGAAAGAGAGAAGGTGGTATGGAGCTGTAATCTTCTACTTGGTATATAGCAGCTGTAGGTACTGTAAGTACAGCAATATTTCTATTTTTTATGTTAGAGATCACTCTAAGAAAGTTTTAAATTATGGGAGCCATTGTTCTTCACAGTCCTTCACTTTTTGGTGGTTTTGTAATTTTAATCTGAATACATAATAAATAACAATTCCTCATTTTGACTGAACACCTGAATATTTGATCATACAGCATTTCAAATAGCATTCCCTGCTAATATATTTAAAACCTTTATTTGGCATGTATGCAGCTAGAGGATTTACAAAAGGAAGGTGAGCTGTCCTACAGGAAATCACCATAATAGAGTATATTGCATTTGGCATAGTATTTCAAGCTGGGTTGAATTGTGTTTGTCATATCTTTGTCACCTTGGGAATATACACGCGTAAATCATTTTTAGGTGGCATACTATAAAGTTATCTAGTTAAAAAATCTTTGTATTCACTTAATGTTTTAAACTTTTAAGTAACTTCTATGAGTACTTTAATTTGGCACAATATATTTTACTTAATACATTTTTTTGTGTTTTGTGATAAGGAACATCAGAATTCAGTAATGCTTCTCTGACATTGTTGGATAACTGAACAGTAAAATACTGGATGCAGGAAAGATATTAGTTTTTTCCTGTATTCTTTCCTCTAGGTAGTATAACAGGCATTGACAGCATGTTGAAGGGACCAGAAGAACATATGAAAGCCTAATCCTTGCTTCCTATGCACAGAGTGATGCCAAATTACCACCTTATTGTCTAATGGTATGTAGCCCCAGCCAGGAGCGGACTGACAATTTGGAAACTCGGGCACTGCCTGGGGGCCCATTGTCAGTAGGGGGCCCCATAAGATGCCCCTGGTACCTTTTTCATAGGCTTTTTTGAGTTTGGGCAAGGACACAGGGGCCCCATGATCCCCTATTGCCCGGGAGCCCCATGAGTTGTCAGCCCGCCCCTGGCCCCAGCCCCAGAGAGGAGCGGCTGAAGTTTCATTGTCTGTGCCGCTGCCCTTGTTCATGTTTGCAGAGGGATATAGTGGACAAATGCTTCTGTGGAGAATATTCTGTGTCTGAAGCAACAGAGACCATTCATAGGCACAGCTACTGTATAAGAGAAGACTGCCATTGTAGGAGAGAGCCAGTGTTAAGCCCACTCTCTACCAATAGCAATACACAGAGTAGGATGTGGACTACACTAGGAGGGCTAAGAGGAATTGGTGTTGTGGGAGATGTTGTTCTTTACAGACTGAGCTGGCTTAGAAGATTGATCAAAAGAACTACATTCTATCCCATATTCATTGGAGCACTGAGCAGAGAAATGGGGGGAGTGTTGTTGTTCCTGGATTGAGGAAAAGGAGAGTGTGAAGGATGTTAAGAGGGACTGAGTGTGCTTCAGACTGCCAGCAGATACTTTACTACCAAACCTGCAAGAGGAGTAATGCAACCCGGAACATTGGAAAGTGGCATGGCCTGACTGAGGGTAAGGAAACAGCAGACAATGACCAGTTGTTCTGCCAATGGAAAACAAAAGGAGGTCACCTGCTACCACAGGAGTTGGTGGAAGACCAGAAATCACTACACTTTGGCAAAAGAACAGTGTTGCCAGCATAGATCACAGAGCTAGTGCCTTTGTCAATGCATTATCCTGAGTGCTCTAACATAAGAGGTGGGCCCCAATGAGCTGGTCAGCAGAAGATATAGGGTATAATACAGTGTGATGAACTGTTGTGGTGGTGTAAATCCTCTCCTTAGTTTAGATTTCTCAGTATAGCATTAAGGAGTGGTTGCTCTCGATGCCTATTCTTTTTTACTGTATATTTATTGCTACTCTTCACCCATTTGCAGTATATTTTTGCTATTATTTAACTGTTTACTTTGCCATTTTGTATTGTTTATATCTCTTTTGCCACCGGAATACTACATATACGTACATCTGCAATAAATGTTCCCCACCCAGCCAGGTGTCTTGGAGTAGTGGGCACCGGAACAGGGGACTCGAGAAACAGTGGCTCCTTTGGGGGTAAGCGCTATATGTAATGTAAAGGATTGTCTTTTTTGGTAAATTATAGTCATAAAATGACCAGTGATGGACACTAGAATAGTTTTATGCAAGACATTTACATTTTCTGCTGGCTTAAAGTGTTCCTAAAGCCACAACATTAAAATCAGTCTGTATATGCAGAAAAAGCATGCTTGTTATACTCATTATGGAATGTAGGGGGTTAATCCTTCGCATTGTGTAAAAAGGCTGTTTTATCCTGTCTTCTCTGATCCTCCCCTTCTTTTACTGTCACCAATCCATCTGCCATAGTGCATAGCAGCAGTGGAAAGTCTGCACATGCTTTGTTTGGTGTGTATTGCTAGAGAGTTTTTTTTTTTTGAGAGGGTGTATATGAATGGCACAGGGCAAATCAGCACTGTTCAGACAGAGGGTCAGGGTTCATGCAGCCTCATAGGACAGTCAGAGGAGAATGAAAACTCCTCCTACAAGATTAACCAGTGCTCAGTCGGACACTGATAGAATCCACAAGACTGCTGTATACTGCTGATGAGGAAAGGTACTGTATTTAGCAGTTTCTATTTAGTAAAATATTTGCATTTCCTTGTTCTGTGTACCGTGAAAGATGGGATATAGCGAATGCAGGGTTCTGGGTTTAATAACACTTTAAACAGTATTTTGTGCTGCCCCCACTAAACCCAATCAGCTTGATACCTTTAGCAAACACTACTAAAACCAGATGTCATAACCTCCCAAGTCATGCCAAGGCTGGGTCAGGTTGAGAATCGATAACTGCAGCCACTCTGCGGCTTTCAACATGGTCTCCCACCCCCTCCTCCTCAAAAAAATATACTCTTTTGGCCTCAGGGATTCCGCTCTCTCCTGGCTTTCTTCCTATCTATCTCAATGCTCCTTCAGTGTTACCTATAACGCTGCCACTTCCCCCTCACTCCCCCTCTCTGTTAGGGTCCCCCAAGGTTCTGTCCTCAGGCCCCTTCTCTTCTCCATCTACACCTCCTCCCTTGGCCAATTGATACACTCTCACGGCTTCAACTATCACCTCTACCCCTCGTCTCACTGCTGCAGTCTCCGCCAGAATCACTAGCCTTCTGAACGACATATCAGACTGGATGTCACTCCACTTCCTCAAATTAAACCTTGCCAAAACTGAGCTCCTAGTTTTCCCCCCAGCCTGCGCCCCCCCCGACCTCTCTATCACGAGCAACAATGCCACCATCAGCACTACCTCGCAAGCCAGAGTACTAGGTGTCATTCTAGACTTCAATCTGTCTTTCCAGCCCCAGATCCAATTGCTGACAAATTCATGCAGACTCCACCTTCGCAACATCTCCAAAATATGCCAGTTCCTAACCCCAGAAACTACTAAGCAACTCATTCACTCCCTTATCATATCACGACTTGACTACTGTAACTCCCTCCTCGCTGGCCTACCAGAATACAGGCTATCCCCGCTTCAGTCTATCCTGAATTCTGCGGCCAGACTCATCCACCTTACCAACCCCCCCCCCTGCTAATCCCTCCACTGGCTTCCGATTGCCCAACGCATAAAATTCAAAATATTAACACTGACGTACAAAGCTGTTCATAACACTGCCCCAAACTACATCACTAACCTGATATCCATCTACCACCCAAAACGCACTCTCCGCTGCTCACAAGACCTCCTACTCTCTAGTTCCCTGGTTTCCTCCTCCCATGCCCGTCTCCAGGATTTCTCCAGGGCTTCCGCCATCCTCTGGAACTCACTACCCCAATCCATCAGACTGTCACCTACCCTCCTCACCTTTAGGGGCACCCTGAAAACCCATCTCTTTAGAGAAGCCTACCCCGCCCTCACCTAATTGCTGATCTCCTCCGCTCTTCCCACCACTGCATCCCCCACAGCTATTTCCTCCTGTACCACTCTCCCCTCCCTCCTCGATTGTAAGCTCCAAGGAGCAGGGCCCTCGAACCCCTCGTGTATTGTATTGTTACTGTACTGTCTCCCATTATAATGTACAGCGCTGAGCAAACTGTTGGCGCTATATACAGTAAATACTGTATAATAATAATAATAATAATAGAAAGTTAGACCAACCATTTCCCTATTTTGCTTATCGTTCACTTCTAGGTGTACAGATCCAAAGTTGGTGATCTGTAAATACACAGTACACTATTTCACTTACACAAATGCATAAACTGTGTAGGAAGAACAAAAATAAAGAACCAGACTGTTTGCAGGTGGGGACATTTTTGGGCCTAGGAAGAGGCAGGAGTGGCTATTTACTCCTTAGCCATCTCACTCATCCCCACTGATATCCATCATTCTCATGGCTGTCCAACACCCTTCTAGCATCCTCCTGCCTCTAACATCCATCCTTCCCAAGCCACCGCCCCCCTCCTTGCACCAACACACATCTCTTTCTGAACCCCCACCCCCCAAGAACATCCCTCACCCCAACTGACACAGACTCTTCCCTGGTCACCCTTGTTACCCCTTCCCTGTTGAAAAACATCCCCCTCTCACAACCTCACTTGTTGCTCTACCTCTGACTCATTAGTGGGAATGTAATACCTCTACAGAGAGGTCACTGCTTCCAAACAGAGGACCGAAAGATCTGTTTGGTTTTAAAATTCAGTACTTATATTTACTGCACATACTGACTGTTTTTATGAGCTTAAAGCAGAAATAAACCCTCCTGTCCTTTACAGCTGAGGACGATGTCTTTATATAGATCCACATTTGCCATGATGCTGCACAGGTGATTAGCTATGACATTAGTCATTTGAGGTCCTGAAGGTTTAATTAAGAGCTGGCAGCCTGACAGTTATCACAAGAGGCATGTCTTGACTGTACATTGTAACTGTTTTGAGAAACATTTAAATTAGTGGGTTTTGTTCCACTTTAGAACTTGACTACTGCTGAGGATGGGAAGTATGGGGGGACGGGGGGTGGGATAGAACCACTGTTTTTATCAGAGTTTTTTGTTTTCTCCAATGAGAAGTTTTCTCCTCACTTGCAGTTTCAGCAAAAGGGGTCAAGGAGACAGACAATTATAAAAAAAATTTAATTGGACAAAAATAGCAACTAAACAACACATTTTTTTTTAGTTGAGTGGAGATACAGTAGGTTAGAAACTGCATGAGGTATTTAATGCTGTCTTTGCCTTGTTGTCCCAATGAATCCCGCACCTCTCATTTCCTGTTCTGCTATCTAAAGAATAAAAAATAAGAATGATTATTCAGCTTCAGATATAGCAATAAAACCCTGTTAGAAGTTTTATTCCCTTTCTTATTCTTTTTAAAACTAAAATGAGAAAAAAGTTTTGGCTACGAATCAAATGAGAGGCAAGAGCAAAGAGTCAATTAAAAATTCATTCAAGCTAAAAACATTTGATTGCAACAGTTACAAATGAATGTAAACAAATTTTACATCTAATTTAAAAAGTGACAGCTTACAAATGTAAAATAATGTTACAGAAAATGTCAGCTAAGGCATGATTACAGTAAATGAAAAATATAAAATATTAATTTGCAGGATCCAAATGATTTTTCTATTTAGAGTGGTTAGAGAACTGCATTATAATGTGTGAAATGAATCTGTGTGTGGGTAGTAAAATTTAGGCTACTTATTACCATTTCTAAATTGTACCCAGTGCTTAGCCAAGGGATAAAAATAAAAGAACAATAAAAATG
Source organism: Staurois parvus (assembly GCF_062004578.1). NCBI lineage: Eukaryota > Metazoa > Chordata > Amphibia > Anura > Ranidae > Staurois > Staurois parvus. The sequence goes on from NW_028318054.1 coordinate 4,048,968, forward strand.
CAAAGCTTGGAGATTGAAAGAGTGACAGATGAGAATATTAAATATGACACTTTCCGCTGAAAAGAAAGATTAATGTTAAAACAAGGCGGGCCCAATTTGAATGAACATTTTCTATAATCCGTTTCACATTAAGTTTCTGGCTTAGCAGTAATAAGTTCTATACGGATAAAATATCACATATGAATGATTCTTTTTTTTTTTGTGGAAGTGTTACAGTATATACAGCATATGCAGACAGGTATTTAAGCATCATTCTGTCCTAGGCGCACCTGAATGATGGAGTCCTTTTGTACAAGCATTGCCTCTTGTACTGTGTGATTAGTAAAGACTAATACTAGAATAAGCTTTTGGGGGCATTTCTGGTTTGCTTTATATACTGCATATACAGTGCCTTGAAAAAGTATTCATACCTCTTGAAATTTTCCACCTTTTTTCATGTTACAACCAAAAACGTCAATGTATTTTATTGGGATTTTATGTGATAGACCAGCACAAAGTGGCAAATAATTGTGATGTGGAAGGAGAATGAATAAATGGTTTCCAAAGTTTTTTTACAAATGAATATGTGAAAAGTGTGGCATACATTTGTATTCAGCCCCCCTGAGTCAATACTTCATAGAACCACCTTTCACTGCAAATACAGCTGCAAGTCTTTTTGGGGATGTCTCTGCCAGCTTTGCACATCTAGAGAGTGAAATTTTTGCCCATTCTTCTTTGTAAAATAGCTAAAGCTCTGTCAGATTGGATAGAGAGCATCTGTGAAAGGCACTTTTCAAGTCTTGTCACAGATTCTCATTTGGATTTAGGTCTGGACTTTGACTGGGCCATTCTAACACATGAATATTCTTTGATCTAAACCATTCCATTGTAGCTCTGGCTGTATGTTTAGGGTCGTTGTCCAGCTGGAAGGTGAACCTCCACCCCAGTCTCAAGTCTTTTGCAGACTCTAACAGGTTTTCTTCTACGGTTGCCCTGTATTTGGCTTCATCCATCTTCCCATCAACTCTGACCAGCTTCCCTGTCCCTGTTGAAGAAAAGCATCCCCACAACATGATGCTGCCGCCACCATGTTTCATGGTGGGGATGGTGTGTTCAGGGTGGTGTGCAGTTTTAGTTTTCCACCACACATAGCATTTTGCTTTTAGGTCACAAAGTTCAATTTTGGTCTCATTTGACCACAGCACCTTCTTTTTCAAGTTCACAGATTTTCATGTCTGGCCCACGAGACAGAGGCTTGGGGTGCATGCCGGCTAAATGAGGCGGTGCGGTGAGTCAGATTATTGAAGGCACTGTAAAATGTGCGTTTTACATTCATATATTTTATATGGAAAATCTATGCACAAATAAATATTGCACTTAGATAATTTTAATTGGATGTTCCCTTGTCTGTTATTGAGTGTATTTGAATTACACATTTGAATGAAGAAAACCTGGAGATTCACTTCATGAGAATAACAATTTTAGGGAATAAAAGCACTGATTGACCTTCTTGTAATAAAGGGGTCAATGTCGTCTGGTGAGTGTATATCCCATATGAGCACAAGTGGTGAAGAAGTTGGCAGACTGTTATCATCTGGCATTCTGTTAAAAGACCCTTATCACAGTGTGGTGTTGAGATATGCACTTTAATGGACTTTTTATTTAAATGTTTAATGTTTATTCCAATTTAGCACCGATCTTTGCATAGTTTAAAATTATTCATTGGTATGTTTACACTTAAAGGGGCTGCTAAACACTTGGTATTGATTTATATAGGTTTTTTTTTCTCTTATGGTAATTACCATATTTAATTAGGAGGCTCCACATATTGGATTTTTTTCACATAGTAACGAATCTGAAAAAGTTATAACAAAATAATAAATGCATTTGTTTCATTTAGATTACGTTACATGATGCAATAGTAGTTTCAGCCCATGAGGAAATTAATTCAATTTTCAAAAGTGTTTGATAATTCAGAATGGAATGAATGGATCCAAATTTCATTCCATTCATTAATTCGGATGCACATGACTCTAGTAGATATTGTTCAATCAGCTCATGCCATTTCTCTTTGTGGATTGGACTAGCTTCCTAAAATATCAAATCCTGCTGATTCCAATCCATCTGATTCAATAATATATCGAATGTATAGAAATTGGCCGGAAAAACTGCAACATTTTTCAAATCCACCCGGACCAACAATAGACAAGATAAATGCCGAAGATTTGAGACAAATTGGTTCAACGTAACAAATATGATGAAGTTAAATCAATCAATGACCGCATGCATCCGAAATGAAAATTTCCAGAGTGCACATGTCTACTCAGTTTAGCCACAAACTTTCAGAGGTGGGCAGAAGAATAAAACAAAAGAAGGAAAACATTACAACAACATGTACATTTTGTGTTTAGGTGCTGCACCTTCAAACCCTGCAGTTTTATGCATTTGAGAGCCACTATGGGAAGAGCTGAATGTTTAGGCTGAAGGTAAGTTCAAACTTAACATTTGCTGTTTGGATATTCTCATGGAACAATTGAGTACTGTCCATGATACCTTTTTTATTTGCACTAACATACAATTTTCAGGTCAAGCTTTTGGGGTATGTACCCTTCTTCAAGGTCCAAGCAGTACTACTTTACAAAGTTTTAGCATGTTCTCATGTAAACTTTTGGGATGTTAAGGGGGAAGTGCTCTTCTGAACGGCCAATAATACCTCTTGACCTCTGCTCAGATGCAAAACTTTCGCCAGTAATGGTCACTTTATATTTTTTCTGGATTAATAGCACCTTGTATTAATAAGCACTTTATATATCCATGAGATGATACAGTCACTTACGTGTATCCAATTTTAGCGCTGCACCAGGGGCGGACTGACCATTTGGAAACTAGGGCACTGCTCGAGGGCCCGGGGTCAGTAGGGGGCCCCATGAGATGCCCCTGATACCTTTTTCATAGGCTTTTTTGAGTTTGGGCAAGGACACAGGGGCCCCATGATCCCCTATTGCCCAGGGGCCCCATGAGTTGTCAGTCCGCCCCTGTGCTGCACATATATGTATTTATTAGCAGTGAGTCATAAATGAGCACCAGTGCAAATATGGAATGAGGACAGATTTAGGGGAGCTGGGATTCTTTTCCCTGCATCAGTTGTTCCTGTTGTGTTTCTGCTAAGGCACACACTGCATTGCATCATACACAGGGCACTTAAAGTACAGCATCAGGAAGAAGATTTCCTTGCATGCACCTGTATGTTACACCTGCAGCAAAGTTTTGTTGAATGTCAGATTCACAGCTTTATAAATATACCCCTTAAAATGTATTCAAAATCAAAAGCAAAAATATAATATATTGCAGCTTACCCGCAGGGTTGGGAGGCAGAAGAGGCACATGCCCCAGGCAATGTGTTGTGGTGGGGGAGGTGCTCTGGACATTCAGTGGCTTGTCCTGTACTTCACGGACAGCAGTGATTACATTGTCACTCCTGTCAGAAAGAGCAGTAGCCTGCTGTGAGACCTTGGGTTCTGAGATTGAGAACACACTTCAGCCACAGCGGAGCCACAGGCGACTGTTTTCAGTTCACCAGGAGTTGCTAAACTTTCTATTGGGCAATTTGCATCTCCCTGCACTGGGACCCTGATGTGCATGCAGTGTCCTCCCAGTAGGTGGCAATAGAGAGGCAGTCACAGGAGAAGGAGTGCTTCCATCAAATTGTTGTGTTTCACCTCCCTGCATGCCTCAAATCTCCTAGTACCTGCCATGTAGCAACATGGAGTCCAAGTCTTCCTTGAACAGCAAGACTGTCCCTGGAAGGTACACTGACAAGGTGGCACTTAAGGGGAGGCTCTACCAACTACTTTACTTCACCAAGGTAAGTGACTGGGGCACCACAGTTGTATACAGACAGGAGCCACAGGACATGTCTGGCATTATGGGTACTCATTTTCACAGATACAGAAGGGGCTTCCCATGGCAGAAAAAAAGAGGTGTTTGTAAATTTCTGCCTATGGCTTCTCCAGAGGAGTCCACCCGTGTGCGTGAAGTGGGTAGGTGGGCAGGTGTCAAACTAGCAGGTGGGAGCCCAAAGTGAGGAGTACCCCTACACACCTAACTCTTCCATTTTATTCTAACAAAGTACAGAAGCTGTGATCACAACAATAATACCAGCCCTGGGGAGATCAGTCTGATTCGGGGTGACTGCACTAATAGTGCGTTATTGTGTTACAAATACATACAGTGAGTTGGCATTTTCAGGGTTAAAACAGGCAGTGGGGAGGTGGCATACTGCCTCCTTACCACCTGTCAAGCATCCCCTAAAAAGCAATCATCAAGGATCGCTTTTTAGAGAGAAAGCAATGATAACTGCATGTCTGTACCCTTCAAGCCCCCTTTCCTCCCTCAGAGCTCTCCCAGAACCCTTTATTTCCATGAACCCCCACAAACCTCACCTGTAATCTCTCCTCCTCCTCTTTCAACCCACTGACATAGATGCCAATCAGTGCCTCATCCTGGCATTTACACTAGCAGTTTTGCCAGATGTAGAAGGCCTCTATGATGGAGGGGTTGCTTTAGAGGAAAAGCAATGTCTAACTGCTTTAACTTTGGTAAGATTATCATGTTCAAAGATGGACTTTAAACATAATCTACAAATGCATTCAGTCTACAGGTCTACATCTGTAATATTTCCAAATGGTGACTAAGCAATCATTTCAGTTATCTTTTGTATTCATTTATATTGTTTAGTGCTGACGTTCTTCCGCTGCAATGTTCTAATACATCTGAACCATTCACGTCAGTATGACCTGCTTATTAGCCCAAGAATATCTGTATTCAATGGAGTCAGTGAACACTCTTTGTTCTGAAACTAATCTTTTTATAAGTATCCCTTGTGTAGGCAATACACAGACCCCACCGTCTATGTAACAAATAGCTTGAATGTGTGAAAGTCTCCTATGAATTGCACAGTAACATCTTCGATTCATACAAAGTCACAAACTGGATGTCCCCTGCACATTGCATTGCTACAGCACAGCAGCTCTATTTATCTTTCAGCACCTGTTAATTATGTGCCTACTGTCTTACCTATATAAAGGCAATCCAATGAAAAATGTGTTCTATTTTCTTCATGTTCAGTATGACAAATGTGGGTAGATAGAAGGTGTTGTGATAAAAACAAATTCCATTAACACTTCTCCATTAAACTGTGACTGTTTTACCCAAGAAGACAGGCATGTCTTTCCATGTATTCCTGTATATTCCTGATAGCAGGTGACACATTATTATTATTATCCTTTGTTGGTGATCACATCACTGTTAGGTAGTGGGGCTGATTTCTGAAAATCGAAGTATGAACATATTCCACGTTGTCCATTGCAATCAGGAAAATCTGAGCTGTTTCTTTCCAAGGAACACATTTTGCCATGAACCGGGTGCCTTGCTGTAGTAGCGCAGAAACATCTTGTTTCCAATCTTGTACAATTTCTTTTTAACAGGCAGTACCAATTTTTTAAACTAAACTCTAACCTATCCATTCAAAACTATTTACTGACTTGGTTGAGACTCACATCTTTATGGTTACAATAATTGCATAACACCAAAATTGTCAACTTTTCTTTGTGCATAACTGTATATGAACTATCTCCATGTTCCTACTTAAATTAACCTGATGTTCATGCACAACAGAGCACGTACCTCCAGGTCGATGTTATCCTAGAACAGGGGTGTCAAACTGGCGGCCCTCCAGCCTACAGTCTACAAGTCCCATCACACCCCTGCCTTTGGGAGTCATGCTTGTAACTGTCAATCTTGCAATGCCTCATGGGACTTGTAGTTTGGCAACAGCTGGAGGGCTGCCAGTTTGACACCTGTTTCCTAGAACATTAACTACATTTACCTTCTATTTAGTGCTATGTTTGTTATAAGACATAGTAGTGCTAAGCTGAGGAGGTGCCACTACCTGAGGAACAGGGGCTTCGGGGCTTCTACCTCCCGGTTTTCCTTCCCCATTTCCTGCTTTGGAACTCTTCCTTCCAACTTAACTTTAACTGGGAGTAAAAATTTTGTAAGCTAAATTCTAGTCTATCCATTCAAAAATGACTTGGTTGAGACTCACATCTTCATGGTTACAATAATTGGTTAAGACCAAAATTGTCAATATTGTGTAGTGCATAACTGTATTTAATTGGGCGCTATCTTCATGTTCATACTTAAATGAACCTGATATGCATAGCAGGTACCACCAGGTCAATGTTTTTCTAGAATATTAACTATATTTACCTTTATACGCTGCTCAAAGAAATTAAAGGAACACTTTGAAAACACATCAGATCTTAATAGGGAAAAATATCATGCTGGATATCTAAACTGATATGGACTGGGTAATGTGTTAGGAACCTACAGCGGACTGAATTCAAAGACACCCTGAAAATCAAAGGGAACATTGATACAGCAGGCTAGTCCATTTTGCTGAAATTTCATTGCAGCAACTCAAAATGATACTCAATAGTTTGTATAGCCCCCAAATACTTGTATGCATGCCTGCCAATGCCAGGGCATGCTCCTAATGAGATGATGGATGGTGTCCTGGGGTATTTTCTCCCAGATTTGGACCTGGGCATCACTGAGCTCTTGAACAGTCTGAGATAACACCTGGTGGCGTCGGATAGACTGAAACATGATATCCCAGAGGTGTGCTATTGGATTTAGGTCAGACGAGCTTGGGGACCATTCAATGGTATCAATTCCTTCATCCTCCAGGAACTGTCTGCATACTCTTCCCACGAGGCCGGGCATTGTTGTGCACCAAGAGGAACCCATGACCTACTTTACCAGCGTAGGTTCTGACAATGGGTCCAAGGATTTCATCCCAATGCCTAATGGTAGTCAGGGTGCCATTGTCTACCCTGTAGAGGTCTGTGCATCTTTCCATGGATATGCCTCCCCAGACCATCACTGACCCACCACAAAAACAGTCATGCTGAATGATGTTACAGGCAGCATAACATTCTCCACGGCTTCTCCAGACCCTATCACATCTGTCATATGTGCTCAGGGTGAACCTGCCCTCATCTGTGAAAAGCACAGGGCACCAGTGGCGGACATGCCAATTCTGGTGTTCAATGGCAAATACCAGTCGAGCTCTATGGTGCTGGGCAGTGAGCACAGGGCCCATTAGAGGATGTCGGGCCCTCAGGCCACCCTCATGACATCTGTTTCTGATTGTTTGGTCAGAGACATTCACACCAGTGGCCTGCTGGAGGTCATTTTGTAGGGTTCTAGCAGTGCTCATCCTGTTCCTTCTTGCACAATGGAGCAGATACCGGTCCTGCTGATGGGTTAAGGACCTTCTACAGCCCTGTCCTGCTCTCCTCGAGTAACTGCCTGTCTCCTGGAGTCTCCTCCATGCTCTTGAGACTGTGCTGGGAGACACAGCAAACCTTCTGGCAATGGCACGTATTGATGTGCCATCCTAGAGGAGTTGGACCACCTGTGCAACCTCTGTAGGGTCCAGGTATAGCCTCATGCTACCAGTAGTGACACTAGCCAAATGCAAAACTAGTGAAAAACAGTAAGAAAAGATGAGTAGGGGAAAAAATATTTGTTATAAGACACAGTAATGCTAAGCCTAGGGGGTGCCATTACCTGAGGAGTAGTTGCTTCGGGGCCCCTACCTCCTGATTTTCCTTCCCCAGCTCCTGCTTTAGAGCAGAAACTTTTTGCTTCTAACTTTGTTCCATTTCTTTTTAACTAAAAGTAACAATTTCTAAAGCTAAACTATTAGCTTTTATTTCTAGACTTCTAAGTCTACTCATTCAAAAATAACTTGACTTCTTTGAGACTCACATATTCAAGGTTACAATAATTGCTTATTGTATAATTGATTATTGTATTGCGTAACTGTATATGAATCCATGTTCCTACTTAAATGAACCTGATGTGCTTGCACCACATAGCAGTTATCTCCAGATCAATGTTGTTCTAGAACATTAATTACATTTACCCTTATACTTAGTGTTTCTTTTGTTATAAAACACAGTAATGCTATGCCGAAGGAGTGCCACTACCTGAGGAACAGTTGCTTCGGGGCCTCTGCCTCCTGGGTTTCCTACCCCAGTTCTTGCTTTGCGTTAATAATGAAGAATATCTTCAGGTGTCTATTTGTCAGGTGCCTGTTTGCACAATATATGGTTGACCTATTGCTCTGTGACCAAGCTTCGATGGGTAGGGGGAAATGCATCAGTGGGCATGACCAGAGTGAGGGCTGAGGCCAACACACTCTCCAATACATCCACGTGGGCTGGTCAGAGTGGCGTTCATATCCCTTACTGCCCTTTTGATGTTATGGGCAGTGCCACCAACTAATTATGAGGTAGAGAATGTGGGATAAACAGAACCAGACTATTAAATAGAAAATATGGTTGATATTCGCATTCCTGGGTGCCCGAAGATTTGAGGTCTGATGAGCAGCCAATAATTGGAAGACCTGACATACAGGCTCTTGGACGCCTTTTGTTAGTGTTGATGCAAGGCAGGAATTTGGGAAGGGAAAGCAAGTGGAGTAGGTTATGGAAAAATCACTAGTTATTGGTAGTGGATTACTGTTCCTTATAAAAAAAAGATCCCAAATATATGATAGCTCTAATTATTGTTCTTGAATAATATGGATCTGTCTGCAGCGTGGCGCAACTAGCAGCTCATGTAACATATAACCAATATAGTTTTCCTATAAGAATGGTGAACCATAGATACTTCAGATTCATTTAAAAAGGAGTTGCTCATGTTATTTTACAACAATAAAGTTATCTTATACTCAGGGTCATATTTGTCATTGGGTACAATAGTCCTAAATCTACAGGCACCACGGCTTGAGGGCCACTTTTCTGGGGCCTTCTTTTCCTGTTTTTCTGTAAATTCAGAAGAAGGAGATGTGCTGGAAGTTGCAGAAAATGAGATCGCCAATTAGGGAGAATAAGAATTGGAGTATCTTCCGCTATATCATGTACTGCTCAGCAGGGCATAAGTGCCAGGTTTTCTATGCCTATAGGCACCTCAAGTTTAAATTCTGTTCATAATACCTGTTTCCATAGAAATATGGAGTGTCTGGACTGAATGTACAATAGATGAATCCAATATCATTGCCTTATAATATAGTTGCATAGAGTATATCTAAAGCCAATCCTTTTTTATTATTTTGAATAGAGTAGACAATGGTTAACACCCCTGGCGGGGCCTTTTGCCATATGTATTTTACTGGAGAGATGTCACCTTATTTCTTGTCCTGTAGACACAATAGGTAGGAAGAAAGAAATCTCTCCATAGTGAAGGAAATGTCCTTTTAGAAACTTGTGACTAGAATAAATGTCTCCATTGAACGATATCTCCTCTATTGCTGTTCTGGTGACAACTTGATTTCCCCTCACTTTTAGACCTGATGACAAAAGGAGATGGTCACCAGGACAAATAGAGGGAGTTAATCTCTTTAACCCCTTCCTGTCCCTTTAAGAGCTTCTAAATGCTGGGAGGCAGATACGGGCGTTCAGGTCATGTGACCAGCTGTTACAGCGTTCACAAGCTCCCAATTGCAAGTATGCATCAGAAGCTTTCTAGTCCCAGCTGGTAACTGTGCTGGGAGTGGGCTAACAGCACATAAAAGTGTTTACATAGGGCCGCATGTCTGCTGCCTCTCGGCGTTAAAGCCTGGCGGGAAAGGTTAAAGTGGAATTTTACTCATAACAACTTTAAAAAAAAAATGTTCTTTAGCAAAAAACATACATTCCACATTAATAACTATGCTACCAAAATGAGTGTGTGCTGTAAATTGCCTCCAGCATCGTTCCTGTTTCTTCTTGCTGGAGGCTGTTATTTTGCTGATGCCCAGCTACTTGCATTTCAGTTGCATTTTTCTGCATCTAAAATGCACAGAATGTAGGTTATATGGTTGGCAATGTCATTGTTCACATCAGTGCTTGCAGTTTCAGTGTGTTCTGGTTGCAGAAAAAAAAAGTAGAACAGGCTGCATTTTTTCTGCACAGAACTGTACTGGAACGCGGTAAAATGCATCAAAAAGGTACTGGAATGCACTAGAACGCACCAAAATGCACCAAAACACACTGGAACGCATGTGTCACTATTTAAATTGAAAAAAAAGGGAGGGGAAAAAATTTACTGTAATGCATAAAAAGCGCACTGGAAAGCATAAAAAAAGTAGAACATGCTGCATTTTTTCTGCACAGAACTGTACTGGAACACGGTAAAATGCATCAAAAATGCACCGGAATGCACTGGAACGCACCAAAACACACTGGAACGCATGTGTCCCTATTTAAATTGAAGAAAAAGAGTGGGGAAAAATGTACTGGAGTGCATAAAAACGCACTGAAAAGCATCAAAAAAGCACCAGAACGATTCATAAAATGGGCATGAGGAAACTCATCTGGAACGCTTCTGGACTACGTTTCTATAGTGTGAACTGACCCTAAATCTTTAGGTTATCAGCAGATCAGCATCCACAAATTCGACACAGTGCCTAAAATAGAAAGCAAATAAGCATGTGCAGAGCAGGGTGAGACAGTGTAATATTGGATTTTAAACAGTATGGGCACTTATTTTCAATGTTTTACATAGCTATACCTGCAAAAAGGGCCAGCCTGAAGCGATCTAGCAGGACTTTATCAGGGACAAAGACAACAATAAAAGCTGAAAGAGGTTCTAACCAGCTATCTAAAGCAAAAAGATAATAAAAAGTTTGGGCTTTAAATGAATTTAATAAATGTCTTTACAGCCAGATAGTATTAGAGATTCAAAACCATTGGGCTACATCTGATCCCTCTGCCTAAGCTAATACATATTACATTATGTTAGGTTAATTTATATAAATAAATACCTGGTGTTGCGCTACTATTGTTATAGTAGCGCAACACCAGATATTTATTTACAGTATATATTTGTTGGTAAGAGAGAATATCCTCTTAGTGTGTTTGTTGCTTTGTTTACTTTCCAATTTAAGCACTTGCGTGGTTTTGATCTTGTTAATTTATGTTAGATTCATTGACTATTTTCAATCAGAATTTCCTAATGTTACACATTGTAAGATATAGAAAACTTGTTTAACAATATTGCAGTTCAAAGGGAAAAACATGTATTGAAAGCTCAACAATACCTTCTTCTCAGGGCTACCTTCAAATTGGATATACTGCTTACTAGTCCTGTAGACATCCGATGGGTAGTCTAGTGCAGCTTTTATCAACCAGGGTGCCTTCAAGTTTCTTCAGGGGTGTCTTGGCTAAAAATTGGCCAAAAATTGTATAAAAGCAAGCAGGTGGATCAAGACGTCCTTTTAGTTACGCAAAGCCACAGGTTCATAGTTTACCTTGATAACTTCTAGCTGCCGGAGTCCTAACAGCCAATGGTGTCATCAGAGAACATCAAGCACCTGCACAGCATCCTTGCTTGTCCCTCTTCATCAACACTGGGGTCACATTCACTGGATGAGGGAGAGAAACAGAGATAGAAGAGAAACATTGGAATACTAGTCAGTACCAGTGCACAAAGGTGTATTTATTTTGGAAGAATAAATCACCTCTGACGGTGGGTGTCCTACCTGTGTGGATGTTGCTGCATTATGTAAAACTATTAGTTTTCTACATTTTAGGGCTCATGTACACAGGACGTTTGGAAAACTCTTCTGAACGATGGAAACTGACTGCTGGAAAACGTAGGTTAAAAAACGTCTGTTTAGCCACATTTGCATACCACGTATATGTGCGTTTATGTGAGTTTGCGTTTAGAACCGTTTTTTTAGATACCCTCAGGAGATCTTCCCAAATGCCAAGAATGCACTGAAAAACAGTAAAAAATTAACTATTTCAGACATTTTGAGAGAAATAGAGAGAGCAGAAGCAGAGAGAGCAGTATGTGTTGAGATGACCTGTCTTTTCTGGTTGTATTCACTATGGATCCCATCATGAGCATAATGCGGCACGTTCTACCATTTTTTCCTTCAAGCAAAACCTGGAACTGACTGCGCTGGTGTACCAGGTCCATTTGAATACATGGAAAACCCTTTGCATGCATTTCTGATGATGAAAACAGGCTATGGACAGCATCTGGATATGGAACAGTTAAACACTTCTAAATGCAAATTCATATAAACGCGGTTAGCTGCGTTTACAAGCATTTAGTGTTTGAAATGCTGATAAAATCTATTCCTGAACGCAAGTTTGGTGCGTTCAAAAAAACGACTATAAACCCAACTGCCTGTAAATGACTGTAAATGACTATGTGTACATGGACATATAGGAAAACATTAGGGAGAGTTCAGGGGCTGCTGAAAAAAATACAGAAAAGCTCCTGAACGTGAGTTTATCAGCTGCAGTGTACATGAGCCCTTAGAATGGGATACCTATGCATATTTTGCAGAATTTCAAAAGGTTCCTCAGCTGAAAAAGGGTTGTAGTCTATTAAATGGTCTTTTGTTGTTTTATATCCTAAATATTTCAATGTGGCCACTAGATGTCATTCTATACCATTCACACTGTGGGCATCTATGGCGTACTTTAAGCTGCAAATGTTTTTTATATGTTAGTCAAAAAATGAAAAGTACCCTAGTACATGTCTTTAGCAATGTTAAAAAGTTATATAAGGCAATAAAGACAATTTTGTTCTTAAATATTTACTGGCTGTTTTATATGGAGCTTTTCTATTTCTCTATAGATGTATTCAACCCCCCCCCCCTCCCCTTAAACCCCTTGTTAGCTGTAAGATAAAAGTACCAAGTCATACTCAATAAAGGATTTTACGCTATTATTCACTGTTCTAGAAGCCTCTTGCAATTTTTCATTTTCGTAAATGTTTATAGATGGTCACATCAAGCAGAATGGAGAGCTTTTGTGTTGCAAAAGCACAACAGAAGCAGCACATTGATCATGATGTTTTATTTCATACAACGGTAAGGGAGGTTGGCTTCTGTATTGCATGTAATAACAAATGGACTCTCAGTACTCAGATATCTTTATATCTCTTTGTCATGTGATGTAGATTCCAGAATGTGCCTTAGAATTGGCTAAAGTTGGTGCTTTTGTATTACTTGAAAGCGTATAATAATAGACTAGTGATGGGCAAGTTTACCTAGGCTCGATTCATAAAGGGTTTAGCAAATCTTGTTTAAAATTCTGAAAAACCTGAACTTAAGAGGCAAATCACATTGAAGTCTATGGGGATGAATCTTGTTGAATTCTCAATTTTTAGGGTTAATAGGCAAAACACTGTCCAAACAGGCATGGGAAAGTGGACTCTACCATGGGGGACATGTACCAATGCAAAAATAAATGTATAAAAAATCCTATGCATTGGGAAAAGGTTTCTTCATTTGACTTCAAGGGCAACATTCAAAATACTCAAAGCTTTTAACCACTTCAATGCTCTCACACTTTAAATGACAATTACTCAGTCATGCAACACTGTACCCAAACTGAATGTTATAATTTTTTTGAGACAGATAGAGCTTTCTTTTGGTGGTATTTAATCGCCACTGAATTTTTTATTTTTTGAGATATAAGCTGAAAAATACCGAAACTTTTTTAAAAAAATGTGCTTTTCTCATTTTCTGTTAATACATTTTTCAAATAAGTAGTTCTTCTTTATATATTTATGCCACAATTTATATTGCTACATTTCCGTGGTAAAAATAACTCAAATTGGTTTAGTCTGTGTGAAAGTTATAGAGTCATGGTATGTATGTACAGTATGTAGCTGTGGTATGTAAGGTATGTATCACTGAAAATTGATCAATCTTGAAGTTCTGACTGCTTTCTCATTTCATGAGACTCTAAAATCCCTAAAAGGACAAAAAAAAATAACCCCCCCCCCCCCCAAATGACCCCTTTTTGGAAAGTAGACAGTCCAAGGTATTTAGTAAGAGGCATGGTGAGTTGTCATTTTTTCCCACAATTCTTTGAAAAATGAAGAAATTAAATAAAATGTGTTTTTTCAAAGTTAACAAGTTATTTCACTCACAGGGCACATACGTACTTGCAATTACACCCCATAATATGTTCTGCTGCTCTTCCTGAGAACGATGATACTGGCTTGTATTCCAAATTGGAATCCGACGGTGAGAGCTCCCCTGCTGCTCTTGTCTGTTACACTGAGGATTTGTAATGCCTCTTCATTAGTATACCATTTTTTGGACATGGCAGCTGTATGATAGACAGCAGTGATGGCAGCTCTGTGATGGGTACACTGATTAAGCTTCACTAATGGATGCGCTGAGAGGTACATTGATGGATGCGCTGACAGGTACACTAATGGTCTGCACTGACAGGTAAACTGTTTGCTGCTGTGACAGATATGATGATGGGCTGCTCTGACAGGTACACTGATAGATGTGCTGACAGGTACACTGATGGATGAGCTGACAGGTACACTGATGGGCTGCTCTGACAGGTACACTGATAGATGTGCTTAGAGTTACACTGGTGGGCTGCACTGACAGGTACACTGATGGATGTGCTGACAGGTACACTGATGGGCTGCTCTGACAGGTACACTGATGGCTGCACTGACAGGTACACTGATGGATGTGCTGACAGGTACACTGATGGGCTGCTGTGGCAGGTACACTGATGGCTGCACTGACAGGTACACTGATGGATGTGTTGGTAGGTACACTGATGGGCTGCTGTGGCAGGTACACTGATTGGCTGCTGTGGCAGGTACACTGATGGGCTGCGCTGACAGGTACACTGATGGGCTGCGCTGGCAGGTACACTGATGCGCTGCACTGGCAGGTACACTGATGGGCTGCACTGGCAGGTACACTGATGGGCTGCACTGGCAGGTACACTTTCAATCCTGCTGCGATCAGGGCACTGATTGGCACAGAATGTAAGTGGTTAAGCGGTAACTCACTGTCCCCAGGGTCTCCTCCTCACACATGATCTGGATACTGCTGTTTGTTTACATTTGTGATCAGCTGTGACTGGTTTCATGCATTTCCATGTAGTGTGTGCTAAAAGTTTGTGTTTTTTTTTGTGTGTGTGTGGGGGGGGGGGGGGGAATGAAGGTTTTAGCTTTGAAAGTAAAAACAATATACTTACATTATCATTACCAAAAGCATTTCCACCAAATGTTTTGAAAAAATAACATTTCAAGATACTAATGGGAAATATTTGGTCAGTATTTTATTAAAATAATGGCACTTCCATGTTCTGTGGGAGGTCAGATATAGTGAATGCAGGGTCGTGGGTTTAGCAACACTTTAAGTGCAAAAATGTCACCATTCAATTTCCCAAAAGTTTTGTGATTTACTGCTGTCATTTTACCCACCTAGCCATATGTATAAATTCAAATATGCAATTAGTTTCTGGGATGTAAAAGAGATTCATACTGATACTACCCATAGTCACACACATATTGAAAAGAAAGTAAAATAATAAAAAGGTATGGAGGTGACAGTATTGTTTTGTCTTGTAGCCGATGGAAGAATGGAAGTAAAAATAGCTGTGCTCAGTATGAGGAAAGACAGAACAAATGCGTATTTTATTTACAGCCTGTATACTGTTCTGTGGAACACTACAATTCCAATACAAGAGAAATTCAAAAATGATGAACAGATGCATTTATTTTCTGACCCTTACGGCTGTGCATGCACAGGGAAAGGGTGTTCTGTTTTACTTATAGATCTGAGAACTGCTCTCCTTACCAAAGGATTTTTTATTTTTGTCTATCCAGTTCTGAGATTTAGGGCTCGTTCACACTTGGCTGTTTTACCAACGCTTGCCAAACTCCCCTATAGCGTTTGGCAAGCGTTGGTCCGGTGTTTGCGGAGCGTTTTTTAACGCTCGGCAAACGCTCCGCAAATGCCGCATGCGCGGTTTAGTGGCGGTTTCTAGGCGTTTGCCGAGCGTTAATAACGCCCTACAAACGCCTATAATACAGTTTGAGTGGTGTTACTGCTCCGCAAACGCCCCGCAACCGCGTTGCAACCGCACCGCAAACGCCGGCCGGGCGTTTGCGGAGCGGCACCATAGACGAGAATAGGAGGCTTCAAAGCCTCCTGACTTGACCAGAGGCGTCCGTTTTGCCGCGATGCAACGCAAACGCTCCCGTTAGAACACCACCATGTGCTGTAATGTGCAGAATTGGCAGAGGCGTTTGGGAAGAGGTAAAAACGCTTCCCAAACGCCTCTCTGCCGCCTGCACACAAGGCTAGTGTGAACGTAGCCTTACACAGCTCTTCTGTCCAGCAGAGCCCTGCATAGCAGATGACCTGATTTTCTCTGTTGCAGTTAAGTTTCACTTACAGGTCTTGTCCCTCCCTCAGCCTGTGATTGCATAGTAAAAGGAAAAGTAGCACACTGATTATTTGATATCTTTATCACTCTGTTCTCTTCTTTCTTTATGCTGTTTGTTAACAAATGAGCACTGCATCCAAATGACTGGGTCATTGTGCTTATTCTCCCTTTCCTAGTCTGTACAGACAATTGCAAGAGGCTGATATCGGGTCAAATTGTAGAAGTAGTTACACTGCTTGCATTTTTTAAAAAAAATAATGAATATGGAGCTGCATCAGTTTGTGTCTTGTATATATGCTAGGAGTTCAGAATTTAACCTCTTAGGTAACAGATAATAGGTGCTACTTCTTACAAGGTTCAAGTTTCTATGTTACTGACCACTTTACTGGATTCCACTTCCTGGGTTATAATGTGTTTATTTTGCTGCAGAGTAAATAGTATACAGCTACAGTTCTAAATCCATTTTCCGCAATAATGTAAAAAATATTTAGGTATTATTACCGCCCCCTAACCCACCCCTGTACAATTACGTAAGCTCTCACTCAATCCAGCACTGTGCCCCTCTGTAGCAACTATCTCCTCTCTCACAGGCTTTGCAGAGGCAGCGGGAGCCACTGTCAGTCAAATCCTGTGATGACGGAGTGGAGGGCAGGACCAAGCCGCGCTGTCTGTGTCCATGGATGCAGACAGCGTGGCTTAGGATTGAGGTGTGCCACAATAAAGGAGGTGCTTCTTTTGGTGCCACACCATAATTCTATTGTACAGAGCAGGTAAGTATAACATGTTTGTTATTTAAAATAAAGAATATTTACAACCACTTTAAGATCTGTTTATACCAGGGGTAGTGGGATGGCATTAAGAGGCTATTCCAGCACAATCCCATCGAAAGACGAGAAATCCCTGGAGGAACCCTCTGCACACTGCTATATACCCTTTCCAGCAAACTTCGGAATTAAAAATAGGGATATTTAGTTCACAGATATTGCAATACATGTTTAAGCTGGCCAACTGCGTCAAAGTAATCCCTCTATGGCCAGTCCTACTCTGCTCTGCCTACACAATTACTACTGTGGACACAATGCCAACCTAGGGCAAACAGACACAAAGCGGGAGAGAGATACTAAAGCCTGCCATACATGGGTCGAATTCTGAAAGAATTTTCTTTCGAAAATCTTTTCTAAGAATTTTCGTTCAAATTTCGCACCATTAATGTAAGGCATTTCCGGCAAGAAGAATCACGATCAGAAATGCACATGAGCACAGGAATGCGCGATCAGAAATGCACACGCACGGCAAAGATTGGCGCCAGGCAGCCTATTTAAGGAGTGCCTCTGCTCATATTCAGTGCTGACTGGTCTTCAGCTCCCCCGTGTCCTGCTTGTTCCTGTATGATTTCTTTGTTGCTGACCCGGCTTGTTCCTCACCTGACTCTGATTGCTCTCCTGATACTGGTTCCTGACTTCGGCTCTGCTCCTGACCTTGGCTTTTCCTTCTGATTCTGTACCATGCTGCTCGACTGTTGATGACCCCGGCTATTCCATGATATTGCTCCTGTCCCTTGTCCTCACTACCTGCCTTGCTCTGGTGCACGCCTGGCAATCTGCAAAACCTGTGCTGCCTACTACTACTGTGCCAAAATCAGAGGATCATCAGCCTTCCAAGGTCTTCATCTGCAAGAGCTGAAAACAACAACTACTGGCACTCTTGTTCTCCTGGGTCCTAGACTCCCTCTGTTGCAACTCCAGTGGGTTCAGGGCTGGTGACACAAGTGAGGCCGACCTCGTCATTTCAGTCTCCCATCAGGTACGTGACAATTAGCGGGTCACAGAAATGGCCGATTTTCATGTGACCATCGAATTTAAGTGATCGGGCATGTTGGAATTTTTTTGCAAAACGAACAAATTTAGAATCAATGTTGGGAGAATCGTGCGAGAAAATAAATAAATAAGAAGTGAGAATGAGCTGTGACCTGGAAAGAAAAGAAAATTTTTAGCCACGAAAATTCTTTTCTGTAGCAACATGAGGTGAAATTGAAGGCTTGGTTGGTTGAAGTTTGTAATCAATGGTGGCACCATCGGATTACAAAACACACAAAATTTCCAATTTTCTAAAGAAAATTGGTTCGGAATTCGACCCATGTATGGCCTGCAAAAGTTAAGGTTTAAATTAAATAAAATTGTCCAGGATATATAAATAAAGGTGACAGTTTGTGCAGATAAATGGTGCGGAATCACAATAAAATCCAGTGGCACCATTTATCTGCACAGACTGTCACCTTTATTTATATATCCTAGACAATTTTATTTAATTTAAGTTTATTGAATATCTAATGTGGGACAGACTATCTTAACCTCCCTAGCGTTCTGATTATGTCCATATTTCTGTGCTCAAAGTGGTCAATTTTTTTGCATGGAAATATGTATTTTTTTTATTGTAGGCCTGTAATTTTTAGGAATAACTCACTGAAATCTGTCCAAACAAGAGTCTAGTAAACATCCCGGGTATGATAAAATTTGAAACACAAAATCATAAATTATAATTTAATAAATAATCATAAAAAATAATAATATAATAATAATACATTTAATTCAATAATATAATCAAACCAAAAACACTGAAATTTGAAATATAGTGCCAAGTTCGCACATCATTGAGCAAAGTCGCAAAATAGTTTTCAGTGTTTGATGACGAATTTCCCCACGAATCATTATCACTCAATTCTGCAAGTAGTTCTGATTTACTATTGCTGTATTCTAGCTGGTCTAAAACCGCTTTTGACCTAAAGGGATGCTTTTTGGATGCCATGGACGTTTCTCAGTTTCCAGACAGAAAGAACAGTAAAAATGTAGGCAGGGCACAGGAAAGCACTATGGACAAAATGTATGTGAAATGGTTTGATACAGTAATGTTTTACTATGTGATTTTAGTGAATGTCACTTTTTGTCATTTTCAAATTTCCCACCGTTCCGTCCCTCCGTACATCCCGACATCGCAGGGGACGGAACCTAGATGACAGATGCCGGCATCCGCCGGAGGACATTGCCGGGGACACTGCAGGAGGGACATCGCGGGAGCGCAGGACAAGGTAAGTGATCGAGGGATCGTGAGCAGCGCCGCATGGTAAGCCCGAGTGTAGCTTGTAGTACCACTTGGGGTACTGAAACTTTACCCCCGAGCTACACTCGGGAATACGGCCAGGGAGGTTAATACTATTTTTAGCGCTGCACTTATTTTTAGATGTTTCTGGCAAGGTTTTATACTGGTTGCCTTGAGTGTTTCAGTTGCTGATTAGAGAGCGCTCACTTCTCTATTGTATTTTTAAAAGTTAAGGTTTGGCTACTGACCTGCAATGCAACAGAAACAAGATATACCTGTGCTCAAATCCCAATAGCTTGTACATACATTTATCCATCTATATGGTGCTAAGTAGGTGTAAACACATGATAACACTGAAAACCCTGGAGGAACCCTCTGCACACTGCTATACAGTGGGGCAAAAAAGTATTTAGTCAGCCACCAATTGTGCAAGTTCTCCCACTTACAAAGATGAGAGAGGCCTGTAATTGGCATCATAGGTAGACCTCAACTATGAGAGACAAAATGAGAAAACAAATCCAGACAATCACATTGGCTGATTTGGAAAGAATGTATTTGAAAATTATGGTGGAAAATAAGTATTTCGTCAATATCAAAAGTTCATCTCAATACTTTGTTATATATCCTTTGTTGGCAATGACAGAGGTCAAACGTTTCCTGTAAGTCTTCACAAGGTTGGCACACACTGTTGCTGGTATGTTGGCCCATTCCTCCATGCAGATCTCCTCTAGATCAGTGATGTTTTGGGGCTGTCGCTGGGCAACACGGACTTTCAACTCCCTCCAAAGGTTTTCTATGGGGTTGGGATCTGGAGACGGGCTAGGCCACTCCAGGACCTTGAAATTCTTCTTTCAAAGCCACTCCTTCGTTGCCCGGGTGGTATGTTTGGGATCATTGTCATGTTGGAAGACCCAGCCACGGTTCATCTTCAATGCCCTTGCTGATGGAAGGAGGTTTGCACTCAAAATCTCACGATACATGGCCCCATTCATTCTGTCCTGTACATGGATCAGTAGTCCTGGTCCCTTTGCAGAGAAACAGCCCCAAAGCATGATGTTGCCACCCCCATGCTTCACAGTAGGTATGGTGTTCTTTGGATGCAACTCAGCATTCGCTCTCCTCCAAACATGACGAGTTGTGTTTCTACCAAACAGTTCTATTTTGGTTTCATCTGACCATATTACATTCTCCTAATCCTCTTCTGGATCATCCAAATGCTCTCTAGAAAACTTCAGACGGGCCCAGACATGTACTGGCTTAAGAAGGGGGACACGTCTGGCACTGCAGGATCTGAGTCCCTGGTGGTGTAGTGTGTTACTGATGGTAGCCTTTGTTACGTTGGTCCCAGCTCTCTGCAGGTCATTCACTAGGTCCCCCCGTGTGGTCCTGGGATTTTTGCTCACCGTTCTGGTGATCATTTTGACCCCACGGGGTGAGATCTTGCGTGGAGCCCCAGACAGAGGGAGATTATCAGTGGTCTTGTATGTCTTTCATTTTCTAATTATTGCTCCCACAGTTGATTTGTTCACACCACGCAGCTTGCCTATTGCAGATTCAGTCTTCCCAGCCTGGTGCAGGTCTACAATTTTGTTTCTGGTGTCCTTTGACAGCTCTTTGGTCTTCACCATAGTGGAGTTTGGAGTGTGACTGTTTGAGGTTGTGGACAGGTGTCTTTTATACTGATAACAAGTTCAAACAGGTGCCATTGATACAGGTAATTAGTGCAGGACAGAGGAGCCTCTTAAAGAAGAAGGTACAGGTCTGTGAGAGCCAGAAATCTTGCTTGTTTGTAGGTGACCAAATACTTATTTTCCACCATAATTTGCAAATAAATTCTTTCCAGATCAGCCAATGTGATTGTCTGGATTTTTTTTCTCATTTTGTCTCTCATAGTTGAGGTCTACCTATGATGCCAATTACAGGCCTCTCTCATCTTTTTAAGTGGGAGAACTTGCAGAATTGGTGGCTGACTAAATACTTTTTTGCTCCACTGTATACCCTAGCAAACTTTCCAATTAAACTTTCTAGCAACTCTCTAGCAGACTTTGCAATTAAAAATAGGGATTTTTAGTTCACACATATTGGAATTGTGTCCACAGTAGCATTTGCGTAGGCAGAGCAGAGTAGGACTGGCCAAAAGGGATTACTTTGATGCAGCTAGCCAGCTTAAACATGTATTGCAATATGTTTGAACTAAAAATCCCCATTTTTAATTGCAAAGTTTGCTGGAAAGGGTATATACCAGTGTGTAGAGGGTTTCTCTAGGATTTCTAGTGTTAACATGTGGTTACACCCCTTTAATACTTTATGAATGCATGTGCGAGCTATTGGGATTTGAGCACAGGTATATCTTGTTTCTGTTCCATCATAAGACAATGCACAACGCCTTGTCTCCTATTCACCAGGTTCAATGTGGTGGAGTGAATGTGGAGTGAACAATAGGCCATAGATGTTATATCTGATACAACAGTAAATAAAGGTGATCCCACTGCACCATAGCGCACACCAGCCTCCAATGAATGCAACAAATGGTGTGAATTAGCCCTTACAGCAACAATCATGTAATTTAGATGTTATATCTTATACAACAGTAAATAAATAGTCTTCTGATAAGCAGTGACTGTGTAATATACTGTAACTGTATATCAAGGTATTCTGGTTGAGCAGAGGAGTCCAAACTCAACCAAGCTACTAGAAGTAACAATAACAAAACCATTTTTT
Organism: Staurois parvus; assembly: GCF_062004578.1. Lineage (NCBI taxonomy): Eukaryota > Metazoa > Chordata > Amphibia > Anura > Ranidae > Staurois > Staurois parvus. Next base: position 4,071,050 of record NW_028318054.1, read on the forward strand.
ACAATGGTATAGGGAGTGATAACAAGGCTATCAATGGAGGTTTGTGGTAGCTGCAAAGGTGGGCAGAGTTGCAGCCACAGCATTTGGTTCAAATCAACTTGGTGTCAACTACAGTTCCACTTTAGTAAGGCCTAATTACAACTTATGCAGTGAATTGTGCTCAGCTAAAGAGGTGCTTAGAAACTGTTGGACAGCTTGAGCTTTCATATCCCTGTTGTCCTTATTGGTATATCAGCCTCCTCCTGTGCCGCACATACATTTTCTAATTCAGAGCACCTGGTTAATTTTACTTGTACAAGAATAAGGGCAAGATTTCGTTCTTCAGTCTCAAAAGTGCATTATGAGGCATGACTACAAGTTACTTTTGTCCTTCAACTCTTTTTCAAAATGCTTCAATAATCAAAACCACAATTAATGTGAGGATGTTCTCAGACATATCTATTTATGTATGAAAGCATTTTCTCTTGTATAAGGAATAATTTCCTTTATTTTACTCTTTATATTTAATTTATGGTAAGTTCTTGCTAGCCCAGCATGTAAATGGGACTTTCTGAATTAATATAGTATTTAAAAAAAAAACAAGTAAGAGAGAACTAATATCTGAAGTACCTTAAAACAGTCATCTTTTAAGAACCTGTCCATTGAACTGTAAATTAGGTACAACTCCTCAGTTCTTGAAAACGACGTTTATAAATGTAAGTACTGCATTAAAAACAATAGCTAAATCAAGCTATCATAGGGTGGGGAGAGAAAAGATTTCCACATTCATCACTTCTTCACCCCTCTGCTTCACCCCAAAACTTGTACATCTCACCCTCACTGCTACCATCTCCCTACTACTGCTCTCATCACCTCCTGCTGATACTTTACTCTCCTGTGACTCAAACACCAGGACTGGAAGGCATGTACACTCGTGTACATCCGGCTCCCATGTTACTTTCCTCACCCTTCTTCTTCTCCTAACCTCTGGGGATATCTCCCCAAACCCTGGTCCTCCAGTATCTCACCCCCACACCAGGCATCCTCTTTCTTCCGGGAATAGCCGCAATTCCCTCAATTTAATATCAGTCCCCATGCTCCCAAAAACCACCCTCCCTTTTCCATGTGCGCTCTGGAATGCCCGCTCTTTCTGTAATAAGCTCACCTCTGTCCATGACCTTTTTCTCTCCCGCTCCCTTAACCTACTAGCAATTACAGAAACCTGTCTTCAAGCAGCATATTTTGTTTCTCCCGCAGCACTTTCCTATGGAGGCCTTCTCTGGACCCACTCATCCAGACCCAGTGGTCGGAAAGGTGGTGGATTTTGTTTGCTTCTATCCCCACTGAGCACCTTTCAAGTCCTCCCTAACCTTCCCTCTCTATCCTTCTCTTCTTTCGAGACTCACTGCACCTGGCTGTTTTCTCCCATTTCTCTGAGGATTGCAGTGATCTATCGACCTCCTGGACCGGTGTCCCGCTTTCTTGATGTTTTCTCCGCCTGGCTACCCTACTTTCTCTCCTCTGAACTACCCACTATCATTCTCGGAAATTTTATCATCCCTATTAATGTCAACAACCTGGCTACATCCCAACTCTTCAACTTAACCTCATCTTTTGCATTAGCACAATGTATACAGTCCTACACTCACTCTGATGGGGATACACTAGATCTTGTTTTCTCCCATCTTTGCACTCCCTACAACCTCACAAACACCCCCTTTCCTCTCTCTGATCACAATCTCATCACCTTCACAGTGTCCTCGTCTTCAAACACCTATTGCTCCAAGCAGCAAACAATTACCTGCAGAGACCTTCACAACTTGAACCCTGCTCCTTTCCACTCTGCAACTGACCAACTCTATGACAGAATCTCTCCCCTGTCCTGCCCTGACCTGGCCACTGCTGTCTACAACAGTTCGCTTTCATCCACATTAGACTCACTTGCTTCTCTAACAACACGAAGCATCAGGCCCCGACCATTACAACCTTGGCAGACTGACGACACCATAAATCTTAAACGACATAGTTGTGCGCTGGAGCGATTGTGGCATAAAACCAAATCTCAACAAGCATTCACCCTATATAAATCTGCTTTCTTAACATACAGTTCCCCCCTTCATGCTGCCAAACAAGCCTATTTTGTCACTCTTATTAATACCTTGTCATCCAGTCCTCTTTGTCTCTTCTCTACTTTTAACTCTCTACTTTCTCCACCTCCACCCAGTACCTCACTCACTGCTCACGAGATTGCAAATCATTTCAAAAACAAGATTGACGCAATTCGTAGGGGCATCGCCACTGCACAGACATCCATCCCACTTAGCATACCTTATACTAAACCTAACTCAACACTTTACTTTTTTGACCTTGCTACTACCGAAGAGGTCACTAAGGTTTTCTCATAAGCCGTCTCACTACCTGCCCCCTTGATCCTGTCCCCTCACAACTACTACGGTCACCCTCTTCTTCCATCTTATGCTCCCTCACTCACATCTTCAGTCTTTTCCTCTCTACTGGTGCATTCCCCTCCCCTCTAAAGCATGCACACATCATTCCCATACTTAAAAAACCCTCCCTGGACCCCACCAACCTGAACAACTTAAGACCCATCTCCCTGCTGCCATTTACTTCTAAACTCCTAGAACGCTTAGTCTACAATCGCCTGAGCTCCCACCTCACTGACAACAACCTTCTTGACTCTTTACAGTCTGGCTTTCGCTCACTACACTCCACTGAAACTGCCCTACTAAAACTCACTAATGATCTATTAACAGCTAAAACCAATGGCCACTACTCCGTACTCTTACTACTTGACCTCTCTGCAGCTTTTGATATGGTTGACCATCCCCTCTGTCTGGCATTCCAATGCACGTGTCTGGGTTTGGTGGTTGCCAGGAGAACGGAACTTGCGTGACTGCCTTGTGCCAAGTGCAAAGTTTGGTGGATGGGGGGATTATAGTGTGGGGTTGTATTTCAGGGCTTAGGCTTGGCCCCTTCCTGTTCCAACATGACTGCACACCAGTGCACAAAGCAAGGTCCTTAAAGACATGGATGAGCAAGTTTGGGGTGGAGGAACTTAACTGGCCTGCAGAGTGTCCTGACCTCAACCTGATAGAACACCTTTGGGATGAATTAGAGCGAAAACTGTGAGCCAGGTCTTCTCGTCTGACCTCACAGATGCGCTTCTGGAAAATTGGTCAAATATTCCCATATACACACTTCTAAACCTTGTGAACAGCCTTCCCAAAAGAGTTGAAGCTGTTATAGCTGCAAAGGGTGGGCCAACTCAATACTGAACCCTACGGACTAAGACTGGGATGCCATTAAAGTTAATGTGCGTGTAAAGACAGGCGTCGCAATACTTTTGGCAATATAGTGTTTAATGGCCTTTTTGGCTTTCTTGCATAACAAAGTGACCCCTATAGAAACAAATTAGAAACCATTTACTGCAAAAAATCCCTATATTATATTTCTAAATTTGGCTTGGGGATCAATGCCTAACTGATGACCTTAAGTTACGAAAAGTGCAAGGACAACAACTAAAATTCTCCACCCCACACACTTGCACACACCCCTACTGGTCTTTTTTCCAGTAATTATTGGCTGTAAATTGATACAATAAGAATTAATTTACTTTGATCACCAATATCATTGATAACACAATATATAGTTTCGATACAAGTTAACTGATGTGTGGGCACTTATACATCAGCACTCATTGTTTACTAAGTCATACCGACTGGTTCTCATGTGCGTGTATACATAGACACACATTTTTTCTGCAACACGTCTTTATATGCCAATCTCCAGTAATTGCCTTCCACACCGATATGTTGTAATTTTTTTTATCATTTTCATATAATTTATATGTACATACAGAGACTACCATACTCATGTCCATATAGTTCTTAATAATATATATCCATATTATTTTGGAAGATGTTAGTTCACTTATTTTATGGTCACAATATTTTCCAAATTCGTATTCCTTCTACATCCTTTATTCCATCATTCACTAATTATTTATTATCCATTCATTGTATATTATGATTTTCCTATATTGTACTTATTTTTATATTCATCTTATTTATGTTATTTTTCTTTATTTGTTAATTGTTAATCATTTAGGTTAGCCTTTATTGTTCCATGTATTGTTCTCTCTTTTTTGCATCCCCGTTTTTGTTTACCAACAAACACCATTCTGTTTTCCTTTTCTCCTTTAAGTTCTTCACTCCTCACTCCCGGTTCTGTTTTTACACTTCCCCCTGCTTTATATAAGGCTCCTGTTTGTCACTGTTTCCCCTATGCTTGAAGAAGGAGCTCGCCGGTCCACATCGTATCTCGCGCATGCTCAGAAATGCGTCGCATGCTTATGACATCACACACCATCGCGCAACTCTGGACTTTCCAGTGACCTGCCAGTTTTTCAGGCATTCCTCCAATTTTGTCAATAAGTGATTTTTCTCCTTCACTGATGTGCGCTAATGAAGCTGCAATGATGGACACTGATAGGCTGCACTGATGGACACTGATAGGTGGCACTGATGGGCACTGATGAGGAGGCACTGGTAGGTGGCACTGATGGGCATTGACAGGCATCACTGATGGGCATTGACAGGCATCACTGATGGGCACTGAAAGGCATCACTGATGGGCACTGAAAGGCATCACTGACACATGGCACTGATACATGGCACTGTTAGGCGGCACTGTTAGGCGGCACTGACTGGCACTGTTAGGCGGCACTGATGGGTGGCACTGAAAGGCAGCTCAGATGGGCACTGATATGTGGCATTGATGTGCACTGGTAGACTCTGATATGTAGCATTGATGTGGCACTGATGGGCACTGGCACGAGGCACTGACACAAGGCACTGATGGACACTGACGGGTGGCACTGCTGGGGCTACACTGATCATCAGGGCACACTGATCATCAGTGCCCTGATGATCAGTGTACATGTCCCCTCTGTGGAAAGCCGATTACCGGCTCTCCTCTCGAGCTGTCAGCGTGACAGCTCGAGAGGAGAGAAATCCTGATAACTGGCATTTCCTTGTTTACATGTGATCAGCTGTGATTGGACACAGCTGATCACATGACCGAGCCGACATCTTCGGCTCTGTGATCGGTGATCCGCTGTGTCTGAGGGACACAGTGCACCGCCGATCGCCGCGCTGCGTGCTCCCTGAGCCGCCCATGCGTGGTGAGAATGGAAGGACGTCATATGATGTCCTCCCAGAACGAGAGAACCGCCTTGCGTCCGTCATATTACTATATGGCGGGTGGGAGGTGGGAGGTGGTTAAAAAAAAAAATAATTAAAAGACAAGCGGTGTTGACTAACATGCAATCTAAACTATAAAGGGCAACACCAAGTTAACTGACTTGGTGGGAGGTGGGATGGTAGAGCAATAGAGAGGAGAAGGCATTAAAACAAAAATGTATTAAACAGATTTTGTGACAACTTAAAGTGTTACTAAACCCATGACCCAGTATTTAATATATCTGGTCTCCCACAGCACACACTACAAGGAAATGCAATTATTGTAGTAAATATAAACTACTAAATACCTTTTCTCATCAGCAGTATATAGCAGTTTTGTGACTTCTATCAGTGTCCAGCTGAGCACTGGTTAACACTTGTAGGGTGATTTTTCATTCTGTTTTGATTGTCCTATGAGGCTGCATAACCCCTGACCCTCCTTCTGGACAGTGCTGATTGTCCCTGTGCTGATCACATGCACCATCCCCCCAAAAAACGCTCTAGCAATACACACTGAATTGAGCATGTGCAGAGCATCTCCTAGAGCTCTGTGCTATCAGCAGATGGATTGAGAACAGAAGAAGAAGAGAAGGATCATAGAAATCAGGATCAAGCATCCTTTTTACACAATGCTGAGGATTAACCCCTTAGGTTCCACAGTGAGTATAGCAAGCATGCTTTACTGCATACAGACTGATTTTACTGTTGTGGGTTTAGTAACACTTTAATACTTTTCCTTTCATATTCAATAATTTAAGGTAGGGGAATATGCTGAGTGGTTGATAATATCCCCTTCGCTCTGAAGACAGCTGGACCCTCTAGATACCACACCAAAAGGTATAATTTACCCAACTTGACAGCGTGGGCTTTGAAATATATGTAACATCCTTACTCCCAGGGAGGGAGGAAATTACACTTGAACACAGTTCCTGTCTTCTTATCTAAAAGGACCCTTTCCTTTACCCATGCAGGGTTAAGGGGCATTCTTCCTTTGCCCAGAATGGCCAAAGAAAAGGTTTTTTTAAGTTCAGGTACTGCAATCTGCCAGTGCCAGTTACTTTAAGTAATTCTGAAGAGTCATTTTACATTTAGCTTGCGGGGAAGACAGGTGGGGGTGGTTTAAGGTACCTACAATGTCCCTGATTCTGAGAACTTCTTCTATTGACATACAGCACAGAATCCAGGTGGTTAATCCCAGGGATTTTCACTACATAACAGGTAGCCAGAAACACTTATTCTGGGACATTGATGCAGCATGAGAGCATTTCAATCAAATATTAGTGTAATTTCACATTGGGGTGTCTCCAAGCTAGACTTTAGATGAGATGCCGAGTCCAAATTGATAAAGAAAGTTGCATTTATTACACTGCAGTGAAGATAATATAACATACAAAAGTTCACCTCACGTGAGATGAACTAAGGTAATACAAAATATATATCTGTCTCTTAAGCTTAGACTATTACATATATAGACATAACCAGGGGCGGACTGACAACTCATGGGGCCCCCGGGCAATAGGGGATCATGGGGCGCCTGTGTCCTGGCCCACACTCAAACCACACCCAAAAAAGCCTATGAAAGGTACCAGGGACATCTCATGGGGCCCCCTACTGACCCCGGGCCCTCAGGCAGTGCCCGAGTTCCCCAATGGTCAGTCCGCCCCTGGACATAACGTATAGGCGTGATTGTTCAAAGGTTCAGGCATGGTCATATGATTTTAAAACAATCAAATCTTCATATGTTTAACAGCAAACTCAGAGTTCAGTGCAGGCTACTAGCACATGTTCAGTCCAAAATAGACGGTTGCTGGTTCAAACTGGTTTGACCATAAGATGCTTTTTTTATACTTGAAAGAGGAAGTTAGCCGGATGGGTTTGCGCCTCAGACATATTTCAACTCACATTTCCAGAGAAGAAAAAAAGGAACTGCAATAAAAACTAGTATACATATATATATATACTTGTATATGTGTATATTAGAACATTCATTATCAGTCCCCTATATTTCTACTCATTAGTCACTGAGCACAATCCACTGGAACACACCAACAGTAATTGGCTGGCCTAATAAATGTTGAAAATTCCAAATATGAATCTTCTCAGTTCAGCCTCTAGAACATCCTCTCTTAACTTGGTCTCTGAGTTATCTTCAAAATTCATACACATGTCCAGTGAATTCGGCATTTTCCTGCTACAATCCACTGATCTGCCTTCACACATGGGCCACCATGCCCTTTATTACATCATCAGGGAGCTGCTATCTCTTCTGGGCTCTTGCAGCTGGTTCAGTGATGGCTTGTGTGCACCACAGAGCAACTGGGGGTCCAGTTGCAAGAACTAGGAAAAGACAGCTGACCCCCTGATGGCATGCACTGGTACATACATTGTAGAGTAGCCTGAGGCCTCCTGGAATGCGTGATGTCAGAATCCCAGGAGGCTTCAGTCAATTGGGATGTCATTCTCACCGAGGAAAGAATCCTCAAAGTGCTGGAGCAGACAAGAAAAAAAAATATAAAAAAAATAATGAAAAATAAATGTTCAGTTGTGACAGAGGAGAGTGCGACGATGGAATGTGGGTGTGGATGCTGAAGGTTTGCTTTAAAATAGCACATTAGAGAAATTATGACGTCAGCTAAGGGGATCACCTTAAACCCCAAAGTTCCTTGAACAGATTGGATGGCCACAAGAATAGCTTAGCAAAATATGAAAATATCATTTAGCATTATTGCTTCTGACATAATTCTTGCATCCTTAAGAGTGTACTGCAGGTGGATTCTTTGATGTATGAGTAGGGAGTTGAGATAATGTCCACTAAGGGCTCATGTACACTGCAGAATGGTGATCTCTCTAGATGGAGCGACCCAGGGATTGTGGGATGCATAGTTTCTTCACAGAAGGTGTCAGTTTCTTAGACTACAAACACCTGGGTACTCCTGGCAAACCCGAAGGATACCTTTACCTAGAACTTTCCACCCCTGCTCTTAAAAAGTGTGGTCTTTACTCTAGAATTGAGACTTTTGTTTGTTCTCATGGTGCAGCTTTTGCAATATCCTAAAAATGGCCATTTTACCCAAATTCCTCTATCTACTTCATACCCATTCATAGTCCACCATCCAAACTGTGAATGGTCAATTCTGTGTATTCACTAACAAATGACCTGGACTCAAAACCTGGACTCCTAGCCTTTCCAAATTCCAAAGAGACCTTGCTCTACCTCACATTTTCAAATACTACACTGCCTGCTACTTTGTTAGATTGATAGACTGGTCAGGGTTGGACTGACCATTGGGGTACTCGAGCACTGCCTGAGGGCCCAGGGTCAGTAGGGGGCCCCATGAGATGCCCCTGGTTCCTTTCTTAGGATTTTTTGGGTGTGGTTTGAGTGTGGGTGAGGACACAGGCGCCCCATGATCCCCTATTGTCCGGGGGCCCCATGAGTTTTCAGTCCGCCCCGGAGACTGGTTTAGGTATGTAATCATCAAAAAATGGATCTCACTTGAACAATCTGTTCTCAGGCTTTCCAGGAACATTTCCTTTCTTCATCATGCTCACCTCTTTACCCAATAATATATTTACCTCAAATTTGAATTGGGTTTTAGAGATGGTCTGTTACAGCTTTGAAACATTACGCGTTCAACCAAGCATGCTACGTCAGCCCCTTTTCATTCTGTGCAAAAACATCTTATGACAAGAGGGGAGCCAAACACATCTTCCATATATATCAGGTATCAAGAAACCAACTTTAAACTTTTGTCTAGTTTGCACATAACTCCTAAAGTCCTCCACAAATTCTGCTTTTTTCCTACTCCATCACCAAAAAGACCAACACAAAGGGGTTGATTTACTAAAACTGGACAGTGCAAAATCTGGAGCAGCTCTGTATAGAAACCAATCAGCTTCCAGTTTTTTTTTGTCAAAGCTTGTTTGAACATGCTGAAGATAGAAACTGATTGGCTACCATGCACAGCTGCACCAGTATTTGCACTCTCCAGTTTTAGTATATCAACCTCAAAGTCTATTCTTCACAAACTCCTAAACACAGCCAAACCTTGTACTTACCTGAAATGGAGAGATTCTACCCCCTGCTCAATTTTAATGTGGTTGTGCAGGGTGAAGTATATCCAAATAATGGAAGACCTGATTTTCTCCTCCCACAACAGTCATGAAACAATAATGTGTTTTTCTGGACTGACTCCACAGTTTCAGATGAAGGTAAAGCCATTCTTTTATAGGGACCCCTGAACTCTTACATCAGTCCTTTGCACACACCTGAGGGATATCTTAAAGCGGCGTTCCAGCTGAAAATAAAAAAGTCAGCAGCTACAAAAACTAGCTGCTGACTTTTAAAATACAGCTACTTACCTGTCCCTCGGTCCAGAGGTGCCCTCACCACCACTGGTTTCACTGGCCGTTTCCTCTCCCTGGCACCAGCATCTTTAGTGTGGGCATCCAGCTGTGACAGCTTGCGGCTTCACTGTCAGGTGCCCAGTGCGCATGCGTGAGAAGCGCTGCACTTTTTGAATGGCCCCGTAGTCTTCTGGGACCTTTCACGTGTCCCAGAAGACTACGGGGAGTGAGGACAACTTACGCTTCCGATTGCCTAGCGGGTACCTGTCAAATTCAGGTACCCACTCCCCAAAGGTGCCAATCCTTAATGGGGAGCGGGGGACAAAGCATTAAAGTGGAACTTCCCCATTTGGGTGGAACTCTGCTTTAATTCTTTATTTCTTTCTCTCTCTTCCACTCCACCCCTCCCCTCCTACCTGTTCTTTTCTTTACATTATTTTCTTTTTTTTCTGCTCTCTTCCACCACTGACCTTCCCTCCACCCACCCAGTACCATCCCCCGTTCCCACTCCTATACTTCCAGGTCACTTCCACCTTCCCACTCATAACCAGAGTTGTGTCATTTCCTCCTACCCATGATACCCACAGGGACAGAGGTTCAAAACACTATCATGATGAAAAATTACAACAATTTAAAGATATTGTAACATGCTTTATTGATTACATTATGCATTAAATACATGACAAATGCCTTATTATAATATCAGTATGAATGTTTTCTATTCTTTATTGTATGATGTTTGGTAAATTTGTTTGGTTACATAAATAAAAGATTTTACAAAAAACAGCACTGGCTAAACTCCGTAGGATGTGTGAAGTTCTCCCATTTAATATGTATTTTTTATTTAAAACAAAATATTACAAACCTGTTGAGTATGTCTTCCACCACCACTTTGCTAGCACAGAAGGTTGTAGTGAAATTTAGCCTGGGTTCACACTGATGTGGTGTGGAATTTGCAGCGTTTTCTGTGCAAATTCCACACCGCATCAGAATCGCACCCCATTCATGTGAACCTCTGCGGGTGAGTATGTTAAGGTAGGTTCCTTGGCGGTATTCCCAAGTGTAACTCGGGGTAAAGTTTCAGTACCACAAGTGGTAACCCCGAGCTACACTACACTCGGGCTTACCATGCGGCGGTGCCCCGCGATCCCTCGGTCACTTACCTTGTCCTGCGCTCCCGCGATGTCCCTCCTGCAGTGTCCCCGGCAATGTAATCCGGCGAATGCCGGCATCTGTCATCTGGGTTCCGTCCCCTGCGACGTCGGGATGTACGGGGGACGGAATGGCGGGAAATTTGAAAATGACAAAAAGTGACATTCACTAAATTCACTAAAATCACATAGTAAAACATTACTGCATCAAACCATTTCACATACATTTTGTCCCTAGTGCTTTGTCCTGTGCCCTGCCTGCATTTTTATCGTTCTTTCTGCCTGGAAACTGTGAAACGTCCATGGCGTCCAAAAAGCATCCCTTTAGGTCAAAAGCGGTTTTAGACCAGCTAGAGAACAGCGATAGTAAATCAGAACCACTTGCAGAATTGAGTGATAATGATTGGTGGGGAAAATCGTCATCAGACACTGAAAACAATTTTACGACTTTGCTCAGTGATGTGCGAACTTGGCGCTCTATTTCAAATTTCAGTGTTTTTGGTTTGATTATATTATTGAATTAAAATTATTATTATATTATTGTTTTTTATGATTATTTATTAAATTATAATTTATGATTTTGTGTTTCAAGTTTTATCCTACCCGGGATGTTTACTAGACTTTTGTTCGGACAGATTTCAGTGAGGTATTCCTAAGAATTACAGGCCTACAATATAAAACGCCAAATTTCCATGCAAAATAATGGTACCGCTTTCAGCACCAAAAATCTGAAATAATCATACCGCCAGAGAGGTTAACAACACCCCAAAATTGGGCCGCAAAACGCGGTGCGATGTGCAGAATTGGATCGCATAGGTGTGTATACCCAATGCAATCCAATTCTAGCGCAGGCCAAAAATCGGGCCCTGCACCTTTTTGGAACTATACAAAATGTATGGCTGTAATCGCACTGCACACAATTCGTACAGTTGCGGTTCCTGTGCGAACCACATGCGATGTACCGCACCGCATATATGTGAACCCGGGCTAAGGGATAAACAACTGAAATATATACACAAACATTTAGTACATTATACCTTTCTAGACAAAGTTAACATTGTACTAACATAAGCAAGTTGTATCCACACACTGTAAGGCTCTGTTAGCTGCCTAGAGCTTAGAAATTGTGTATGAATCATGACCATGGATCTGCAAGATCATTAAACTTCTTGGCTACATTGTGCTTTGAAATTTATGTTACGAGCTAAGCACTTAAACTTTAGCCACCTCAGGAAGTGAGTCGCTGCTTAAAATCACCTTATTTGCTGTTTATAGCAAAATATAATAGCTCTTCCTATAGCCAACTGAACACCAGACATTAGCAGAAATGTGTCATACTAAATGATTTGCCTCCATGTGTGGCTAACTATTGTGCAGCTCGTATATACCATATTTACTAAGGTGCACAGGAAAGCACAACTGCGAGTATCAGATGTGTCCACTCATGTTAATTTTTAAAAGGGCACATCACAAAGTCACTTAGAAACACTGGTGGACCTGATGCTGGGAAAACTAGCTGGAACACTAGCAATTAAGAGAGAAACAACTTCTGTGTGTTTACATTTGAAGACTGCCAAGATCTGCCCAACATAGAAAGTAAAGGGAAAAGCAATGTGATTTCCTTGTTTCTGTCTATATTGCCAAAAGTATTGGGATGCCTGCCTTTGCATGTACATGAACTTTAACCTCTTGCCCTCCTGAGGATTTACCCCCCTTCCTGACCAGGCCATTTTGCAGCATTTTTGCGCTACGGCGCTGCGTTACTTTAACCTCCCTGGCATTATTCTCGAGTGTAGCTCGGGGTAAAGTTTCAGCACCACAAGCGGTAACCCCGAGCTACACTCGGAAATACCTTGCAGCGTTGCTCCGGGATCTCTTCTTCACTTACCCTCCTGCAGTGTCCCCAGCAATGTCCTCTGGCCGATGCCGGCATCTGTCTTCTGGGTTCCGTCCCCTGCAACATCAGGACTTACAGGGACGGAACGGCGGGAAATTTAAAAATGTGAAAAAGTGACATTCACTCAATACACTAAAATCACATAGTAAAACATTACTGTATCAAACCATTTCACATACATTTTGTCCCAAGTGCTTTATCCTGTGCCCTGCCTACATTTTTACTGTTCTTTCTGCCTGGAAACTGAGAAATGTTCATGGTGTCCAAAAAGCGTCCCTTTTGGTCAAAAGCGGTTTTAGACCAGCTAGAGAACAGCGATAGTAAATTAGAACCACTTGCAGAATTGAGTGATAATGATTTGTGGGGAAATTCGTCATCAGACACTGAAAACGATTTTACGACTTTGCTTAGTGATGTGCGAAGTTGGCGCTATATTTCAAATTTCAGTGTTTTTGGTTTGATTATATTATTGAATTAAATTTATTATTATGATATTATTATTTTTTATTATTATTTCTTAAATTATAATTTATGATTCCATGTTTCAAATTTTAACATACCCGGGATGTTTACTAGACTCTTGTTCGGACAGATTTCAGTGAGTTATTCCTAAAAATCACAGGCCTACAATAAGAAAAATACATATTTTCATGCAAAAAAATGTACCGCTTTGAGCACAGAAATACTGACATAATCAGACTGCTAAGGAGGCTACCTGACAATTGCGCGGTCATGCAATGCTGCATCCAAATTAAATTTACATAATGTTTTTCCCACGAACAGAGCTTTCTTGCAGTGGTAAATGATAGCCTGTGCGTTTTTTAATTATTGCGCTATAAGAAAAAAAGTCTGACAATTTTGAGCAAAAAACAATATTTTTGACTTTTTGCTACTAAACATGTCCAGTGAAAAATTTTCAAAAATCAAATGTCGGCATCTTGACCTATGCCTGATGAAAGAGCATGCCGGTCCACGTTGGTCCCTGCGCATGCTCAGAAATGCGTCACATCCCGATGATGTCAGACGCCAACACCACCAGCTCCGGACTTACTAGAGACCCAGCAGGCTTCACCATCTATGCCTCCCATTACAGCGCCTCCTATTGACCAGCCGAGATCCTCTTCTCCAGAGCTGTTCCCACACCTGGAGACAAACGTACTGCACCTTATTCCTAGGAGCCTGTTTTACCGTATGAAGATGTGAGTTGATATACTTACCTTTTAACTAATAAATTGTTTTACAGTCTACACTTAGAGGCTCTGTGTTCCTCCATAAAAACTTTTACCTGCTATTAAGAAACTTTAGCAGAGTTCTGATAAGTCATAAATCGTTTACTTACATATTGGTAAAATGCATCATACATTATTGTATAACTGACCATACATTAGTCTTCCCAAGGATGTTATATTAGCATTGGAAGATGCTTGTGGTCTTGATTGTCCTGGCAGGTAGTATGAGATTAGATGTAGGCTATAGTATAAAAAACAAACAAAACAAAAAAAAAATGAAAGCACTGTTTTCTCTAGGGCAGGTTATAGATAGTGTTTTGTATTTTTTCATGCAACCACAGAAGCTATTTCTGCAACCAGTGGAGCTCTTGTGTTCTCGCGGCAAGATGGCCATTTGGCATGTAGAGCTGTCCCTGTCGGGGGAATACAGTGATTATTGTTGCTGAATCCAACACGCTGGTTGTACCCAACTGGATTGACTTGGATACAATCAGCCTGCCCATACATGGTTTGAATCATCTATGGCTGGCTCAGAGTCCATCTAGTGTGGCTACAGAGTCAGAAGTTTTGATGATGATGATATTTCCCGGGTGCCTAGAAGTTTGACTCCACTCTTGATGAAGTTGTTGCTTATGAAACGCGTTAAGTGGGCAGAGACATGCTAAGATGATTATGCAATTCAGAAGTGTGAGTGGGTTAGCTGAGCACAACACATTCTATTAGTATAGCTAGGGCTTTTTTCAGTGGGAACGCGGGGGAATGCAGTCTGGGCATCCCCAACACTGAATGTATGTAATAGCAAGGGGTGGTGGGAGGTCTAGTGATGTTAGCTGCCGAGGGATCTATTGTCACTGGAAGGGATCTATTTTTGCATGATGGTTTATTGTTGCTGGTTAGGTCAATTGTTGCTGGTGTGGGATCTATTGTTGCTGGAATAGATCTACTGTTGAGGGAGGGGTCTGTTGTTGCTGGCTTATGAAGAGTGTATCGATGCTAGCTGCTGGGAGATCTGTTGTTGTATTTTTTTTTTGCTTGGGGGGGTCTAATTCTGCTGCCTGCAAGGGATCTACTTTACTGCTTTTCTTGTTATTAACAAATTCCATACAAAATGATACTTGGCCAAGTATTCTCTGTAAGGCTCCGTTCACACCAATGCGTTTTTTAGTGCCTTTTGCTTTTTGCAGAAATGCACCACAGTCCATTTAACATGGTTTCCTATGGAACATGCTCACATCTATGTTTTTTTGAGCTGTTGCGTTTTTGGAAAGGGTCTGGGACTTTTTTAAAAACAAAAAGCAGCGTTTTTGCTACAATAGATTTCAATGGAGAATCTGCTGAAATGCATGGTGCTGCATTTTTGCCACGTTTTGTGTTTTGCATTTTAATTCTGCCCAGCAACAAAAAAAATTCCACTTTAAAAAAAACAAACAAAAATGAGCTGAATAAAACGCAGTAAAAAATGCATCAAAAACCTGTGCAGAAAAATGCAAAAGGAACTGCGAAAAGCACTGCAAAATCTACAAAAAGCAAACTGCAGTTGGTGTGAACAGAGCCTAGGAGCAGTACTGGGAGGTGGGAAGGAGGTAGAACCAAGGGACTGTGCACGGGGTAGGTTCCTGCACCTATTCTCTGAGTGTGTATAGCACTTGTGAGGGTAATTTTAATGTTTTTAATGAGTAGATGTGTTGCGTTTACACTCTGAAAGGTCCTCTTTTTATGTGGCATTCAGTGAATATTGAACTGAAGCCCTAACAGAGGTGTGGTGAGAGAGAGACCGAATAAAGGGAATAGCTATGAAATGGTGTTACTATATGTTGTTTGAACATTAGAAACAACACCTTTTGTATTTAATAAAAAAAGACTTTTTAGTGGTAATCATCATTTTTGCATCACTTTTGAAAGAGGCACTTTTGCAATTTGTTTTTTTTTTATATTTTCATTGCATATGCAGTTGAACTGAATGTATATTGACACTATGAACTGCTATTGGTTGTTTGCTGAAATTATTGATTTTATTCAACTGTTCTATGTTATTTTTTTGCCCTATTTGCACTTTTGTTGGTAATGATTAAATTTTCTTGCACTTGTCTGTGAATTTTGATGTCTGTATAATACTTTTTTAATATTTAGTTAGTTTGAATTATTTCTTTAGAGCACAATGCATTTTATAAACACAATGGTGAGCCCTTTTTCACCTGCTCCATTAAATAAGGTGTTTGTTCATTTCTGTTTGCACTAATTGCACTTTTGATGGTATTGATGATTTTTTCTTGAACCAATTTATGCAATGAGATGTGTTTATACATTTTTGTTTTTTTAATTATTCAGTTAGTTTTAATTATGTATTAACCAGCACAGTGCACAAACAATAAACTAGAAGCTTTCAGTGTCTTTTAAATTTTATTATTTTTTGATCTTTTCTCAATGGCAATCGTTGATAACAAAATTGAATACATCTTGCCCATTGTTATCTACCATGGGTCAGGATCACCTGCACAGCAAGGCCTTTCGAACTCCTTCTTAAAAGCTATCTCTTGCATCTGCCAGTTAAAATGTCTTTTCCTTTGTGAAAAAGGAGCTCTTTGCTACACTGCTGTGGGAAATTCTTTTATCTAATAGAAAAGAAATAATCAATTTTCTCTGTACTTTTCTTTAGATGAAATGTTTCCTTCTCCTCCTAGTTCTTTGTATAGTATGTGGCTTTCTGCTAATGTCTGTTCCATAAATAAAAAAACATTTTTAGAGTCCACACAATGGAGAGAGATCTTAGCTAAAAAGAAAAATTTCTTGTCTGCTATCATATCCTATTTGAAGCACTGAAGCCTGCTTGACATATCTGTTACATATGATCCTAGTTGTTACAAAAGGCATGTGCAATATATTTGAAAATATTAAATTAATTATGTGATGGTGCTTCCACTAATATTTGTCACTTATTGTAAAAAGCAACCGAGTCAAAATAGTTTAATAGGAAGCTGAACACTGCATACAATTTATTCTTGTATTGAACACTGCACTTATTCCGCCTCTGACCACTTCCGAAAATACTAGTTGCCTGGTTGTCAAGGTGGTATAATATCATCAGGGCTAATCTAGAGCAAGTACGTAGAGTAGGAATTCTTTTTTCTTCTGATGGTTCTGTACTGAATCTCTTATCCAGAGTCAGTGGCTCTGTCAGGAAGTCCGTGTACATGTCTGTGCCTCAACATATGAACTGCATATAACCATCTTAAAGATCACGTTTGAGGTTGTGCACCTTAGGCACTGGTGTTTTGGCGCTCAGTGGCCTGTTTTAGGCTTCACAGAAGATAGGAGATTTGCTGAGTGGTCATCAGCTTCTCTGACTGGTGATCAGCACTGTTCATGCATCTGTACCTTGACCTGGCTTACTCTCTGATTCTGCTTGATCCTCAGCTTCCTTTTTTTGATTCTGGCTTATTTTGGCACCAGTTTTGCCTGATCCTGACTTTTGGCCTGGCTTCTGACTCTGCCTCTGCTTCCTGAATCTGAACCTCTGCTGCCCAGCTATTTCTGACTTCTGCTTGGTCAATCACCCTACCGGATCCTGCTCCTGCAAGTTCCTAAAACCGCGTTCTACATAGGGCTCCAGTCCTGTGTCACAGAATTCCTGCACTATCTGGAGCAGCTTATGGCCAAGATCTGCTACAGGCACCAATGCCACTCCTTGCTCTGCCATACACTGATGCCAACTCCAGTGAAAATGAGACAGGAGGTGTAAGAGAAGCCCTCTCGGCAGTTCAGGTCCTACCACCCACATGGATGAAAAATATATTTGAAATATATTTTTTAAATATTATTCCCAAATATATTGACATATATTCGAAATGCTACAATTTTGGCCATATTCAATATATTTCAATAAATATATATATATGTATGTACAAATATATATATATATATATATATATATATATATATGTATATACAGTATGTATATATGTGTATATATATGTGTGTATATATATATATATATATATATATATATATATATATGTATATATGTATAGTGAAGGGCAGAAGCACTTATTTGATCCCCTGCTGATTTTGAATCGAATGGTAGGTGTATTGTAACACTGAGAGGCAGAATAGCAACAAAAAATTCTAAAGAAATGCATGTCTAACAAATTATGCACTGATTAGCATGTTCATGAGGGAAATAAGTATTTGATCCCCTTCACAAAACATGACTTAGTACTTGGTGGCAAATCCCTTGTTGGCAATCACAGAGGTCAGACGTTTCCTGTAGTTGGCCACCAGGTTTGCACACATCTCAGGAGGGATTTTGGGCCACTCCTCTTAGCAGATCCTCTCCAAGTCATTAAGGTTTGGTGGCTGATGTTTGCCAACTCGAATTTTCAGCTCCCTCCACAGATTTTCAATCCGATTAGGGTCTGGAGACTGGCTAGGCCATATTTAAAAATATATTTTTTTTAACATATAAAAAAGTCCTTTTAACATATATTTTTACATATATTTGTAAATGCATTCCAAAAATTTAGAATTGTATTTTTAAAGACATACAGTATATTTGAAATGTATTTTTAAAAATATTTTTCATATATTTTGTAATATAGCTCATTTCAACATGCAGTATATATATATACCGTATTTTCCGGCGTATAAGACGACTGGGCGTATAAGACGACCCCCCTACTTTTCCTGTTAAAATATAGGGTTTGGGCTATACTCGCCGTATAAGACTACCCCCCTCTTCCAACCAATCACGGCAAGCAATGTACCAGTATTTTCTGTGCACACTGTGCACACTGCATACAAAGCCTGCTTGGATTGGGTGGGTCAGCTCTCCCTGCCTGCCCAGCCCTGACTGTCTCCAAGATACTATAAATTGCACAGAACTGCCACAGACATTATAATATTAATAATTACCGTATCTCATAGCAGTTAAGGGGACAAGGTCGGATGCAGCAGTACCATACCGGTACTTCCGAGCTGACACTTCTGCACATGTCTAGGGCAGCAGTAGACGATCACTGATCACCATTCCTCGCAGAACTGCATGAGACGTCGGATGCAGCCGTTCAGTGCTCGATTGATCGTGACTGAAACTGTGACATGCGCAGAATCACTGTGTATCCCTTCTCTGCATATCACAGTTTCAGTCAAGCTCAATCGAGCACTGCTGCATCCGACGTCTCATGCAGTTCTGCGAGCTACGGTGATCCGCGATCGTCTACTGCTGCCGAAGACATGCGCAGTAGCGTCAACCCGGAAGTACGGTAAGGTTTCAGCACAGCACCCGGCGTATAAGACGACCCCCGACTTTGTAGACGATTTCCAGGGGTTAAAATGTCGTCTTATACGCCGGAAAATACGGTATATATATATATATATATATATATATTGAAAATGACCAAAATTGTAGCATTTCAAATATATGTCAAGATATTTGGGAAGAATATTTTTAAAATATATTTCAAATATATTTCTCTTCCATATGGGCAGGTGCGCGAAAAACTCATAAAGTATCTTCAGAAGGAAGTCAGCTTTGGCAAACCCCACATCTTTCTCACTACAAGTTTCCCATAAAACCTCTCTTTAATGTGAATTCATTAAAGGCATATAGACTGTCCACAATGCAAGACGTTTACTGAGTGAGGTGAAGCTCTATTGATTTCCATCTATCATCCAATCATGTGCAAGCAAAATTAGTGGTTTTTTTCTCGATTAATTTTCATTGCATATAATTGAGTATTCTTTGATAAGTGAATGTTTACCACATTTACTAAATTTGAGAAACATTCTCTTGAAAAGTGAACAGCCTATTTCCTTTAGCAAATCCACCTATTGTATACAAGAAGGCTGAGCCTTTCTTTTTGCCTTCCATGCAACAAGCACAACATAGGCCCATAGCAAATAGCTGTCTGCAGATGACCTTAACTACCAGGCCAATTTTCAGCTTTCAGCGCTGTCACACGTTGAATGCCAATTAATCAGTCATGCAACACAGTACCCAAATAATTTTTTTTATTGTTTTTGAGACAGATAGAGCTCCTTCTTTTGGTAATATGTAATATCACCAATGTTTTAAATTCTGTTATAAAATTTTGCAAATAAATACTCTTTCTTCATAAATTTAGGCCAAAATGTATTCTGCTACATTTCTTTGGGAAAAATAACCCAAATCAGTGTATAATATTTAGTCTGCAGGAAAGTTATAGAGTCTACAAACTAATGTATATATATTTAAAATTTGATCAGTTCTGATGTACTCTTGGCCTATCTCATTTGTTGAAGCCCTAAAATGCCAGGACAGTACAAATACCCCCCAAATGACCCCTTTTTGGAAAGTAGATAGTCCAAGGTATTTAGTAATTGGCATGGTGAGTTTTTTGAAGTTGTATTTTTTGTCACTTTTTTTAAATAAAAAAATTACAATACATTGTTTTTTTCACATTTTTTTCATACTGTCACCAGAGATTTACAGCGTCCTCATGACTGGTGTGGCAGTGATAAGAGATAATTTATTTACATTTTTTTACAATTTTTTTTTGCATACTGTGATTAAAGCAGTGCAGTGTTACTATAGTGACAAAGTAATACTCTGCAGAAGTGATCAGGACTTTTTTTTGTGTACTAGGATTGTTTATAACAGTGATTATCACTGTTATAAGCAATCATTTTTATGAATGGCAATCATTCATTGGCATTGTGTACTATTGTGATAGCTCTGATTGGCCACAGCTATCACATGGTACAGATGCACTGTGGTTAGCCCTGTCTGTACCATGTTATCACATTTACCAATCACAAAAGATCATCACAATTGTACACAGTGAATGGCTATGAATGAAAGGCAAACATTGTATACAAATGGCATGTGACTGGTGGACACAGCAAGTGATAGATTGCAACAAAACACGGCCCATTACTGGAAGGACATCATCTGACGCCCTCATTTGATGTCTTTCCAGAATAAAAGTGCTCCTATTTGGTCATCATTTGCCTATAGGCCGGGCAAGAGGCACATAAAATTTTGAAGCCAAACTGGAAAAACACAAACTTCATATGTGTTACATTTTTTATATTTGATACATCTCATTCACATAGTATAACTGAAAAAAATGCAATTTACAATTACTTGCTCTTTTACAAAACTGAAATTTTCCTATTCCATTTTTTTAAAAGTAAAAAAAAACCTATTTTTTTTTTAGCATTTTCACCCTACAACAGGAAGTAGATTAGGACTACAGAACCAATTCCCTTCTACACATCTCCATAGCACTGCTCAAGATTTCAGTGCAGCATTGTTAGTTCATTAAAGGTAGTTTGGAGCTCATGTGATTGCTGGCAGGATCAACAAGTTTTTTTTTCCTTGCAACTTTGGAACACATTTTATAAAATGCATTAAGTGGTACTGAGGGGGCAGAAGTGTATTGAGGGGGAAGCTGTACTTGGGTGGGAGAGCTGTACTTAGGGGGCTAAACTGTACTGAGGGGGCTGAACTGTACTGAGTGGAGAGCTGTACTGGGGGAGAGCTGTACTGAGGGTGAAGAGATGAAGTGGGGGAAGTGTTGTACTAGGGGAGCTGTACTGGAAAGAGCTGTGTTCTGGGAGGGAAACTGTACTAGTGAGAAGGGGGAGATGTGTTCTTGAGGGAAATTTTGGCTTGGGGAAGGAAACATTTTTGTTGTACTCTACTGACCTGTGCTTTACACTTTTCTGATCCCTGCCCTCTGTACATTATACACACCTGATCCCTGCTCTGTGTCTTAAGCACTCCTGACCCCTGCTCTCTGCGTCTTACACACTCTTGACCCTTGCACTCTGTCCATTACTTGCTCCTGACCCCTATACTCTGTACTTTATGCACTTCTGCCCCTGATCTCTATGTTTTATGCACTCCTGATCCTTGCCTTTTGTCTTAGATACTCCTAACCCCTGCTCTCTGCGTCTTATGTACTCTTCAGCTTTCATGCTATGCATTTTACCCCTGACCCCTGTTCTCTTTTTGTTACATCCTCCTGACCTCTGTCCTCTATGTCTTATGCATTCTTGACTTCTGCACTCTATTACTTTAATCCTGACTTTATTACTCTATTATATGTTTTGCACCCCTGATGCCTACCCTTTGTGCATCACTTACTCCTGTCCCCTGTATTCCATGTGTTAATCACTCCTGACCCCTGTATTCCATGTGTTAATCACTCCTGACACCTGTACTCTGTACATTATGTTCCCTTGTCCACTGTGCTCTACACGATATGCACTCCTGGACACTGCACTCTGTGCAATTTGCACTCCTGATCTCTACACTCTGTGTTACACACTTATGTGTATTAAGCACTCCTGACTCCTGGATTCTGAAGACTGAACCCTCACCAGAAAAAAAAATATCTATAACCCTATTTAGGGTTTAACATGAACGCATTTGTCTGCATGCACAGCCTCCAACACCCTTCTTTTACAGGAATGTGGAGTTCTCCTTGCAAGATCATGTCAAATTTGAAATCTGCACCATTCATTCATTCACAGGAAATTGTGAATGAAAATACTAAAAGAAGCACTACAGTTCTCAGAAGCAACATAGTTCTCAAAGATGGCTTCGGTGGGGATCTGCCAAATTTCAATCCATGTACAGCCAGTCTCATTGGACAGAACCCAATGTAACAATCAACTTCTGTCAAACAGGAATGTTGGCCAATTTTCTTGATCAGCTGGCTGCAACAAAGGATTTCTACAGAATACTATGACGTGGAGAGGATTCCTCCATCCACCTCGCTTTTGTGGATGGGAGAATCCACTCAAGATTTTCTATCAGAATAGTAGGAATACAGCGAGCGCTCAAAACAGAATAAATAAATAAATATATAAATTAAAAGTGTAACCAGCTGCATATGTACCAACGTAGGAACCCTAAAACCTAGTAAACATCAATCAATAAAAAGTGCAGCGCTAAAATACTTATAATGAGAAATTATGTCACCAATAATAATCGGGATCACATAAATGCAAGTGAATGTGGCGTATTATCAAGCACCAAATAAGAACGTGATAGTATCAATAGTCTATAAACCAGAAAAGTGTTCAAAGATAGTGCAGGCTTGACGTGGTCAGGTCAGCAAATTAGTGCTCCATCCACATATAATTATTTGTGACTTCTAGTAAATCCGTGCGATTCAACCCGTGTGAGATATTGTATAAAATGCTCACCAGATGCACATGAAGTATGCGCATTAAGTTGAATATGACTCTGTTTGGGTAGATCTGTCAGACAGCCTGGAACATGGATCCCTCCTCTGGACACAAGCTTCCTCTGCAGCCACGCTTCCTCTGGGGTTCTCTGTAATCTTTAGCTCAGGTCACAGCCAATGATAGAAATGCCTCATAGTGTAGTAGTTAAAATGGTATATTATTAAATCTAGATGATCATCCAGCAGAATACAGTGCATATCTTGCATAAATGAGCATATAAATGAATATCTCCTAAGGTAATTGCATGTGGCTGATCAGCCACTCTCCAAAATGGCTGCCAGACCTTCGTGCTGCTTCGGCGGCGTGACATCATGACATATGGCTCCTCCTTGACACGTTTCGTGCCAAGCACGTTATCAAAAGGGGTATCTGGTGAGTGCGCTTTTTATACAGTATCTCACACGTATTGAATAGCATGGATTTACTGGAAGTCACAAATGATTATATGTGGATGGAGCACTAATTTGCTGACCTGGCCATGTCAAGCCTGCACTATCATTAAAGATTTTCTATTAGACTGCTGGCTGATCAAAATAAAAGATCCATCTATGTTCAGCCTTAGTCCACTGATACTTCCTCTATCTCTGTAGGGCTATATCTATGTACAGAATAGAGGGCTGCAAGAGCCTGAGCATTGCTCCCACGATCCACTGAGTGTGGGGGAAATGCTTTGTAGGCTCAAATGCAAAAAAATAATAAATGCACATGAGTTTTGTTTATTTATTGTTTGCAAAAGGATGAATTCTCCTTTAACTTGCAAGGTTCTGTTAAAAGGAATAGGAGTAACATAGTTCATTGTCCACACCATGTAGTCAATTATAGTATTTAACTTTACGGAAAAAAATGATGGTAATAAAGAAACAATTCCACCCAATGGTTGTACTTCCTTTTATATTAAATATACAATATATGTGCACTTTTAATTTGACTGACTTAATAAAATTCCAAACAGACAATAAGGGCATAATCTTCATGTCCTCACTTTGCCTGCTGCTCATATGTCCATGGTATACAAACAATAGATAGGTGATTAGCATGTCCTCACTTGGCCTGCTTGACTATTGTTTTTTCTTCCTTTGTTAAATAGACAAATGGTTCGAGTGTGGCACCACCAGCTCCAACCAAGCCTTTAAGGGTTTCATAATGCTGGAAGTCAATAGGCAGGCTCCTGATCATGTGATCAATGTGGTTGATTATCATATCAGTGACCTGGAGATGTTGGTGACAGATCTGTCAAAATGTTGTGGGCACCAAGGAAGCTTGTTTCCAGCATAAAAAGCAGCGTAGGCTGTACACATTTATCTGGCAGCCCAAAATTAAAGCCTATTGCTGCGCTACCACATATGGAAGTGAGGAGGGACATGAGAGGTCCAGCAGCTCAGGAGGATGTTACACGAAGGCAGATAAACACAGTAAAAAGTGATTTAATGAAAAATAGATCAATAAGTAGTGGATGTACTATATATGGATTCTTTTTGGGGAATAAGGATATCAGTTAGCTTCACTTTAAATAGGAAAAACAAATCACATTCTATCGCTGTAGAAATACCCATTGTTCACAAACAAATGGTAGATGATTAAAGGATCAAGTAAAGAAATAGGTCAAACTGGGCTGAAAAAAAAAATGCAAAAACAAAGTTTGAGTTGAGTGGAGAAGGGTTACAACTAGAGATGAGCGAATTATTCAAAAATTCGGTTCGGCTGATTCGCCGAATTCGCCGAATAAATTTGCTTCGAGCCGAATATATTCGCTGCGAATTTAACTTATAAAAAGGGTGTTTCTAGGCTTCAGAGAGCCTTTATATTAGTGCAGAACACTGTACCTTTAATTTAAATGCCCTTGGAGTCTGCTGGGGAAGAGAAATAATACTGTCAGTCAGTATGACATGCAGATGAGTGCCGTCGATCTTAGAATCACCGCACACTTCACTCATTTGGGCAGTCACGGGGCCAAAACCAGAGTGTGTAGCCACAGTGTGGCGGTGGAGGCAGCAGCAATGGGAGGCCATACAGCACCCTATGACAAAATGGAACCCACCAGCAGTGTGAGGAGACCTGAAAGTGGCACATGGCAGAGTGTGGCGATGGAGACAGCAGCAATGGGAGGCCGTACAGGGACCCATGACACACTCTGGACCTGGCAGCAGCATGAGGAGGCGGTACAGGGGCCCATGACAGATTACGGGCCTGGCAGCAGCATGAGGAGTCGGTACGGGGGCCCATGGCAGATTACGGGCCTGGCAGCAGCATGAGGAGGCGGTACAGGGGCCCATGGCAGAGTGGCGGAGCGTAAGCAGCTAAAATTGAAGGCCATACAGAGGCCTATGTTAAAAAGTCCCCCCAGCAGCAGCGTGGGGAGACGACTATCAAGAGTCCAATGGCAGAGTGGCGGAGCAGAAGCAGCTTCAATTGAAGGCCATACACAGGCCTAGGTTTAAAAGTCCCTCACAGTTAATTCCAATAACGAACTCTACTCCTCCGTGCAATCTACTTACGAGACCCTGGGCAGGTCTGGGTCCAATTTGTGGTAGAGACTGGTTTTGTTCAGCCATGCTTGAGCGAGTAATAACAGGTCTGTGCTGCCCTTTGGTGTCTGGCTTAATGCGCACAACACTGAATGTCCCAGCGTTTGTCAACGATTTGCCGTTAAGTGATACAAACCCGCTGAACCACGTTCATGAGGAGCCGGTACAGGGGGCCATGAATCAGTATGGACCTGGCAGCAGCGTGAGCAGACGACAGAGGCACATGGCGCAGGGTGGCGGTGTAGGCAGCATTATTCTGAAGCCATACACAGGCCTAGGTTAAAAAGCGGAAGCCGTCAGCAGCGTGAGCAGACGACAGAGACACTTGGCGCAGGGTGGCGGTGGATGCAGCAGTATTCGGAAGCCAAACACAGGCCTCGGTTAAAAAGCGGAAGCCGTCAGCAGCGTGAGCAGACGACAGAGGCACATGGCGCAGGGTGGCGGTGGAGGCAGCAGCAATGGAAGGCCATACAGCACCCTATCACAAAATGGAACCCACCAACAGTGTAAGGAGACCTGAAAGTGGCACATGGCAGAGTCTGGCGATGAAGTCAGCAGCAATGGTAGGCCATACAGGGACCCATGACACACTCTGGACCTGGCAGCAGCAAGAGGAGGCGGTACAGGGGCCCATGGCAGAGTGGCGAAGCGTAAGCAGCTTAAATTGAAGGCCATACAGAGGCCTATGTTAAAAAGTCCCCCCAGCAGCAGTGTGGGGAGACGACTATCAAGAGTCCAATGGCAGAGTGGCGGAGCAGAAGCAGCTTCAATTGAAGGCCATACACAGGCCTAGGTTAAAAAGTCCCCCCAGCAGCAGCGTGGGGAGACGACTATCAAGAGTTCAATGGCAGAGTGGCGGAGCGGAAGCAGCTTCAATTGAAGGCCATACACAGGCCTAGGTTAAAAAGTCCCCCCAGCAGCAGTGTGGGGAGACTACTATCAAGAGTCCAATGGCTGAGTGGCGATCCGGGAAGTCAGCGTTGCGATTGCAGATGCAATGCAGAGATTCTATGAGGTGATGCCGTGGGTGCGAAGAAGATCATATACCGTCGTACTTCCATCCACAAGACGGAACAACCTGCGAACCGGGAGCTTTATTGCCCTGACCCGCTGAGCAGCTTCTGGGATACCCAAGAGGCCCATGGCAGAGTGGCGGAGCGTAAGCAGCTTCAATTAAAGGCCATACAGAGGCCTATGTTAAAAAGTCCCCCCAGCAGCAGCGTGGGGAGACGACTATCAAGAGTCCAATGGCAGAGTGGCGGAGCGGAAGCAGCTTCAATTGAAGGCCATACACAGGCCTAGGTTAAAAAGTCCCCCCAGCAGCAGTGTGGGGAGACGACTATCAAGAGTCCAATGGCTGAGTGGCGATCCGGGAAGTCAGCGTTGTGATTGCAGATGCAATGCAGAAATTTTATGAGGTAATGCCGTGGGTGCGAAGAAGATCATATACCGTCGTACTTCCATCCATAAGACGGAACAACCTGCGAACCGGGAGCTTTATTGCCCTGACCCGCTGAGCAGTTTCTGGGATACCCAAGAGTTTGGCTTCTGTGGGGAATATGGTTGAAAACTGAAACTTAAAGGCGTGTTGACGGAAGGGATCCAGTGTCAGTGCTCCGGAGGGAATATAGCTTCAAAGCTGACACTTAAAGGTATATCGACGGTCAGAGACCACAGGAAGTGGAGCTTGCGTCTTAAATCGACTGAATGAGGCAGACGTGAAATGTCTACGGGCCGTATATGAAACGGGTTGTTCCTCTTTCTGGAATAAGTGTTGGAAATGGCCACTCTTTTTGGTGTGGCGTTTTGTCTATTTAATTCCGATAACGGACTCTACTCCTCCGTGCAATCTAGTTACGAGACCCTGGGCAGGTCTGGGTCCAATTTGTGGTAGAGACTGGTTTTGTTCAGCCATGCTTGAGCGAGTAATAACAGGTCTGTGCTGCCCTTTGGTGTCTGGCTTAATGCGCACAACACTGAACGTCCCAGCATTTGTCAACGATTTGCCGTTAAGTGATGCAAACCCGCTGAACCACGTTCATGAGGAGCCGGTACAGGGGGCCATGAATCAGTATGGACCTGGCAGCAGTGTGAGGAGACCCGAAAGTGGCACATGGCGCAGGGTGGCGGTGGAGGCAGCAGTATTCGGAAGACATACACAGGACTAGTTTAAAAAGCGGAAGCCGTCAGCAGCGTGAGCAGACGACAGAGGCACATCGCGCAGGGTGGCGGTGGAGGCAGCAGTATTCGGAAGCCATACACAGGCCTAGGTTAAAAAGCGGAAGCCGTCAGCAGCGTGAGCAGACGACAGAGGCACATGGCGCAGGGTGGCGGTGGAGGCAGCAGTATTCGGAAGCCATACACAGGCCTAGGTTTAAAACTGGAACCCAGCAGCGTGAGCAGACGAAAAAGACGCACATGGCAGAGGATGGATCTGGCAGCAGTATGAGAAGGCGGTACAGGGGCCCGTGGCACAGTGTGGTGATGGGGGCTACAGCAACTGGATGCCAGAAAGTGGCCGATAGGGCTATATACTGCATGGAATTATAAAGTTGTAAAGACAGCGGCCTATAAGGCTATACACACTATAACAATCATGACTTGATTGACCATTGGCCTATAAGGCTATACACAGCATGAATATCATGACTTATTCTGAGAGTGGTTTGGAAGGCTATATACAAAAAGTAATTCATGAGCTGTCCGGACAGCGGACAATAAGTACATATATACAAATCAATTCATCAGCTGTCCAGCCAGCGGCCTCAAAGGCGACACATATAGAAAGCAATTCATGAGCTGTTCAGACAGCGGCCTCTAAGGCGACAGATATACAAAGCAATTCCCGAGGTGTTCAGGGAGCGGCCTGAACGGCTAGGTTATTACTAAATATATTTTTGTGGCCAAACATCGGCCTATAAATAGATGTCTACACAGTGACAAAAAATTATGTCGCCAGACAGCGGCCCCTAAGGCGACAGATATACAAAGCAATTCCCGAGGTGTTCAGTGAGCGGCTTGAACGGCTAGGTTATTACTAAATATATCTTTCTGGCCAAACATCGGCCTATAAATAGATGTGTACACAGTGACAAAAAAGTAGGTCCCCTTACAGCGGCGTATCCTACAAATTGACATTATAAGAAATGGTTTAGACCAAAAAAAAAAAAAAAAACTTTGATGCGATGCTATACCTTAGTAGATTGTGGAAAGTCGACAAGTCAAGCGTAACTGTGTACATTACAGAAAATCTTAACAAGACAACCAAACATGTGGCCAAACCGTGACCGATACAACAAGTTAACAATGTAAGAAACAGGAGGGGGCCAAACCGTGGCCAATAAATAAACAGTCCACCTCATTGATGAGATGGACAACACGTGTCAAATAAATATTTAAAAAAATTGCTATTCCATCGGTCTGGAACTGGTCGACTATAAATAATTAAAAAGTTTAAATTCATGTGACAGTCGTCCAGCGACGTATAAATAATTTAAAAACACCAATTCATGAGGGGCCCGACCAGCAGAGTATAAGTCATTAAAAAGGTTCAATTCATGTGACGGTCGTCCAGCAAAGTATAAATAATTTAAAAACCCCAATTCATGAGGGGCCCGACCTGCAGAGTATAAGTCATTAAAAATGTGCAAAACATGAGTCGGCCGACCAGCAGCCTCTCAATAAAATATATATACAAATGTACGGATCAGGTGGAGGTCTTCCATTTGTCCCTAATAACATGTTTGGGGCATGATTCATGGCGGATTTAGTCAGTTGTGTCAGGAACTGGTGGTTTGAAATCCAGACTAATCCACGCCTGATTCATTTTCACAAACGTGAGTCTCTCCACACTTTGGGTGGACAGTCGTGTCCTCCGCGGAGTTACAATACCTCCTGCCGCACTAGACACGCGCTCCGATGCCACGCTACTGGCCGGGCATGACAGCCTTTCAAGGGCAAATTCAGCTACTTGGGGCCAAAGGTCAAGTTTCGTTGCCCAGTAGTCAAGGGGATTGTCTACCTCGGTTGGCAGGGTGCTGTCCAAGTAGGCCCAAGCCTGTTGTTTGAGGTCCTGCTCCAGGTCCACCTGATGCTGCTGCTGCTGCGGCTGGTTAGTAGTTTCCTCACTGCGCTGGTGAAGAAAGCTATTCATCATCGACTGCAGACTGAGGCAGAGACCAGCTGACTACATAGGTGGTTTTTATAGTACTTTATTTTGGCCTCCCTCTCAGCAGGTGTGAAAAAGGCCACCATTTTTGAACGGTAGCGAGGGTCCAACAAGGTGGACAGCCAAAAGTCATCCCTCTGTCTGATGGTTATTATTCGGCTGTCGCTACGCAAGCAACCGAGCATGCTATGGGCCATTTGTGCCAAGGAATGCGAGGGACTCCCTGCCTCCATCTCCACAGCATACTGCCACGGTGCGTCTGGGTCCTCTGTCTCCTCCTCCTCCTCTACCAGATGCTCCTGCTCCTCCACTCCTGTCCGCTGAGTGTAAAAACCACCCATTTCACTCAATAATTCCTGAGCACCAATGTCCTCCTCTACCTCCTCCTCTTCTTCCTGTCCTGCCCCCACAGGGGTCATGTGGCGTTGAGATCTGTGCGCCACGTCTACCGCACCCTGACCAGCCATTGTTAACAGCATTTGTTCCAGGACGTGCAACAGAGGAATGACGTCGTTCATCCCATAGTCCTGCCGACTCACGAATAGCGTGGCCTCCTCAAAGGGCCTGAGCAAGCGGCAGGTGTCACGCATGAGCTGCCAATGGCTGACATCTAAGTTACACAGGGGAGTACCTTTATCCGCTTGTAACATCAGGAAATCGGTGATGGCCTTTCGCTGTTCGTAAAGGCGGTCTAACATATGTAGGGTTGAATTCCACCTTGTTGCAACGTCGCAGATCAGGCGATGCTGTGGAATTCCGTTCTGCCGCTGCAGCTCAAGGAGGGTGTGCTTTGCGGTGTAGGAATGGCTGAAATGCATGCAAAGTTTACGTGACATTTTAAGGATGTCTTGCAGTGGGATGGTGGATTTTAAGAACCGCTTGACAACCAGATTGAACACGTGAGCCATGCATGGCGCATGGCACAACCTTCCTTGACGCAGAGCAGATACCATGTTCTTTCCATTGTCGGTCAACATGGTTCCGATTTTCAGTTTGCGCGGAGACAGCCATCTGTCGATTTCTCTGTTCATTACACTCAGAAGTTCCTCCCCTGTGTGACTACGTTCGCCAAGGCATACCAGGTGCAGCACAGCGTGACACCGTTGCGCCCTGCACATGTGATATACCGGTCGGGTAATGGGACTTGGCACGGGGGTGGCGGCTGAGGACACGGCGGAAGAAGAGGTGGTAGAGGCGGACATCTTTGCTGGACCAAGGACGTGCAAACTTGGAGGCAAAAGCGGCGTGACCTGTCCAAGTTGCTGGTGCGGCTGTGCCGACACCACGTTCACCAGGTGGGCCGTAAATGACATGTACTGTCCCTGACCGTAGTTACAGCTCCACACGTCGGTGCTGCCGTGCACTTTGGCAGAGACTGACATGCTCAAAGACTGGCCCACCATCTCTTCTACATGTGAATGCAGGGCTGGCATTGCCTTTTTGGCGAAGAAATGCCGGCTTGGCACTCTCCACCGCGGCTCGGCACAAGCCATCATTTCTCGGAAAGGTGCTGAGTCCACCACTTGGAAAGGGAGGGACTGCAGCACCAGCAACTTGGACAGGAGGACGTTCAGCTTCTGCACCGTCGGGTGCGTGCTCGCAAACTGTTGTCTCTTGGAAACGGATTCCAAGAAAGACTGCTGACGGAATCCGTGAAGAGGAGTAGCAGGAGAAGGAGCATCTGAACGAGCGGAAGATGCCAACGAGCGACAACTCCCCTCAGCAGAGGTGTTGGAGCCTTGACTGGCTGATAGAGGGCGATTGACGTCGGGTGACGGAGCAAGTAACGGAGCGGGTGATGGAGCGGGGGCTGGGGCAGGCAGAACCGCCGTATCTTTATCACGGTTTTCCCAGGACACCGAATGGCGACGCTGCATATGCTGACGCAACGCTGTAGTCCCAACATTGGCCCCCTGGCCACGCTTGACTTTCTGGCCACATAGTCGACATACGGCTACGTTTACTTCCTCGGGCGGCTTGACGAAAAATTGCCACACCGCCGAGTAGGAAACTTTGCCCCCGCTACTCCTCACTGGCTGACTGCTACTTCCTCCGTGCACACCGGCACCACTACTGGCCGTGGTGGTAGGCTGCAGTGGAGCTGGTGCTCTACTCCGTGGCCGTTTGGCTCCACTGACACTGCTGCGACCCTGCTGCCTCCTGGGCAACCCACCGACTGTTTTGCTCGCTGGCAAGCTGGCACCCTCTTCTCCTGATGATGCGGAAGCAATAGCCTGATGACGACGAGGCTGCCAAGTGCGATCAGCCTCATCATCATCAATTAGGGTCTCCGCGTCACTACTAGCCCCCTCGGCTGCGTGTGGGTCAGGAGACAGACCTGTCTCTAGACCGGCTACCGAGCCACTCTCCTCGCCAGTACTTCTTCGCCTGGCTGCTGAAGAGGCGGATGTCTCCCTCCGTTCCTGACCGCCCTCTGTTAGCTCTTCCTCACTGTACAGTGGGGCTGAGCCCACAGCATGCGATACTTCGCTTGGTGAGGGAACACCAAAGGACAGGGGCAGGTCGAGGACACGTGATTTCAGTGGGCTTGCTCCCGGGCCATGCCAACTAACGGTTGTGTCTGACGTACCCACCGACCGTTGGCTGTAGGTGTCAGAGGTGACCTGGGAAGAGGAAGACGACCGAGTCAACCAATCGATGACGGCAGGGTTGTCGGTGGAGACACGACCGCTGGATGACACCGGGAGCACTGGCCTCTGGCTGCGACTAGTGCTGCCTCGACCCCTTCCTCTGCTGCCACGTCTGCTCGCTCCTGAAACATTGCCTCCTCTGCCACTCCTCTGCGTGTTGTCTGACATACTCTTTAATTCAATAAGCACCCCAAAAATAAAACCGGATTTAACTCTTTGAACGTACAATAGTGGTTGTGAAGCAGAAAGTCAGTTTATTTAGCACAATCGGTCAATTGCAGCTTGCCGTTGGCTGGAAACTGTACGTTTATGTCACTGGAATGCACTAATCACCCAAAAAATATTACCGCCACCCGGCGTGTATATGGATTTAACTCTTTGAACGTACAATAGTGGTTGTGAAGCAGAAAGTCAGTTTATTTAGCACAATCGGTCAATTGCAGCTTGCCGTTGGCTGGAAACTGTACGTTTAGGTCACTGGAATGCACTAATCACCCAAAAAAAAATACTGCCAGCCGGCGTGTAAATGGATTTAACTCTTTGAACGTACAATAGTGGTTGTGAAGCAGAAAGTCAGTTTATTGTACACAATCGGTCAATTGCAGCTTGCCGTTGGCTGTAAACTGTACGTTTATGTCACTGGAATGCACTAATCACCCAAAAAATATTACCGCCAGCCGGCGTGTAAATGGATTTAACTCTTTGAACGTACAATAGTGGTTGTGAAGCAGAAAGTCAGTTTATTGTACACAATCGGTCAATTGCAGCTTGCCGTTGGCTGGAAACTGTACGTTTCTGTCACTGGAATGCACTAATCACCCAAAAAATATTACCGCCACCCGGCGTGTAAATGGATTTAACTCTTTGAACGTACAATAGTGGTTGTGAAGCAGAAAGTCAGTTTATTTAGCACAATCGGTCAATTGCAGCTTGCCGTTGGCTGGAAACTGTACGTTTATGTCACTGGAATGCACTATTCACCCAAAAAATATTACCGCCACCCGGCGTGTAAATGGATCTAACTCTTTGAACGTACAATAGTGGTTGTGAAGCAGAAAGTCAGTTTATTTAGCACAATCGGTCAATTGCAGCTTGCCGTTGGCTGGAAACTGTACGTTTCTGTCACTGGAATGCACTAATCACCCAAAAAATATTACCGCCACCCGGCGTGTAAATGGATCTAACTCTTTGAACGTACAATAGTGGTTGTGAAGCAGAAAGTCAGTTTATTTAGCACAATCGGTCAATTGCAGCTTGCCGTTGGCTGGAAACTGTACGTTTATGTCACTGGAATGCACTAATCACCCAAAAAATATTACCGCCACCCGGCGTGTAAATGGATCTAACTCTTTGAACGTACAATAGTGGTTGTGAAGCAGAAAGTCAGTTTATTTAGCACAATCGGTCAATTGCAGCTTGCCGTTGGCTGGAAACTGTACGTTTATGTCACTGGAATGCACTAATCACCCAAAAAATATTACCGCCACCCGGCGTGTAAATGGATTTAACTCTTTGAACGTACAATAGTGGTTGTGAAGCAGAAAGTCAGTTTATTTAGCACAATCGGTCAATTGCAGCTTGCCGTTGGCTGGAAACTGTACGTTTATGTCACTGGAATGCACTAATCACCCAAAAAATATTACCGCCACCCGGCGTGTAAATGGATCTAGCTCTTTGAACGTACAATAGTGGTTGTGAAGCAGAAAGTCAGTTTATTGTACACAATCGGTCAATTGCAGCTTGCCGTTGGCTGGAAACTGTACGTTTGTGTCACTGGAATGCACTAATCACCCAAAAAATATTACCGCCAGCCGGCGTGTAAATGGATTTAACTCTTTGAACGTACAATAGTGGTTGTGAAGCAGAAAGTCAGTTTATTGTACACAATCGGTCAATTGCAGCTTGCCGTTGGCTGGAAACTGTACGTTTCTGTCACTGGAATGCACTAATCACCCAAAAAATATTACCGCCAGCCGGCGTGTAAATGGATTTAACTCTTTGAACGAACAATAGTGGTTGTGAAGCAGAAAGTCAGTTTATTTAGCACAATCGGTCAATTGCAGCTTGCCGTTGGCTGGAAACTGTACGTTTATGTCACTGGAATGCACTAATCACCCAAAAAATATTACCGCCAGCCGGCGTGTAAATGGATTTAACTCTTTGAATGTACAATAGTGGTTGTGAAGCAGAAAGTCAGTTTATTTAGCACAATCGGTCAATTGCAGCTTGCCGTTGGCTGGAAACTGTACGTTTAGGTCACTGGAATGCACTAATCACCCAAAAAATATTACCGCCACCCGGCGTGTAAATGGATCTAACTCTTTGAACGTACAATAGTGGTTGTGAAGCAGAAAGTCAGTTTATTTAGCACAATCGGTCAATTGCAGCTTGCTGTTGGCTGGAAACTGTACGTTTATGTCACTGGAATGCACTAATCACCCAAAAAATATTACCGACACCCGGCGTGTATATGGATTTAACTCTTTGAACGTACAATAGTGGTTGTGAAGCAGAAAGTCAGTTTATTTAGCACAATCGGTCAATTGCAGCTTGCCGTTGGCTGGAAACTGTACGTTTATGTCACTGGAATGCACTAATCACCCAAAAAATATTACCGCCACCCGGCGTGTAAATGGATCTAACTCTTTGAACGTACAATAGTGGTTGTGAAGCAGAAAGTCAGTTTATTTAGCACAATCGGTCAATTGCAGCTTGCCGTTGGCTGGAAACTGTACGTTTCTGTCACTGGAATGCACTAATCACCCAAAAAATATTACCGCCAGCCGGCGTGTAAATGGATTTAACTCTTTGAACGTACAATAGTGGTTGTGAAGCAGAAAGTCAGTTTATTTAGCACAATCGGTCAATTGCAGCTTGCCGTTGGCTGGAAACTGTACGTTTATGTCACTGGAATGCACTAATCACCCAAAAAATATTACCGCCACCCGGCGTGTAAATGGATATAGCTCTTTGAACGTACAATAGTGGTTGTGAAGCAGAAAGTCAGTTTATTGTACACAATCGGTCAATTGCAGCTTGCCGTTGGCTGGAAACTGTACGTTTGTGTCACTGGAATGCACTAATCACCCAAAAAATATTACCGCCAGCCGGCGTGTAAATGGATTTAACTCTTTGAACGTACAATAGTGGTTGTGAAGCAGAAAGTCAGTTTATTTTGCACAATCGGCAAACTGCAGCACCAACTGTGCACGACAGCCACCAAAAAAAAAAGGGTGTATGTCACTTTAAATTTTTGATTCTTTGATAGCTGTGGCCCTAAGTAACGATTCTGTGTCCCTGAGTAACGATTCTGTGTCCCTGAGTAACGATTCTG
This sequence comes from Staurois parvus, assembly GCF_062004578.1. Taxonomy (NCBI): domain Eukaryota; kingdom Metazoa; phylum Chordata; class Amphibia; order Anura; family Ranidae; genus Staurois; species Staurois parvus. Next base: position 4,106,826 of record NW_028318054.1, read on the forward strand.
TGTCCCTGAGTAACGATTCTGTGGCCCTAAAGTCTCTGTGGCCCTAACTCTGTCCCTTAATACACACAGGTCTGTCTCTCTTGAATGACCGGAGGCTAATGGAGAATTCTAAGATGGCCGCGATTTATAGCTCCACCATTACACAGTGCTGGCTGGCTGCTGATTGGCTAATGAGATCACATGTCATGAATGCATTATGGGTCAGCGCGCCTTGTCTGCGCGCCTTCCCAGAGATCCCCGCCCCATCTTCTCTGTCCATTTTCTCCGTCGCCACACATGTCGCCGCCATTTTTGGGAAAATTCGATTCGTGCATCCGAAGTTTGCTAATCTTCGGATTCGTCGCAAATAGAATTTTTCCAAATCTTCGGAACCAATTCCACTTCGTCATGTTCGATTCGCTCATCTCTAGTTACAACGTATTTAAATTATTGTATTGTTGTCCATGCCTTCCTGCATGAGTGATGACTACTCCCCCAATTCTTGTAAGTACATCTCCGGGACAGAAAGTGAGGGAGAAGCTCCAGAATGGGGTCACCAACAGGAATGAAAACCTGAGAGAAGTGATATCTCTTCCCTACTCTATTGAAACATTAAAAAAAAAACTTAAGTGAGTCTTTATGCAACTTTTTCTAGACTAAATGAAGATAATGTTCCCTTACCTGTACCCACTGGCCATATGCATATATACGGTGGCAATATAGGTGGAATGTAATGCCCAGTTGCTGCACATATGCTTCCATGAGGAGCCTCCATTCATGCCGTTATCCCAACACAGTGATCATGTTGTCACAGAGAGCTCCTGGTCATTTTTTACTATTAGGGGCTTCCAATCACATGTTCATTGTGACAGCCCAATCACAGTCGTCACATGATTGGGACGCCTACCTCCATCTCTAGGAGTTAATATTTGACTATTACTGTTAAACTTAAAAAGAAGCTTATGTTTTTACAAATACACATTGTTTATGTTTCTTGTAGCAAGCTTTTAAGGAAAAGCAATTTATTCCCTTAATATATATAGATTCCCGTAGCTTAAATAATTTCTGGTTACAAACACTAACATAAATCACATTTTACAATTAGATTTAATGTCTTCAACCAAATTAAAACAAAATATAGATGAAAATAAAACAATACAATTAAATCTTGTCTTCATAATTAATTATACAGAACTTCGTGCAAATGAAAGAAATAAAAATGGCTCCTCAAATGTTTATGGGAAATATGGACGTAAAACCCTGTAGAGCACTGAAAGTAAAACTAAAAATCTGTATTAAAGAACTTAGTCCATGGTTTTATTTTCCAGGTTCTCTGTGAAATTCTTAAACTGTAACAACATTAATAACTCTGATTTGCACAGGCTTATTTATGAACTAATGTGTTAAGTGCAATGTTCCCAAGCCAAAACCAACCAAGCTAATTTTCAGAAGCCAAAAGTCAACATTCTTGATTCAATAATCCAGTTGCTGAGCAAGTGTTGCATACTGAAATCTAAAAGTGACCAAATAAAATAATAAAAGTCAGCATTAGGGATTTCAATATCTAGGCAGCTAACATCAAGGTTTGACATACAAAAACCCAAGAGAATTTTCAAGGTGAAAATATTGAGAAGTTTTCCTTGCTGATACACCTTTTCCTAATAGAATCTGCCTTCAAGCTCAAGGTAGGAAACCCTCATCCATATTACATGGCCATATAAAAAAAAACACATAACTTGATACCACTAGACTAAAATAATTTCTTCATCAGTATCTCCATATGCTCACATCTTCCCAGTAAAAACAAGCTCATTCAGTAGTTGTCAGTGCAGTTTCCCACTATAATCCCAAGAGCTCTATAGGCTCATGCAGACACAGCCATTTGTGCTGTGTATCTGAACTCTCCCAGGGTGCCAATCTGTCAACTTACTTCCACGCACACTATCTGACTCTGTCTCAATGAGATTCATCACAGAGGACACCAAGAAATTCACAAACAACCATATAAATAATAATACATTTTTTTAAATTATGATAACATTAAAAAAGAGTAAATGAGATGACATTCTTTTGTTTCTGACGGAGCCCCGGATTACCTTGACAACCTACTTAAGGATTTTTCCTTCTTTCAATATATCTCGAACCTCAAAATTAATCATTCCAAATCCTATGCCTTAAACATTACTCTTCCTCCAGACCTGGTTTCCTTTTGTCAGTCACAGTTCCTGTTTCAATGGGAAAGGGACTCCCTTACCTATCTGGGAATACAGCTTATGAGTAACCTCTCTGATCTTTATGTCAAAAACTTTCTTCCAACCCTTGGTGCCATCCGAGCAGACCTAACTAGGTGGCATCGCCCATGCTTCTCCTGGTTTGGTAGGGCTGCTATACTAAAAATGAATATCCTCCCGCACCTACTCTATCTATTTCAAACCTTACCTATCCATTTACCACCCGCCTTTTTTGTTTCATGCAGAAGAATGTGCTCTCTTTTTCTCTGGAATCATAAACGGCCACGTATTTCTTTCTCCCAACTTGTGCTCCCCAAATCCAAAGGGGGGGTTGGACTACCTGACCTGCAACTTTACCATCAGGCCTGCCATCTTACTAGGATAATCGATTGGAATATTCACTTTACCACCAAAGCGTGGGTCCAGCTGGAACACTCTTGTTCCACTTCCCCCTTGGCATTGATCCCGTGGCTTCTGACCAAACACATTCCTCAAGACCTCCTCCTACATCCAATAATCGGTCCTTCAATTAAAACCTTTCGCTTAGCCTGTAAATCGGCCTCCATTTCCGATGCCCCCAACCCACTAACTTCTCTTCGCCTCAATCCGGACTTCCCTCCCGGTATGCAAAAGTCCTTTCCATCAGCACATTGGCCACACAGTCAAGTATTGGTGAACCACTTTTTTCACAAAGGTCAGCTGAAGTCTTGTTCTTCCCTGGCAAGTACTATGGGTGATCTCACCTTTCCCTTTTGGGCCTATCCTCAAATCAGACATTTTCTTCTCTCTCCTGCATATCGCCATAAATGGGTCTGCCCTCTCACCTCCTTTGAGTCACTCTGTTGAAAGGCTGAACCACGGAGGCATTTAGTATCATTTACCTATCTGCTTCTTCTTGGTGACAGAACCTCTGATTCACTTTCCTCCTGCAAAGCTTGGAAAAGAGACTTAAACATTGACTTTTCTTCCTCTGATTGGGACCAAATCTTTACCTTTTCTCATAAGTGCTCCTTGAATGTTTCGGCACAAGAAAACGGATACAAGTGGCGACACATTGGTACAATACACCTTCTAGAATCCATCATTTTTTCCATCCAGACCTAGTAATTGTTGGAGATATGGGGCTCCTGTTGGATCTCTTCTTCATATCTGGTGGGACTGCCCTATGGTTCAGCCCTTTTGGCAGGAGGTACATCAAATTACTTCTTCCGTGTCTACTCTTGATATTGAGTTCTCTCTGACCCAACTCCTCCTCTACCACATTCTGCTTCCCAAACGTCTATATTTCAAATCTCTGGCTATGCATATGCTTAACTATGCATATGCTTAGGCTAAACTCTGCTTACCGGTTCTCTAGGGGTCTGTTCACCCCCCCCACAGTTCGAGATTGGTTCATACGTTTGAACAGAATTGCTGAAATGGAAGAGCTGATTGCTTCTTCTCTGGATAACCCTACAAAATTTTCTCATACGTGGTCCTGTTGGATTCACTTCCGAACGACCCCTGAATATCCTTCTTTCATAGGCCTTGCTGACTGATTCTGAACCTCTCTGATACCCCGTAGTGTTTCTGGCGATATATCGTCTCTCTCTTTTTTTTTAAGGTTGTGATTGAGGTCCTTTGTCTCGATGTCCTGTACTGCTTGGAGCAAGTTACGCTTGGCACCCTGCTACGCCTGCAACTGTCCCCAGCTCGCTTCTCTGCCAGGGTTGCACGTATCTCTCATGTCCTGGGAGTCTTGAGTAAAGGTGACTTACCTACCCTCCTACTCCTCCACACCTCCTCCCCGTCCGACTCTTCCCCAATCCCCCATTTTTCCCGTTTTCTTTTCCCTGGGATGACTTACGTCTGATTCTTTGCCTATGTATTGCTGTGTATCTTTTTGTTTGCTGTATGTGTATTACCTCCTATTGTGTTTCTGACTGATACCTTGTATTACCTGTACCTATTGTATGCTCTGAGTTTATTAATAAACTTTTTTGAAAAAAAAAAAAAAGAATAAATAAAACAAAATACAGACTGCATATTTGTCAGTCGTCAGCTTTTCATTTTCCAACGTATTTTGAGTTTTCTCTCTTCCTCAAGGACACAGATTGAACAATGTCAGTGAGAGGTATGGCAGTCAGCCTCGATTAAACCAACCCAGTCTATGCAATCCTAAAATGGTTAGGCCCCCAAAATGGGAAGGGATAAAGTTGCACCCAGAGACCCCAAGGCAGCAAAAACACTGAAACATCACAGCATATAGATTTGTCCCAGGGAATGGCCAAACATACCAATTTGACAGGGTTAGGAACAGCAACTAATTGATTTTGAAATAGAAGATAGCTGATATAGTAAACAAAAATTAGCTGTTGTAAGGGGAACATGCTCAACTAGTATTGGCAGTGGTAAACCATGCAAAAGACAGTTCCTGGAGCACAATGATTTGTCTTATCTTTATTTCAGCAAAGCAGCAACCATCATTTTTAAATACAGGAGGGTTTTGTATAGCAAGTTCATAGCATAAAACAAAACATCTGCTAGTGTGAAAAACTAACTAAACTCAAATTGGTTCCTTACTAACAGGGCATGTTCTAATGGTAGCATAATCAGGCAGCATACATACCTGTCAGCATGAGTAATTTTACTCAGCAGCAGGCTCCCTATCACAAACCTGGTGAAGACTGGAATGTTGAGGAGGCCTCCCTTGCACCTCCCTCCTAACACTCTTGAAGAGGAAAATTGAGTGTGAAGGCAAGGAGTGGCACAAGTGCTGGCTGGTGATGTCCGCTCTTCACGTGGGTAGAGCTGATAGTCATAGTCTTCAGAACAGGATGCAGAAGCAGCTTAGCACCAGAGCAGGAGACAGAAGCAGGATCAGGAGACAGGCAGCAGTCAGCAACAACCTGGCAGTGAGGGACCAAATTTGCAGACAGAGCAAGTCCAGTAGGTGGGCCAAGGTCAGTACCAGCTGGGAAAAGCAGTACCTTATAAGCGGGCAAAGTAAACAAGCCAAGGTCAGAGTAATCAAGTGAACAGAGTTGAGGCAGGAGCAGAAGCAATGTCCAAAGGCGAGCCAGGTCATATACAGGTAAGTAAGTACAGAGCATAAGGTCTCAGGAACACAGGAGCAAGTTGAAGACCCTAGTAGCGGACCAGTTTAAATAGTCTGCTTGGCACAAATTGTGCATGCTAATCAGTATGTGCACATGTGTGCGCATGCACACATGTGCATGTACTGATTAGCATGTGCACATGTGTGCGCATGCACAGGTGCATGATGATGTGAACCAGCACATCTAAGTTTGCTCCTTCTCTTAGAAAAATGAGCATGTGTGCAATGGTCCGGTGAAATTCGTTTACCTTACACTCCCCCAGGAGAGAGAGTGAGAGGGCCCTGAGAATCAGTCTTCTATTTAAAAAGGCCTGGGGACAAATAATGAGGTCCAGCTACCAGATAAGTTGGGAGCCTAGGGATGGGGGCTTTAGTCTTCCCAAAAGCTCTACAAAGCCTCCAGGCTACACGACCTAGAAAACTTATTAGGATTCTGCAAAAGCAAATAGTTTGTCTCTCACATCAGCCATGAATCTTGGAGCCCCTGATCATGTGTATGTGAGAAACCTAGGTGATATATAGGCACCATTAACAATCCTTCCAGCCAGTACCTCACACTATAATAGTATTAACATATCAACCAGGTCTTTAAGTATATATACTGTATATATCTGTCACAGTGTATCAGTGTAAAATCCACATCTGTACCAATGATCCACACCTGTCACACAGTTTCAGTGATCCACATCTTTCACACAGTACCAATGATCCACATCTGTATCAGTGATCCGTATCTGTCACACAGTACCAGTGGTCCTCCACATGTGTACCAGTGATCCACATCTGTCACGGTGTACCAGTGTAAAATCCACATCTGTACCAGTGATCCACATCTGTCACGGTGTATCAGTGTAAATCCCACATCTGTGCCAGTGATCCACATCTGTCACACAGTTTCAGTGATCCACATCTTTCACACAGTACCAGTGATCCACATCTATATCAGTGATCCATATGTGTCATACAGTACCAGTGGTCCACATCTGCCAAGGTGTATCAGTGTAAACTCCACATCTGTACCAGTGATCCACATCTGGCACAGCGTACCAGTATAAATTCCACATCTGTATCAGTGATCCACATCTGTCACGGCATACCAGTGTAAAAATCTATGTATGTACCAGTGATCCACATCTGTCATGGTGCACCAGTGTAAATTCCACATCTGTACCAGTAATCAACATCTGTCACAGCCTACCAGTGTCAAATCCACATCTGTCACAGTTTACCAGTGCTCAATATCTGTCACACAGTACTAGTGCAGAATCCACATCATGACCCGTGAAAAACATCTGTCACAGTGTACCAGTGTCAAATACACATCTGTACCAGTGATCAATATCTGTCACAGAGTACCAGTCTCAAATCCAAATCAGTACCAGTAGTCAATATCTGTCACAGAGTATCAGTGTCCAATCCACATCTGTACCAGTGATAAACATCTGTACTGGTGAACATCAAAATCAACATCAGCAATATCAGCAGTGCAACATAAACATGTCTAAAAAATGATACACCAGCGAGGAGGCTTCCCAGATACTGAGTATGACGGACAAGAGTAGCGGGGAACTCTCTATGTGAGACTCAGATTCTGAGTTTGAGCCAGTTGAAAGCAGTGGGTCAGTAACGGATTCTGAGAAGGAGAGAGCCCAAACAAAGGGGTTCAGGAGATCTGAGGAGGAGCAGGCATTCACCAGTAGTGCAGTGGTGAGTACAAGCAGCGCAGCACTCCCAAAAGATAGTAGCAGAATGTATTTTGGGGTGTAATTTTTGGTATGTACATGCTATGTGTTAGAAATATCTTATACATAGACAACTTTGTGTAAAAAAATACATTTGCATTTTCTTTCCACATTTTCCGAAAACGTGCGGAAAAAAAATGACAGGTTCAAAAGCCTCATAGAATATACATTGGGGTGTTTGCTTTCAAAAATGGGGTCATTTTGTGGGTAATTCCATTGTCCTAGTGCTCCAGGGCCTTCAAAAATGTGATAGTCAAGAAACAAGATGTGTAATTTATGCCTCCAGAACGCCTGTAGGTACTACTTGGATGTTGGGCCTCTGTATGTGGCCAGGCTGTGGAAAAGTCTTACATACTCAGGAGGAGCAGCAGAATGTGTTTTGGGGTGAAGATGCAAGTATGCATATGTCGTGAGAGAGGAATAACCTGTTAATATAATAATTGTGTGTAAAAAAAAAAAAATTATTTACTTTCTTCATTTTCCAAAGAATTGGAAAAGGAATGTCTATTTTCCAAAAAGGGGTCATCTGGGGGGTATTTGTACTGTCCTGACTTGTTACACCCTGGTCGCACTGGGTGCAACTTGCCATGCGACTTGCAAATCGTATGCCAAGTCGCACCCTAATGTCCGCAATTACAGCAGTCATATCTTGGTCGGAGCCGCACCGATTTCTAAAGCAGTACATGCATTATTGTTGGTACGATTTGCATAGACATCTGTATCAGATGTCTTGCAAGTCGCACCTGAAACCGGCATGTCCCCTGACTTTGAAATCATGTGACTTCACTGTAAATTGCATGATTCCAAAGTCGGGCTTGATGTGACCGGGGTGTTAGTGTCTCAAGAAATGAGATAGGCCATCAGTACATCAGGTGTAATGATTGGTACCATAGCTTGTAGATTATATAGCTTTCATGCAGACCAAATAATACGCAGTGACTGGGATTATTTTTACCAAAGCAATGTAGCAGTATACATTTTGGCCCAAATTTATAAAGAAAAATTACTTATTTGCAAAATTTTATAACAGAAACGAAGAAAAATTTATTTTTTTTCAAACTTTTCAGTCTTTTTTAATTTACAGTGCAATAAATAAAAAACCCAGTGATAATTAAATACCACCAAAAGAAAGCTCTATTTGTGTGAAGAAAAGGAAAAACATTTAATTTGGGTACAGTGTTGCATGACTGAGTAATTATCATTCAGTGTGAGAGCGCTGAAAGCTGAAAATTGGTCTGTGCAGGAAGGGGGTAAAAGTGTCCTGTATTGAGGTGGTTAAAAAATCATTTTAGGTCAGGAGATTACATAAAACCCCCAAAATTTTACATATTTTCTGAAAGCAGACATCCTAGACAATAAACTAGTGGTAATTCTAATTTTTTTATTTCACAATATTAGTGTAATGGTTTATGAAATGCAAAATGTCAATAAAAAATACACTAAAGTTAATTTTAGGGCCTTGAAATGCAATAAATTGCTGAATTTTTGGTAAAATTGCAGTAAATAGATGCCTAACATATCAAACCTTAACGTCCCTAGCGGTATGATTATGTCCATATTTCTGTGCTGAAAGCGGTAAATTTTTTGCATGGAAATATGTCGTTTTTTTATTGTAGGCCTGTAATTTTTAGGAATAACTCACTAAAATCTGTCCGAACAAGAGTCTAGTAAACATCCCGGGTATGATAAAACTCAAAACAGGAAATCAAAAATTATTAAATAATCATAAAAAATAATAATATAATAATACTAAATTTAATTCAATAATATAATCAAACCAAAAACACTGAAATTTGAAATATAGCGCCAAGTTCGCACATCGCTGAGCTCAGTCACAGAATTGTTTGCAGTGTCTGATGACGAATTTCCCCACAAATCATTATCACTGAATTCTGCAAGTAATTCTAATTTACTATTGCTGTATTCTAGCTGGTCTAAAACCGCTTTTGACCTAAAGGGACGCTTTTTGGACGCCATGGACGTTTCTAAGTTTCCAGGCAGAAAGAACAGTCAAAATGCAGGCAGGGCACAGGACAAAGCAGTAGGGACAAAATGGATGTGAAATGCTTTGAAACAGTAATGTTTTACTATGTGATTTTAGTGTATTAGTGAATGTCAATTTTTAAAATTTTCAAATTTCCTACCGGTTCCTGCCCCCGTACGGTACTGGTACTGAAAGTTTACCCTGAGCTACACTCTGGAATTCCGCCAGGGAGGTTAATATTGTGTATGCCTGTGAAAAGGTAACAGACTTCAGTACCTTTTATTTTCTAAAGGGTTTCACTTCAAAAGCCCCTACAGGTCATCAGTTTATAGCATTGGTTTCCAAACTGTGGCCCTTTTCTTGCATGTAGCCAGCCCTTAGGGCAATTTTCCTTCAACTGACACAAATGAGGGGGCATCATTCCATTAAAACCATTCATTGGGCAATATTCCTCCCACTAATACACACAATGGAGCATTATTCCTCCAAATGAAACCAATGATGGCGGTACCATTCCTCCTGCTGCTACCTACAATGGAGCACAATTCCTCCCATTAAAACTAATGATGGTGCATGATTTACTCCCATTGGCCATAGCCTGCCCCCCCCTAAAGCCTAAAGGACAGTAAACTGGCCCTTTGCTTAGAAAGTTTGGAAGTTATTGCTCCCATTCTGCCATGGACGGTGATATGCAACATGTGTAGCACAATCAACATTTTCAAGTGTAGTTGCCCCAGAATCGTGTGTATGTGAGGATCCAAATAATTTGTTTGGGGGATGGGGGGGTTATTTTAAGTGTTTTGGTGTAACTTTAGTTCTTTACAGTTTTTGAAAAATGTTTTACTAAATGTTCTTTCATCACACAGGACAAAAAAGTATTTTATTTGATGAGCTGTTTGGTGGCAAGTTCACATCAGACAGAGACCCTTGATCTCTTACCTGTATCACACTGCTTTTGCTTCTTCCCCAGGGAGTGGAGGATGTTCGCTGGTCTCCCTCCCCTCTATCCAGAAGCACCCGAGGTCCACTGGGACACAAACACACGGGTAACATGGGTGTGTGGAAGCCATCTGATGGATGTTCAGTAGCTGGAGAATTAAGAAAAACAGTGTCATGGGAAACCCGCCCCCATCCATACTAAGCCTTTCGGGTCTGGTATGGATTTTTAGAGGAACCCCCATGCTAAAATTAAAAAAATGTCATAGGTTCCCCCCCAATATCCATACCAGACCCTTATCCAAGCATGCAGCCTGGCAGGTCAGGAAAAGGGGGGGACAAACACCCCCCCTCCTGAACCATACCAGGCCACATACCCTCAACATGGGGGGGTGCTTTGGGATGCCTTGTCCCCATGTTTATGGGGGCAAGGGCCTCTTCCCCACAATCCTGGTCAGTGGTTGTGGGGGTCTGTGAGCTGGGGCTTATCAGAATCTGGAAGCTCCTTTTGACAAGGGGGCCCGCAGATCTCGCCCTCCCATGTGAATTAATATGGGGTACATGATACCCTACTCATGCACCAAAAAAAAAGTTGTCAGAGCTGGGCTTCTGCTACTTAATGAGCAGCTCTTTTCTTTCAGTGCCCAGAAGCTGATCAGCTGTCCATTAATTACCAGCCACACGTCTCCACAGTGACTCACCTGGATACCATTACCTGCCTTATTAGTCCAGCCTACAGAACATCTTCGAGAACTCCATTCCACTTGGGTGCAGATTTAATAATCCTTGCACTGCTTCAGAGAGAGGTACAAACTCCATGCTTACCTCCTACGCCTACCTGCACCCTTCTGCCAAGTTTGGTTGAGGGTCTGGCTATCTTCCCATAACCTCTGACTCCGTGTTCCCTCACTAAAACTGTATATATATATATATATATATATATATATATATTGGGCATTTCCGCATACTCCATAGGGTTAACCCAGTGGCATACACATTAAATGTTCCTTTCAACATGTGTATTTCCAACTTATTCCTTGCTTCCTTATTAAAATCTTTGGTGTGTAACCTGTATATCACCTCGGTACCACGCCCTCACCAGTTCAGGTTGACAACCATGAGTTATATGAGATACAATCTATCATTGACTCCCGTATGTTTCGTGGACACATACAATATTTAGTTCACTGGAAGGGTTAAGGTCTGAAGGAACGCTCTTGGGTCACATCTTCAGATGTACATGCTCCTGCTCTCCTCCATGCTTTCCATTTAAATTTTACCCTAAAGCCTGGTGCCCCCCAGAGAGGGGATGAGTTATTAAGGAGGGGGTACTGTCAGGGCGGGGCTCTTGCTACTTAAGGAGCAGCTCTTTTCTTTCATTACACAGAAGCTGCTCAGCTGTCAGTTAATTACCAGCCACTCATTGTCTCTTCAGTGACTCAGCTGGATACCATTACCTGCCTCATTGGTTTAGCCTACAGCCAGGTCTTTTTCTATTTTAGCAGCTTAGCTCATTTCCTCCTTGCCCTTTCGTGGTCTATGATCTCCAGTGTGCTCCTGCTTATGTTCCTGTGCACAACTCAGTCTGGCTGACTTCTCTCCTGGTTCCTGTTCCAGATTTTTGGCTCCTGACTACGCTGACTTCTGGTTTCCTGACCCTGGCTCGTCTGATTGCCCGCACTGGCATCCAAACCCTGGCTTCTGTTTTGACTACGTTCCTGATCTATGTTATATTTGCTATTTCATTAAAGGTGTGATTTTAACTGAACTTTCTGTTTCTGCCTGGTTTATGGTTCCTGACAAAAGTCAAAAGTGTAAAAAAATACAAGAGGCAATTTTTTCCAAGTCCTTTATTAAAAAAACAAAAACAAAAATATTGTCCCCCGAAGTAGATCCATCGTCAATCATAATGGTTGTTCTGACTCCCCTCCCAAAATAACAGCTCCACTGTCTGACAGTTCTTAAATAACTAAGGGCAGGGCCATCTGGTGATGTTGCTGGGTGATCCCTTGTGATGTCATGGCATGATGGGTCAATGACATCACAAGGGGGGGGTCTGGTGTGGATTTCAGAGGGAAACCCCACTCCAAAGCTTTAAAAAAATAGCATTGGGTTCCCCCCAAAATCCATACCAGACTGTTAGATCTAGTATGGATTTATAGGGAACCCTACACCAAAACCCCATGACCCCCATCCCCCCGCTATATGCAAAAAGGACAGACACTTACATGAAAAAATAAAAACCACGGTAGATTTTTATGATGGCGCACAGTGCTTTAGCAAGCGAAATGTCTTTTTTTAAAGAATATGTCTAAAAAAACAAGCTCTATGTTAAAGAAGATACTTATGTGTCTGGTGGCTGTGAATCCTGTATTTGCTCTCTTGCAGGGAAGCAGTAACTGAAGTATCTTTAGTATCTTACACACATCTAGAAGGTCAGATGCCTGGTCCCTGCTGTGCACTGTAAGTTTACCTGCTAGTCCCTAGGTTACTAGTGTACACAGGTCATTTTTTATGGACATTCTTTTGTAGGGAACCTTTTACATTTTTTTTAGCAGTGACAGCTTTAGAAAAAAAAACATATACTGTAGGTGTTTACAGCGTTATACAAACAACATGTAAAGGACATTTTTAAAAGCAACAAAAAATATTTGTAAGAAGTCAACGATCCATAGGTAATAACACATAATGTAACTGCATTCTATACTGATGCAGACATAATCATCTGCTGAGAAACTTAAAGACTAATGTTGGACAACAGCTCTGACATGCAACACTTTACATCCTACTGTGCTGAATTGGCTCAGCATTGAAATGAATGGGGATCATCCTCTATATGTGGGGGGGGGGGGTAGATGGATACTGTTTTCAGACACTAAAAAGGTATGATGATAAGCATGTTTCTGTGGGAGCTACGGAACCTTTTCTCTGATGCTTTGGAAACCTTAAAAGGATCGGCAGCCATGAATAAATCCTCTGTATATCCCAAGTCTTACAGAAAACAAAGAAATGGTCACTTTAAGTTTACATAAGCTATTACATTTTATTGGAAAAACATGTATCCAAAGCTATGATTTATAGGAATGTCACTTTCTTATATACCTGATATGAACCCTTGGGTGAGTTCGTCAAAATGCTGAATGGCACATCATAAGAGTCAAGGCAGTTCCAAGAAACCTTAATTTGATACTCTACACATGCATAGAATCACATATTACTTGCACATTATTTGCAGTTTGAGCACTCCTTCTCTCTCTAAGGAGGCACTGCAATTGCTATATACTGTAGGTAGGTACAATTGATGGTCTTTAAGAAAACTATCAAAGCATATGTAAACTCACCTACTAAAATCTAACAAAGGTTATAACATGTGTTAGGTAATTATATATGAAGATATATTAAGTCATTTCTAATGCAATCTTTGATATTTTCAAATCTGCACCTTAATTTTAAAAAAATGATGATCCTGCCCAGAAAATGCTTGATCTGTCATTGCCTGTTATAAAATAATAATGCTTGTTCTTGTCTCCTATTTGTGTCAACATCATCTTTTCTCCCAATTGGTGCTATAATAATTTGTAACGATGCTCATTGCATAGGCATGTTTCACTGTTATCACCACCAGGAAACCCACCCTGAGAAATGTGGCACAGCCAATGCTGTAGTGCATTGTGTGGAGGTGGATGCCTGGAAAATGGCATACAATGTGGAAGTAGAGTAGGCTTCTTAGGCAATGCACAATTCCTGCTCTTATGTGGCTCTAAGTGCTTCCTAATGTGGTTTTAGAGTTCCTGGATTTAAACTATTTACCTATTACCTAACTATTAGTAATTTCATGCAGTAGGTTTGTACTCCTTGTAAAATAACAATTAGATCAGATTCTAATGGGCTGATGGCTACTAAATTATTCCTCAAACAGTAGTCTTTTGGTGCTGAGTTTTCTGGCTGATACAATAGGCTTTAAAAGCAAAATCAGCTGTAGTGTCATGGTTCTTATTGTTGATTCAATCCATGTATTCACAGGTTTCAAGTGATATTAAATGGGTTTTTTTAATAACAAACATGTCATAATTACCTGCTATGTACAATGGTTTTGCACAGAGCAGCTCCAATCCTCTTCTTCTCGGGTCCCCTACAAGCACTCCTGACTCCTGCCCCTTGACCAGTGCCCCCAATATTAAACCACAGGGGCACTGGTGCATGCTCGTTCCCAAATCCTGCTCTGTGCATCCAAGATGTGATTGACAACAGTGGGAGCCAATGGCTCCCACTGCTGTGTCTCAGCCAATGAGGAGCAAGAGATCTGGGACAGCCAAAGCGCCCATGCACATTGCTAGATTGAGAGCTATCTCAGGTGAGTATTGAGGGGTGGGTGTGCGGAGGGAGCAACACACAGACGGTGTTTTACCTTTTCTGTCTCCACTGTTCCACAGATATGTGCCATCTAGTGGTTTAAGTTTATAACTGGCCTTGTAAATGCCACAGGCACTACCGGAAATTTCCAGTTATACCTGTTGATGATTGCATTAAGTGTAGTATATAAGGAAGTGCCCACCCCGGCAAGATGCTTGAGCAAAAACCTGAACACCTATTTTTGTTTCTGATTTCTATTGACAACTTAGCTTGCTTCTGGTCATGCTTCCTGCCTTCTGCTTGCCTATAGCCTGTCTGCTTTTATGGGTATCCCTGTTTATAGCCAGCTCTCTAGCTTGTCTGACCACAATCTCTTCCCTTGATTATGTACCTTGTTTCCTTGCTGCCAGCTGCAGCCAGTCTAGGTGTATCCAAGGGCTGCAACCTGGGAGCCATTTCCAGCAAAGTTCATTATCCCTTGAGGAGTACATTGGTAAACATCAGAGAGGTTCTTAGATTCTACACCTCAATCTTCTTTAGAGCCTTTATTCATCTGGAAATGTGAAGGCATATCTCCCAATATTCCCTAATTTAGCAGGACTGTCCCACAATGTGAGGGAACTCCAAGGTTCCCATGAACCCCAGAATAATAATTCTATGTCCCAATTAAGTTCTGCTACCCATCTCTGTAATTAGGCTGCAAGACTCTGCCTCCTAAACTCTACCCACCACTAGACATGTACTATTGATGAACATTATACTCCTGCTGTCCAGTACTGCCTCTTAAACTCCACCTATGTGATCTCACTATGTAGGTAGCATTCTGCCATTCATTCTCTTTAGCAGCTCTGCAGTAAAACACATCTCAGTCACATTTGGTATCATAATGCTTCTTGGCGGCCACTCCTTGCAAAGTAAACAATCCTTGCCCATGCCCTAATGGCACAGTGGGAGAAAGCTGCCTACAGGTGAGATTCTAGTAAATGGCCATAACCTAAAACATATTCATGAATTGCAAAAATCAGGCAGCCACTCCTCTATGCACAGGAAGTGTTCCCATAATTGGCTTTTGTAAATACGTTGTTGGAAGTCACGCTGAAGTTTTATATACAAGGTCTGCAATTTTGTGTCAGAGTCATAAGACCATCAGAGTTGATTCTTCACTGGTGTTTATAAAAAAAAAATAAACATTTATACTTACCTAGGTGGATGCAGCATCGGTCCCCCACCAGCTTTAAAACCTGAACTGAGCATTCAAAGACCGATGATTGCTCAATTCTCAGCCTTCAGTGAGCAGAGAGCCATCAGTCATATGCTCTCTGCTTTGCCCCTCCAGTGGCAGTGGTCACTGGAGCTCCAATCTGAGGAGGGGGTGGGAGCATCTGGCTCAGGCTCCCAGCTAGGCTCTAGATGTCTGGTCCAGACATCTAGGTAGATCTTGACCATATGGTTGGGATCTTTTCAGAGCCTGGATTGGCTGAGCGACATCAGCTGACATCAAGCTTTAGCCTGCTGTCAGCTAAAAATGAGTCACAGGAGTGCAGAATGACCTGCTTTTAAAGATAGGCTTAGGCAAAGCCTAAGGACTGTGACATATAGTTGCAGTGTGTACTGAAAGTAGGCATGAACTATATTTAACCATGTTCCTTTAAACCGTGCCCAGTATCCACTGCAATTTAGCCACACCCACTTTTCACATGTTTTCTCCATTCCAGGTTGTCCCTGTTTTTCAGCTTCAGATGCTGAGAGGAATGTGAAGGGTCCACACACGCTTGCTCAGTGACATGAAGCTACCAGGACAAAATAATTAATATAAGTCTAAACTGGGGCCTACTTAAAGTGGTTCTGAAGAAAAAACTTTTTTACCGTAAAGCATTAAGGTAACAAACATTTTACAGTTTTCTATCCTCCCCCACCTCCTTAAATACTTATTTGAGTCACTAATTGATCCTGTACATAGTTGCATCTATTCTTTCTACCCTCTTCCTTTTTGCACAGGGTATTGGGTCAATGCCTCCTTCTGCTGTCAATCAAATGCTGTGAGGAGGAAGCAGGGGATGGGGCCAAGCTGTGCTGTGTGTGTCTATGGAACACTATGGAACCCTAGCAGAAGAGGTTTGGGACCACTTTATGCAAAACCATTGCACAGAGCAGGTGATTATAACATGTTAAAATTGTGACTGTAGTAACACTATAGCTGCAGTGACTGCAGGAAAACTGTGCAGTTGTGATATTTTATGAAATCCCTCAAACAATAGTGTCCTCTTGGTAACTATAATTTAATTTCCATACTTTTTTTCACTCACAAACAGTCAGTTATTGGTCTTCTCTGTTGAAAATATTAGTTTACTCAGGGCTACAGTATTATATTTTGCAGCAAAATACCAGGCTAAATTGCATTATGCCTCTCTAGAAATTGTCAAACTATAACTTCTGAATATATTTTGCCAAGTCATTTGAGAAGAAACTGACACACATGGAAAAGGAATGGCCAATTACCAATAGAAATCTTTAAACGTTGGCAAGAGGGGCAAAAATCTAAATAAACGTCAAAAAAGCTTAAAAATTCTACCTAGAAATAATATTTGAAAAGACAGCTTGAAACATATGCTGTCAAATCCACTGACACACTTGAAATGTGAAATCACAGTTTTGAGTCCAGCAGAAATGCAGAAAATATGAGGGCGTACTTTTGATTTAAAGTGAAAACCGTATTAGTACTTTTGTATTTTTTCCAGCAAAACAATCACAAAGTTAGTAAGTTGGTATAGTTGTTCAAAGTATTACTTATTTTACAACTGTGTGGGAACAGAGGCAAACAGCCCAGAAGTCATTTTTATGTTATACTACCTTTTGTTTCATAACTACTGTACATAAAAATATATAAATAAATGTAATCAGCACCTTTGTAATGCATGATCATTTCCCTGCTTGCTAGACAGTAACTGTTATATTCTAGGATGTATGTACACATCTGTCTGGTCCCATTCACACAGACCGAGCGGCCGTAGAGGTGGTGGTGTGCTCTTGTCACCGCTGACCACCCTCCAGGTCCTCCCAAACCCCCCCTCTCTATCCTTCTCCTCCTTCGAGGTCCACTGCATCCGACTCTTCTCTCCCACCCCTCTGAGGATTGCAGTAATCTATCGGGCTCCTGGATCAGTATCCAGCTTCCTTGACGACTTTTCCGCCTGGCTGCCCTTCTTCCTCTCCTCTGAGCTACCCTCCATCATCCTTGGAGACTTCAATATCCCTATCAATGTCAACAATCTGGCTACATCCCAACTCCTCAATTTAACCTCTTCTTCTGCACTCACACAGTACACACAGTCCTCCACCCACACCAATGGAAACACCCTGGACCTTGTTTTCTCCCATCTCTGCACCCTCCACAACCTCACAAACACCCCTTTCCCTCTCTCTGACCACAACCTCATTACGTTCTCCATCTCCCCATCCTAAACCGCCTCCTCCCCCAAACGTCAAACCATCACCAACCGTAACCTCCGCAACCTGAACCCGGCCCCTCTCCATTCTGCAGCTGACCGTCTGTACGACAGTATCCTTCCACTGTCATGCCCTGACCTGGCCACTACTGTGTACAACGACTCACTGTCAGCTGCCTTAGACTCCTTAGCACCCCTAACCACACGTAGCATTAGACCCCGACTGCTTCAACCCTGGCAGAACGACCACACTAAAAATCCTAAACTATACAGTCGTGCGCTGGAGCGATTATGACGCAAAACCAGATCACCTCGAGTGTTCTCCCTCTACAAATCTGCCTTCCTCACCTACACCTCCTCCCTCCATGCCGCCAAACAAGCCTACTTCGTAACCCTCATCAACACCCTCTCCACCTGTCCTCGCCGGCTCTTCTCCACTTTCAACTCCCTACTCTCTCCCCCCCCACCCCCACCCAGTACCTCACTCACTGCCCACGAGATTGCCAATCACTTCCAAAATAAGATCGACGCAATCTGTAAGGACATCGCCAATGCTCAACCTACCTTCCCACCTAGGCTCCCTCCCACCATAACCCCACCAACTCTCCCCTCCTCTGACCTTGCAACTGCCCTACCTCCCACCACACCTAACGTCCCGCACACTATAACCTCCCCAACACTCCACTCCTTCAGCCTTGCTACCACTGAGGAGGTCACTAAGGTCTTCTCAGAAGCCCACCTCACCACTTGCCCCCTTGACCCTGTTCCCACACAACTCCTCCGGTCACCCTCCTCCTCCATCCTACGCTCCCTCACCCACATGTTCAATCTCTCTCTCTCTACTGGCGCATTCCCCTCCCCCCTAAAGCCCACACACATCACCCCCATACTCAAAAAACCCTCCCTGGACCCCACCGACCTGAACAACCTTAGGCCCATCTCCCTGCTGCCATTTACTTCCAAGCTCCTTGATCGCTTAGTCTACAATTGCCTATGCGCCCACCTCACTGACAACAACCTCCTCGATCCACTACAGTCTGGCTTCCGTCCCCTACACTCCACCGAAACTGCCCTACTCAAAATCACTAATGACCTGCTAACCACCAAGGCTAATGGCCACTACTCAGTCCTCTTACTCCTCGATCTTTCCGCGGCCTTCAACACAGTCAACCACCCCCTCCTCCTTAACAAACTACACTCCCTTGGCATCAGAGACTCCGCTCTCTCCTGGCTCTCCTCCTATCTATCCCAACGCTCCTTCAGCATTACCTATCATGCTACCACCTCCCCCTCTCTGTTGGGGTCCCCCAAGGCTCAGTCCTCGGGCCCCTTCTCTTCTCCATCTACACCTCCTCCCTCGGCAAACTGATACATTCCCATGGCTTCAACTATCACCTCTACGCCGATGACACGCAAATTTACCTCTCCACCCCTCGCCTCACCCCTTCAGTCTCCGCCCGTATCACCCACCTACTGAACGACATATCAGACTGGATGTCGCTTCAGTTCCTCAAATTGAACCTTTCCAAATCCGAGTTCCTGATTTTCCCCCCAGCCCGTGTCCCCCTTCACCACCCTCTTGACTAAGACCGGTCATCAGTCTTTCAGTATATACTGTTAGTTGTATGGATTATATCTTGTGATACTTGTGATATTTGCATTGCTGGCAAAAATGAGGAAATAAGGTAGTGTACGGCTGAAGAAGATTGATTTAGTGTTTTTGTTTTTTATTACATCACTAAACCTATGGTCGCATAATCAAACATGCTTATAGGACCATATAACATCTTCCTCTGCATGTAATAAGAGTGTTTGAAGTGAACAAAGGTATAGTTGTCTTAATTATTTACATAGCAGATCAAACCCAATGGTTTCCATATCTTGGTCTGTGACTAAAGTGTTAAAGTGTCTTAATGAATGCTGTGTTGGCAAGATGATGGAGAATGATAATTGTGCCTAGCTCTAGCTCATAAAGGTTCTTTCTCATTAAAGACAACACAAATCTAATTGTTCTCTTAGGATTTGTGCATTATTATTTCACTAAATATGACTCCAGCCAATATCCCCTTCTGTTTGCAGTAGATAATTCAATAATATCAAGAAACATACGTTACAGTAGAATGTTCTACTAGATTATACAAATTGTTTTGCACCTTGGCTATATTTAACTCAATATTGCAACACTCTAAATAGTAGTAGTGTTTGTGATGAGGTCCTTAATAACAACAGCATATGGATAGGCTGTGTAGTGATTTGTTTGCTTCTTTTTGAAGCTAGTTTGCTTAATTTGATGAACTTATCATGTTGCAGAAGTCAAAAAGATCAATTATTCTGCAAATAGTAATACATAAATTCTCATTTAATTGTACTTTGTATCATTCATAGTCACTGATGACTACTGACACTTGACTTTTTCCTATTTATATAACAATTGTAGTACATGTGTGATCATGTCTCCCAGTTAAAGGTTGCTACTGACATTTGATGGAGGCTGGTCAAGCATGAAGTGGTTAGCAAATAATCTTTCTTATACTGTAAATAATCCTTGTAAAAACATACATTTGGAAAATTTGCATGTTTGTGCCTATAAAATAGGAATTTGGAAAATTGCAAGAGTTGGACCTTCATGTAGGAAACAATAGTGAACAGCTGGGAAATTCCATCTTGCTCAATCATTTCTTCCTCTGAATAGGCTTGGCCAACAGGCATGGAGGCAGGTGCCTTAAAATGGACCTTTACCCTCCCCATTCAGAGTCTGAGGAGCAGCCAGGCTCAAGGCATTGCTGTAAAAGTGATCTTGGAAGCTGTATATTTGTCCAAAATGTTTTTGTGTCTCGCAGGTATCATCCCTCCTCTAGACCCTCCACTCCATGGTTCGTAGGCTATCCCATATTCTCCTGGGAGCCCGGGACCACCACAACAGTGTCAGGTCAATGAGTACAATTCATCCCCTGATCTCCTCTGCTGAGTGTGAACCTGAAAGAGATCAGCCTTAAGTGTTTCCAGGCTCACAGCAGACAGGTGCAGCAGGCAAAGCAGGCAGGTTAAGAACTCGCTGGCGACAAGCTGCAGATGCTTGGCAGAGAGCAAAAGCCAGATGAGAGCTTTCTGGACTGGAGGAGCTATAGCAGGCTGGAGGAGCAGAATACAGGTTAAGACAAGCTGGGTAAGTAACAGACAGTCAGTTCAAGCATAAGCAGCAGGCAGAAGAATATCTAGGTCACAGGTCAGGGTCAGCAACAATCAAGCAGATCAGGCAAGAGCAGGAGGCAGAAGCAGATTTCAGGGAAAAGCCAAGTTCAGGGCAGACAGTGAACAAGTGTGGTCAGAGGCAAGCATGGTCAGGATCATAGGTCAGTGCACAGGAATCAGGCAATAAAGCACACGGAACACTGTAGACTAAATATCAATGAACAGGTGCTATAACCCTGTTTAAATAGCCTGTTTGGGGCCAGTATTAGTCACTGACGAGCACCTTGGCATGCGTGCACATATGTATGTGCATGTCTGTGCACATCTGCCCAGCCACTTGCCAGCTTGCGCATGAGCACACGTACTATATGTGCCTGGAAACACTGCTTGCACTATGGGAAATCCTTCCCTGACAAAAGAGAAGTATGGCCAAAGCCTATCCAACTTCTCACACATATTCATAAAACAATTCACAGAAAATCCACTTTTGCACTCCTGTGATCAGGAATCAGCCAACAGTGGGGTAAAGCCCAATGTCGGCTGGTGCCATAGAGCACCTGAACACCTTTACATCTGTGCAAAAAAACATGGCCCCTTTATGGACTTATGTTTAATTACAACCACATGAATGAGGTTTTAAATGAGAAAAACAGACCTAACTGGTGTATTCCTAACCTTTCCTTTGTATGGGGATAGAGAGATACAGTGAATGTAAGTGATATGATGTGAGATTGTATAGGTGCACATTCTTCTTACACTTATCTATGTTTCCTTTCAAATAATGTCGTGGCATGGCAGTGGCACATCAACCGCAAAATAATATGAAATACACAAAAGGCCTAATAAAAAGAAAGAAAAATTCAGCAAAGATGTTGATTACCCAGAGAGCTAACAATCTGAATTAAAGCACAGTTTTCTAATTGACTATAAATTTTCCCTATGCAGTTTGTTAGCTTTTCCTGTGCTTTCCCTACAATTCATTGACATTATTGCTGCTTTTTTCCCCCCATTTATAGTAAAGGCGCTGGCTCATCCGAAAGACCCCTTATTGACCCTTCTAAGCCTGATGACCATAGTTCAAAGGTCATGTAGTACATTATGGTGTAAACATAATGGCAAACCTGTGCAAACATTTTCTGGGATCACAAATCTCAAAAAGGATTTTGCCTCGAACACACAGTAGTGGAAAACCCAAACC
Source organism: Staurois parvus (assembly GCF_062004578.1). NCBI lineage: Eukaryota > Metazoa > Chordata > Amphibia > Anura > Ranidae > Staurois > Staurois parvus. The sequence goes on from NW_028318054.1 coordinate 4,128,984, forward strand.
TCCTCCCTACTTATGTCCATTGCATGGGGAGGGTAGTTTTTTAGTTCATAGAAGATAGATGGGAAGGCTGATAATATTAAATGAGATTTCAGTTCAGTACACAATCATTCAAGATTTCTGGAAAGATGAACAAGTATTTTCTATACTTGCAGAAAATCTTCTTAGCTTAAAAAAAGAAAAGGTGTGCAATAGCCACATATAAAGACTGTTAACTTCAGTGTATTACATTTTTAAGTGGGTTTAGATGTACTTTAAGTAGTTATTTTAAATTCAAATTAACTAGACTATATCTCTGTAATGATATAGAAAAATAATTACACAAATCATGTGTTTCATGAGTTTCTACACTAATATATACATGATTCACCTATGCAAACTAATATTTTATACAAATATTGTTTCATAGTTTTGTCTGCAGGGCGCTGCTGTTAATGGTCAGAATCTAAAACTTCACAAGAATGTTTTGTAATAGTTGGCTCTCTATGGTATGTTTTACCTTATTAGGCATTTTTGTTATTGTTTCCGCTTATATATTAGTAGAATTTGAGCCATAAACATTTCAGAATATGAGTAAAATCGATACTTAGGAGACATTCAAAAATCAATATTAAATGTTCTTTTCTTTTAAAAAAAGCCAGAAAAGAAAAGTAGAACCCAAGAGACTAACAAAATGTAATTACAGCGTGCTCCGCTGATGCATCTTTTCACATTAATGAATTGTTTCTTTACTTTGCTGACATTCTGTTGTTAATATGAATATTCAAGTTGGCACACATTAGGTATGTGTATCCAACAGCAATATTTAATAGTAAATTAGGTAGGAAAATGTATTGCATATCCAGGGGAACAATTATTATCCAGAATTGCAACACCATCAGCATTACTGCAGCTGAAGTTAAAAAACCAAGAGAGTTTTCATTAAAAGTAAAGGATAAAAATAAAATAGACTTTAATTTATGCAATACTCAGTTACAATGGGAAAAGAACAGTCACTGTTACGAGTCTAGTAATTGTTTCTTGATATGTGTATGATTTACCAGCCAAAACAAAATTACATTTATAGTCTGTTTATTTCCTTTTCATATAAGCAGCAGGATGTCTTCCGCAAGAATGAAACAGAAATATTTCCAGCAAATACCTTATTTAGTAATGTATACCCCCTGACTGTCTCATTATAACCCTCCTCTCAATATATAGCTTTTAATTCACAATGAACTATTATATAATTTTATACAGCAACATTTCCCATAAAAGATTGCCATTATCCAACATTTTTATGGAGTATTATAATTTAGTGATGACGTGTATCTGCAGATATGTAGTAAAGCTAGTTGTTGAAACTCACACTATGCAGTTTATGCATTCAGAGAGGAAACTTGTCTTCCAGATGTCATTTATTAGTAATATTGCTGGGGGAATTCAAACAATTTAACAGCCAGTTGCAAAGTTCTAGCCCTTTACTTCTGCCATACTTGATCAGAAAATAGAATAATGAACCTCTGAGGAACAGCTGGTGAAAACTGTAGCCTCAAGAGATATGGCGTTTAAGATATATTGCACTTTACATTAAAGTGAATTTAATTTAGCTTTGTAACACTGGGGTTTGTGGCAATAAATTTATTTTGCAGTTTTGTAAAGAATATGTTTGTATGGATTTTTGGATCTTTTTCATAAAAGTAATTTCTAGCAAAATCATATAAAGTAGTACATTGACATTATGCTACTATAAATGGCGTCCCTGCAATGATTTCAACAGTAGTGCAGGTACTATTGTTATTAAGTGCCATCAAGCCAGTGTGGACTCACAGTGACCACATGGATGATGTTCTCTAGAATAATTTGTCTTTTATTTTGGCCTTAACTCTTCAAATTGGAATGTTCCTACCTTTTTTGTGACTGTATCCAGATGCCTTATTGCTGGTCATCCTCCTCTTCTTTTCCCTTCAAGTTTTCTTTTCTACTGAACTGGTTCATCTCCTGATATTCCAAAACAGGAAAGTTTCATTTTTATCTTCTGTGATTCTCATGAAACTTTGGGCTTGAGTTGCTGAAAGGTCCATTTTTTAGTTTTCCTGTTGAGGATGTGTTGCAGCCAAGGCATATGTGTGAACGTTCTTTTTCAAAGGGCGGAAAGCAGGTTGATGCTATTGTCACACAAAACCTGATCTGTATCTGGCACAAGATACTGTGACGTTAACCACCTCCGGGCCTACCCCTATAGAGCTGACACAATGTCTGTCCCATTGTGACTCCTATCCCCTATATATACAATCTACAATACTATGTGGCATTAATTTGGCCAAGCTTTTGCATAGCCTATTGATTGCTTGCATTGTACCGGAAGCTCAAAGGAGAGCATTAAGGAGGGGACTGCGCTGTCACCAGCTATAAGGATGCAGGGAAGCACAGCCAACTCCAACACTGTGTAACATCCTGCATCCTTCCAGGTTACCTAGTAAATTGAGAAAGATATTTATCTATCAGGATCCAGATCTGAACCCAGGACCTCTGTTGCATCTGGCAGTGGCTCTTCTGACTGTGCTACCTGAGATGCTGGACAGCTCCCTGCCTGATCCCTTGGACAACTTTACTTTATATCTTATTTCTAGTTAACCTTTAAATTCTTACTCTTCCCATTAACTTCCTATTTAAGCCATGTCTCTGCACTTCCTATTTTCCAGATGATTGTGCTTTTTTCCAGCCAATATCTTGCTGCATCATCTGCCAGGGGGACCTACTTGTATATTATCTTGCTGGTACTGTGTGCACTTTCTAATGCTATAGCTATTGGTCTCCAAGCCTGATCCCTGACCATGACAATATCATCTCTACCCCTACTTACTTGACCCTTTCCTTGACAATATGGTCCATCGATGTGAAAACATTACCTTTCACATGACGGTGGAGGGCAAGGATAGAAATTGTGGCCAGAAATCTGCAACTGTGGTACAGCTCAGAGTGCAAATTCACAAAGGGAAACAGAATCCACAAGCTCAAAAGGCAGGAGCTATAAACTATTTTGCAAAGCTGGCATTGAGCCACTAAGCATTGTGGTGGCTGGCAGCATACTTTTTTTCTCTGTTTCAGACACTTGATGGTTACTACAGCTGGAGATGGCAGGGTGAGTTTGGCAGAAATAGAGAAAAGTTCCAGCCTATGCTTGTCTTTACTCTGTGTGGCACCATTCTGATTCTTTTCCCTACTGAAAGAGCCATAAGGTAAACCTCTGACACTCCTTGAAAGACATTCATCCCTATTGCTGGAGGTTGCTGATGGGAAATCTAATATAGTGGGGGTAGATGTGGAAAGGGATTAGCTGGACAGAGGAGTGCAGTGTTTTTCCTGCCAACAGCTAGAAATCAGGTGCTGTTTCCAATTAGTTGTATGGTGAGAAGTCATGTGTCTCTCATACATGTGGTATCCATGTGGTACAGACACACTTGATATGCTTTAGGCACAGACTGCAAAATTACTGTGTTGGAAACGGCCCATACAGCTTCTATAGTTTGCGAACTTTTGACATGCATACTGTAAATTGCCTGTAAATTGCCTGAGTGAAGATGACACTGTAGACTGAAGCTTTCACAGGTTTTCTTTCAAAGTGTGATAGGTTAAAATGCTGAAAAAATGTATATCTTTTTAAAATCAAAGCTTCTCCATGTTTCTAAAATATACAGTACACGGGACTAATGAAGATACCAAGGAGTGCAGCAATATTCTGGATTTGTGCACATTACTACATGGGGCTAATACTTTAAGGTCAGAGCAAAGAAATACAACAGAAGCAAAAAAAAAAAAAAAAAAGAAAACATCCTTAATTCTCTAGCCTTTTGTTCTCTTCAGGCAAATAACCCTCCTCATTTCCCCCTGAACCAGTTTCCATAAACCTGCTAGATTAAATATTGTATTTAAGCAAACAGACATCATACTAAAAATTAAGACCTTAAGAAATCCTACTGTCACCGTAGAAAATCCAGGAGACCTTACACACTAATAGTTCTTTGTACAAATCTCCCTCTGGAGACAGAAAAAAAATTCCCAATTCCTTGAAATGAAAACCCCATGTTATTGCCTGTGTGCTTACACAGGCTAGCTTCAGAATTATTGGTATGGGTTTTTTTGGATTTCTGTCTCCACAGACATTACTATTTGTTCTCATTATACTGTGTATTAAATTCTTTGAAATAATAGCACAAACCACAGTTCTTGTATTTCATAAATTCATTGAAAAAAAATAGAATTTTACTATTGAAAGATGCCAACACAGTAAGTGACACAGTACACACAACACAACATTAGCTGCTGCTGCATTTAAACTATCATATACAGTATAATGTATACTCCCACTATATATATATATATATATATATATATATAAATATATATATATATATATATAGCAGCACTCACAGATACCTCAACACCCACATGTATAAAAATATATCTAACATGTTGCGCTATTGTACTCTCATTCAAAAAACATGGACATTAAAAGTTCAATATAACAATAAATCATAAGTCCATTTGTGAAGAAATAATAGTGCATATATCCACTCGTGAATAACTGATGAATCCACTTGTGTACAAAACTTTTTGTTCTTTCACCAACCACCAATTAACGTGATACCTCTACTATACAGTGAGTTTACCAGAGCATAAGACTCAACATTACAGAGGTCTAATCACGCTTGCAATTAAATCCTCCCAGCTGGTTGCTTAGGAAGTCCCACATCCACTCTCATACCAAGGAGGACTACTATCAACAAAGGGATAGCTCTGTTGTACTTCCAACACTTAATGAAGTAATCGCAGGCAAGGAAAAGGAGACAAGGAAGTCTCATAGTACAGTATATTATAGTTTTATAGAAATATATAACATATACTCACAATTGTAAAAGCATGCATACACAGCACCACCAGACCTCGTCAGTGTGATGACATCACTGCTAATGACCCTGCCCTTAGAAGAATAGAGCAGGAGATTGTTAAGACCTCTGTCAGATTTTTGTTTTCTTATCTTGTCTTGTCTTGTCAGGTACATTTTCTTTCACTTCCTGTCTCAGAGATATAACATGAAGTAAAAGGAAATATCTCCAAAATTCGGAGAAATCCTTTTGTAAATGGTTGCAATGGTTTCCTCATTACAGGGCTTCCCTTCACTTCTTGTACCTTTGACAAATGTTGGATTTCCTATCACTTTCTGTGCTAGAGACAGTAGTCCCCATAACAAATAGAAAGGGTTATTAATAACCACTTGCCTACCGCCTTATAGCAGATATACCACTACAGGGCAGCCGCTCTGTGCAAAATCACATATATATACATGATTTTGCAGTCCTGGGTAGGGGGGCGCAAGCACCCCCTACCCATGATGCCATTGGTTGCAGCGGATGTCAATCACAGGGTCCTGGCCAGTGATTGTAGGCTGGCACTCAGTGATCGCTGCTAAAGCTGAGAGGGGAGAGATCTTTGTGTAAATAACACAGATCTCTCTCCTGTCAGCATGGACATGCTACTTTCTCTCTCTCTGCACAGCAGAGAGAGAGAAAGCAGCATGTCTCCCTAGTAAAACAGCACACAGTGTAAGCACAACACACAGTTAACCCTGTGATCGACCCAGATGTTAACCCGTTCCTGGCCAGTGTCATTAGTACAGTGTCATTGCTTTTTATTAGCACTGATCATTGTATTAGTGTCACCGGAGATGTCAGTCATTTCCCACCCAGTGTCAGAATGCCCGCCGCAGTCCTGCAGTCCCGCTATAAGTCACTGATCTCCACCATTACTAGTATAAAAAAATAAATAAAAATTCCAGTATATATACCGCCATTTGTAGACTCTATAACTTTCATGTAAACCAATTGATTTACACGAATTGGGATTTTTTTTTAGCAGAATACTTTTTGGCCTAATTTTATGAAGAAATGTGATTTTTTAAATTTTTTTGGGATATGTTTTATAGCAAAAAGTCAAAAATATTGGTTTTTTTTTTTCAAAATTGACAGTCATTTTTGTTTATAGCACAAAAAATAAAAAACGAAGAGATGATCAAATACCACAGAAAGGAAACTTGATTTGTGGGGAAAAAAATTACATAAATTTCATTTATGTACAGCATTGCATGACCGTGCCATTGTCAGTTAAAGTATAGCAGAGTAGTATCGCAAAAAATGGCCTGGCCAGGAAGGGGAGTAAATCCTCTAGAGGGCAAGTGGTTAAGGGACACAGACAGCTATAAAAACCTGACAGAAGTATCAACACTTTCTCACTCTAGTCAAAACTAAAAAAAAAAGTTTTTGCTTTATATACATTTTAAGTATCTACTTACTTTTGGGGAAATAGCTAGGTAAGAAAAAACTGCCATATCTCTAGAATTGTGGCTCAGACATTCATAAATTGAACCTATTATGTTTGTGCTGCACCTCAAGGTAAGCTTTACATATAATTATTGGTGTTCAACTATTCAAACAATTAGGGCAACCTAGTAACTGGACTTTTCCAAATGCTCAGTCATTTGTAATTGTGCTGACATACCAGTGGATGTCATTACTCAAGGGGACACCATCTAAAAAGACACCAACTCATAAATAAGTTGACAAAGCTTGAAGCAAACATGTAAAATATTTTATAATTGTATTAATTGTGTTATTTGTTATTATACATTTTATTAACATATCTGACAGTCAGTTAATTGACTGTTTTCCATATGACTGCAAAGCAATATAGACACACAGTAGCAGTTTGGATTCCAGGTTGAAAAGATTTAAGTTTTAGGTCAGGGAGTACTTGTGCTGCAACCAAAGTACAGTGAGTTGATCAGAAGGACTTGATTTGTTGTTCCTATATGATAATGCTGGCTGCTGTATATCTTCACTGCATAAACTTAACCACTGGGATGGTGTGGATGTCAATGATCCTACAATGTACAAAGTACATCCAACCGCAATTTATTATTTGTGACCAGGTTTACTCATGCTTTATTACACACAGGGGTGGACTGACCATTCGGGCATTGCCCGAGGGCCCAGGGTCAGTAGGGGGCCCGTGAGAGGATCACTGACCAGACCCACTGATCACTGATCCAGACCCAGAAGTAGCTCACCTGTCACTTCACGAGGGGGCAGAGTAAGTCGGGTGATGGGAAGAGAGGCTTCCAGCTGCCTTGTTGAAATCCATGCAGGGGAGATCGGTGCTGTCATTGTCCCTCCCTTGCCCCGATCATCCCTGACTGTGCATCGGATTTCCATCCTGCCCCCCCCCCCGTGCTCCTCACCCCCCCCCCCCCGGCAGGTCTCTGATGCTTCCTCTTCTCTGTCCAGCCCCTCCCCCCATCCTCCACGGCAGACCAAGGGAGAAAGGATCTGCTCTGCCTCCCCTGTCCAGATCAGCTGGCAGCTCTGTGACTCTGTGATGCTTCTCTCTCTCTCTCTCTCTCCCCCCCTCTCCCTCTCCCCCCTTTCTCTCTCCCTCTTCCCCCCTCTATCTCCCTTTCCCTCCCTCCCTCTCCTCTCTCCCTCTTTACCCCCACTCTCTTTCTTCCCCCCTCCCTCTCTCTCCCTTTCCTCTCTCTCTCCCTTTCTCCCCTCCCCCCCCCCCTCTCTCCCATTCCCCTCCTCTAACTCTACCCCCCCTCTCTAACCCTTTCCCTCCCTTCCCCTCTCTCTCCCGCTCTCTCTCTCTCTCTCTCTCTCATTCTCACCCCCCCTCTCTCCCTCCCTCTCTCCACCTCCCCCTCTCTCTCCCCCCTTTCCCTCTCCCTCTCTCTCTCCCTCTCCCCCTTTCCCTCTACCTCTCCCTCCCCCCCTCTCCCTACCTCCCTCCATCCCCTCCATTTTCTTCCTTCCCTTCCGTATTTCCTTCCTTCATTCCTTCCTTCATCCATTCCCTCCCTATTCTTCCTTCCTTCCTGCATCCATTCCTTCCCTCCCTTTTCTTCCTTCCTACATCCCCTTCCTTCATTCTTTCCTTCCTTCCCTCCCTCCCTTTCTCTCTTCCTTCCTTTTGCTCTCCCTCCTTCCCCTTCCTTCCTTCCTTCCTTCCTTCCTTCCTTCCTTCCTTCCTTCCTTCCTTCCCTCTTAATTCCTTCCTCCATCCATTTTCTTCTTTCCTTCCTTCCTCCATTCCCTCCCTCCCTTTACTTCCATACCTTAATTCATTCCTCTATCCCCTCCCTTCATTTTTTCCTTCCCTCATTCCTCATCCTTCAATCATTCATTCCTTCTTTCCCCCTTCCCTCCCCTTCCTCCAATCCTTCCTTCCTTTCTACCTTCCTCCCTCCCTTCTTTCCTCTATCCCCTCCTTTCCTTCATTCTTTCCTCCCTCCCCTCCTTTCATTTCCTTCCTTCCTTCCTACCTCCCTCCCCTCCTTTCATTTCCTTCCTTCCCTCCTTTTCCTTCATTCTTTCCTCCCTTCCTTCATTCCTTCCTCCATCCATTTACTTCCTTCCTCCATCCATTCCCTCCCTCCCTCCCTCCCTTTTCTTCCTTCCTCCATCCCCTCCCTTCATTGTTTCCTCCCTCCCCTCCTTTCATTCCTTCCTTCCTCCCTTTCTTCCTTCCCTCACCCTCCTTCATTCCTTCCTTCCTTCATCCATTCCCTCCCTCCCTCCCTTTTCTTACTTACTTTCCTTACTTCCTTCCTTCATCCATTCCCTTCCTCCCTCCCTCCCTTTTCTTCCTGCCTTTCTTCCTTCCCTCCCCTTCCTTCATTCCTTCCTCCATCCATTTCCTTCCTTCCTCCATCCATTCCCTCCCTCCCTTTTCTTCCTTCCTCCATCCCCTCCCTTCATTCTTTCCTTAATTTCCTTCCTTCCTTCCTTTCTTCTTTCCTTCCTTCATCCATTCCCTCCTTCCTTCCCTTTTCTTCCTTCCTTCCTTCCTTCCTTCCTTCCTTCCGATATAAGGGGGTAGAGGTTCTGTTTATTCATCCCAATCTAATGACAGCCCAACATATACTAGTGCTCCCTGTTCACTCCCTACTGACACTGTCCACTGCCCCCACAAAATAATTGTGAAAAAATAATACAGAAATAAACTGTAAAAAATTATAAAAAATTAGATTATGATTTAAAAATTCTGACACCCACACCATTGCTCTACTAACACCATCCACTGGCCACCCAAAAGCATTTTGAAAAAAATGATAAAAATAATAAAACATTAATTTGTAAAAAAAAATCATAAAATTGTAAAAAATAAAATAATACTAATAAAAATGAAGAACTACTGTCACCACCTACTGACACCATCCTACACATACTACCCACAGCCATACGCTCCACACTCTTCTCCCTATACATACTACCCACTGTCATACATCACACTGTACATTCCCTATTTAACAATACCTCATTCTGCACTATATAAGTCATCTCATACACTATTTAACCACACCCCTTTTAAGCCATGCCCAATTTTTAACACAATTTAAAACACACCCCTCCTCTCTCATCCCTTCCGCTCTCTCTCACTCCTCCTCCTCCTCTCTCTCTCTCTCACACCCCTCCTCTTTTTCACCCTCTCACTCCCCTCTCTCTTTCACTTCCCCTACATGGCAGCCATCTTTAAACCTGGAAGTGCCCAGTGGCTTCTACAGAAAGAAGTGGGAAACATTCATGCAGACTTTGCTGCAGTAAATATTTAAATGCCCCTTCTATGCAGCTGAGCTGCAATATGTAGGTAGGTGTTGTGTGGGTGCGGCTTGAGTGTAGGCGGGGGAGCAGGGGGCCCTGTTACCTCTTACTGCCTGGGGGCCCCATGAGTTGTCAGTCCGTCCCTGATTACACAATGAATTTTCAGCACACTCTCAAGCAGATGCCTATTTCCTCTTCAATCTCAAATGATTGTCTCAAGATCAAACAAAATTGGCAGAGTTTAGCAATCGGCAAGACGTCTATAATCTACCAGATAGCAGACACACCTGGGAGACTGATCTCCTGGCTGAAACACATTTCTTTTCCATTAAGCAAAGGGCTCAATTCAGTTGCTGCCAAAACATATATTGTGAGGTTTCATTTTAGACTGCTTCAGTTGTCAGAAAAACTCACACTTTCATTGTCACAAATTCTTAGCTGCCACAGATAACCATTCATTACAATCACTACCTTAAACCCACACTCATAGTTTCTAGTATTATCTTATATAATTTCTAACATTTCAAAAATTCTAGCTTCTGAAGCATACCGGGAGTCTAAATTGTAGCCAAAAATGAGAACATCTAGAAGAAAGAAGAGAGCAGTTCTCTTATCACTAATGGTGCAGCCATCATCTCTGGTCTAATGACTATTGGCATCATTTCTTAGGAATCCCTAATGGAGCTGTTGTTGAGCAAAGTTTACCAGAATTGGTAGTGAACAAGAATGATCACAGGGAGTAACTATACCTTGCGGTTTATTAACAGGTGCAAAGGTAGAAGGAATGATGCAAAACAGGTTTAGGACAGCAAAGAGTATGAATACATTGGGAAACATGCAAAACAGATGAATAACCTCTTCCCACCTCTGCCTCCCAGCCCAATAAGGAGGTTTAAGATGCTGGGAGGCAGAGACAGGCATTTCAGTCATGTGATCATCGTAATTGCCTGTCACAGCAGTCACATGATTGGAAAGCTTCCAAGCGCAATTAGAGATCGGGAGCTTTCCATAACCCACTGGTAACTGTGCCAGGAGTTCACAGGGCGTGTGCTCTAGGCACAACATTGTTAACATTTTGGTACGCATATATGCAACCTCTTTGTGCTAAGGCCTACCCACCAAAATGCTTCATATATGCGTACGGCTGGTAGGAAGAGATGAAGGTCTACAAACATGTACTTTTCACAGCAAAGTCTCAGATGCTCAGTCAGGGTTTCATTTGAGTGCATAGCATACTCTCCAGTCTAGCTGAGAATCAGTACGTCAGTAAAACAGTTCAGAACACAGTCATTTGTGATTATCCTCATAAATGGAATCCCTCCCAGTGAAAGCCAGGGTACCTCTCTTAAAACAAACAAACAACTGGGGGGATCAAAGGCACAAGCACAAAGGGCCACCCCACTGGAACTGGAGTACTCTGGCAGCAATTGGGGAGGAGCTGCAAAAGTAGATGGCTCCTCCAAAGAAGCTGTGTGCTATTGGACTCTGGCCTGGTTCTCTACACACTGGTTAAAACAGTGGAGGGCTTCACACCTGGGTGATGTACACTTGAACAGGTACCTCTGCCTTATCAGCTTTGATCTGCTGAGGAAGTGAAGCTGAGGAGCTTATCTTCCTTTGGTGTGTCCAGGAAGTTGTGGGAAATAGATCTAAATGGGACAATGCCCACATATGAGCATGATGAGCTGTAGCATTGGGCTACAACTCTATTGTCCATGCTGAAGCATAGAGCAAATGAAAAATGTCTACAAACATTACCTCTGGCTGTCATTTGGAAGAACCTGTGAATAGACATTTTGGGCAGCATTTTTCTGTAAATAGTGTGCACAAAGGAGTGGAATTTTCTTGAGTAGTTCAAGATAGGGACAGGTTATCCCTTTTGTTAGTGAGAGCTAGGTTCAGCCTTCAACACTGACAGAGCAGCCAGATCTAGGCACTATTTTCAGTCTCTACTATCAGACTTTTACCAATCTGGGCTTGGAAGGGATCATTCTTCAGTGCAAGGCTCCAGTACTGGTGGCAGACTGTGAATCACACCTGCCTATTCTAGCTGCATTTTCCTAATTTGAAAGTTTGCAGGCTCAGCTGACCTACAATTTTGTGTAGAGGTTTTGCTGTTAAATGATTGGTCTGCAAAATTCACCAGTGGCTGTAAAAATTCTTACCCTTGATAAAATGTTCTTGAGCTGTCCTGTTGGCAAAAGATTTTTGCTTTGGATTACACTTACCCCATTGTACTTTGCTTTTTCAATAAGCCAACAGAATACGTAAAAAAATGTATTTATAGCCTGAATGTTTCTTCATCTTTATCGTGCAAAAATATAACTTGTTTCTACTTCTTGGACAACTGTTTTTAACTTAATATTGTAAAATGAAGATACAGCTCATTTGCTTGCAGAAAGCCTATTTGGGTCACAAACAAGGTCCACCTCATTTTTGTAAAAATTCTAGCTTTCCTACTTCAAGAGATGTAATTATTTGAGAATTCTCCCCAGGAATCTTCACATAGAACCTCTGGGAAATGTTGTAATTGAACGTGGTTGTTTTCCTTGTATAATTTCTACATTACTTTAAATGTCAAAAATTTTGAGTTGTTAAAACGTTATTAGAAATGTAGTGACATTGTGTACAGTAAAGTGTATTTCCACTTTTTTTTTTATTAAATTGGAATAACACCTACTTTTTATTTATTACTTTTGTACTTGCTTAAAAATCTTGGTTATCTTTTCCTTCTATGTAAGGGGGGGGGCTGTGGAGTTATGTTTCCCATTTAACCCCATCTGTACTGTGTTTTATATCTCATTATTAGTTGTAAAAAGCTGTTGATTTGAACCCTGTCCACCTTTACAAAGGGTTATAGATCTCATGGATTGGTTGGTACAAAGCTAGATTTGAACATTCTCCTACCAGAGGGTTAAAGATCTCAAGGTTTGGTGGTACATTGTATGTTAATGTAATTTGCAGTTTGTCCCTGGAATTGTTCAGAATAGCTTGTAAACTTCCTATACAGTTTTATGTATATGTCTGCTACAAAGAAACAGCTAGAAAGGTAAGGAATACATTTTATACATTTATTTTTAGATATGCTGTGTAAATTGGAGCACATAACAAATATGTAGTGGAGGGGGTCTCAAATTTAACTGCAAAAGTGAAAATACACTTGAAAAGAAACTTGCCCTGAAGGAAGCATGTAAACTGCATGTTGAATTCCATCTGAAATGCTAGCTGCCTGTTCACCTCTTTTTTCTATATCCATCTTTACTATGCTAGAACATGTATACACAGGTTAGGTCTAAGTGAAATCGGAGGTCCTGACTGTCATATTATTATTATTATTACACAGGATTTATATAGCGCCAACAGTTTGCTCAGCGCTTTACAATATAACAGGAGACAATACAGCAACAATACAGTTCAATACAAGTGTCAGGGACCCCAGTGTTTGCCGCGATCATGCTCAAGTCTGCGCATGCGTGGTGTGCCCGGCTGCACTAGTGCGCGAGCTTTTGGACCAGGGCACCCGCGATTGCAGTGGTGCTCGCGCATGCTCACTCGCGATCGCGCAAGCCTGGCACCAATCAGGACGCAGGGCGCCCTATTTAAAAGAGGTTAGGACTGCACTGAATTGCCGTATGGTCTTACTTGTTTCCTGAGTTCCTGATTAGTAGATTGTCTTGTTGCCGACCCTGCCTGACCCTGATTTGCTGTCTGTCTCCTGCTCTGATCCCTGGCTTGTCTGACCATTCTCCTGCTTAACCCTGCACGTTCTGATCTCCTGTTAATGAACCCGGCTTGTGTCCTGTTTATCCCTCTGCCTGCTGATTTTGTACTACGCCACCACCACTGTTACCGACCCGGCCTGCCTGACACTGCTCTTGTTACCTCCTCACATCAGACTCTCACCTGCTATACACCTCCTTCTACCACAGCTGGGTGAACCCAGGGGCTGCGACCTGGTCTCGGCCTAATCCAAGTCCATCCCCACCATCAGGGGCCCTGGTGAACAAGCAGGTCGGAGCTTAGATTCCGCGCCTTGGGGGAGTCCGGTCTGTGGAGTGCTAGAGGTTACCGCTGTAGGATCCCTGACAACAAGAGGGATTTGAGGGCCCTCCTCCTTGGAACTTGCAATCTATGAGTCATACATGTTCCATGATTGTGACTCAAAAAGGAGTGAAGCCCATCAGCTAGCATTTTAAAAAAAGAAATTAGTAATGGCAGCCTAAATAGTTCCTATTTGGGTCTCCTTACAGGGAGACAGCAGCTAGTGTTTGGAGCAATGGAAAATGGTGAGGCATTAAACAATGTAGCTCTGGTTTCATACAGTATATGATCATGACAGACATCCTGCCAACCAGAATTAAACCTGTGTTAAATTCTGGGCTCACACTGTGATAGCATAAAAGAACCTACAAAATGGTGAAAATCGGGCAATGCAAGTTGCATACAGTGTGTGAGAATTTTCCATTGCCTCCAAAATGGTACAAATGTCCCAGCATGAGGTTCTGGTATCGAATCAGCTGTACATGACACTGCAAATGGACTGAGTAAGGCAGGTGAGCATTCATTTTCTAACATGGATGTGCTCCCTTGTGCCCCACATGTCTCTGGGACAATACAGTGCAACGCTAAATGGCCATCTGATGCTCTGACCATGTGAGCATAACCACTCAATCGTAAATAATGAATGCCATCTGGGGCTGTAATACATTACACTCAGATTGACAGTATACAAGCAAGACTTTCTTTGCTACAACAAAACATGCAAATTCTCTGGGACCAAACTATGGCAGCAGAAGATCAAGTTAGTAAATTAGAAGACAACACAGTGTGGCTGGGTCTGTACTGAAGGGTGCATAGGCAGACCTATGTTGTAATTGCCACAGTGATTTGCTGTTACTTTTCTGGTGAATGCAAATATGTTACTTTATTTTTCTAATAAAAGTCATCAATTTACTACACTACTGTACATGACGCTCACCTTCTTGGAGCCATGAGGAAAAAAGTGTTTATTAACTGAAGAGGTTATGTCCAGGAACAGTATAAAGCCTAAAGCTGGCCATAGATGGTTCAAATCTTCAGCAGGGACCTGCCAAGTTTGAATCCATCTGTGGGCAGGCTGATTGTACCTAAGTTGATCCATCAATTGACTTGGGTACAATCAGCATGTTGGATCTCTAGCATGCAATTATTTCCTGTGGCTATAGCGCTAGTAATAATTGTGTTCTCCCGGAAGGGGAGGCTCCATGAATCCTCCTACAGGGAGAACACAAAGCTCCAGGGAAGGATTCCTCCATCAACACTGACTGTATTGATGGAGGAATGGAGAGATTTTCTTTCCTGCAACCCATAGCATAGCCACTCAGGGACAGGATGTGTGTTATTTAGAAGATTACCAGGTGACATAAAAATAAAATTCAAGCATACAAATAGGAAACAAAAGACAGCCACTTCATCTAAGGACTGATAAGCTGAAATACATTACATACAGTATATTTTTTGGGGGCTTTGGATACCCTTTATACACAATTACGTTTATAGCAGTTGAATATACTCACTGTAAAATGGTAAAATGTACATATTGGTGTGAAATAGCCCTGGTCATGAAAGTATCTAATGAAAACTTAAATACAATAATGGTGTTATTTATATACATTAACTAAGTTACAAGATTTTAAACAAGCTAGATGTTAAAATGAAGATTTCAGTACATAAGGAAATGTTTGGCATACCATACATGCAGTATACATTATTAGCAAAGTAGAAAACAGAATCTTTTGATTTAGATTAAATCCATCATATTCTAGGCATGCTCCTTTCTGTACAGTAATAACTTAATCACATTGATGTCTGCACATTCAGTTAAGGGATGCTCTGAACAACAGTACTTACAATAAACCCTGGGGACTACCAAAGCTCACCACTTAAATTGCAATTTATTCTAAAAACTAAGATTTAACTATGGTGTGTAAAATAACCTATTTAACCATAAAACAGTGTAGGACTCAAAAAAGTGAATACCCAACTAATACCACATAAAAATGTGATCAAAACATGTGTCTCACTAAAAATCAACAAAATGAACAATTCATAAGTGTAGATATTGCATGCTCATAAATAATTGAGTAAACACAAAGTATAAATATTTCATGCTGAAAATATATATAAAGTTAATCTATGAAAGTCTTGTCTCCCTGTGAAAATCTTCTATAGAATAACTGGACACTCTTTAAGTGGTGGAATGATAAAACCATGACATTAACACATATAAAGAGCAGGGCCCTCGATCCCCTCATGTTTTGCATTGTATTGGTATTGTTCTGTCACATGTTCTGTCCCCCTTTAGAGAAGTGAGAGAGAAGTGACTTCAGTCAACGCTCTCTGCTCTCCTGCCCCTGTGCTCACTGGAGCAGCTGGCTCAGGAGGGAGCAGCTGTCTCGGGCTCTAAGCAGAGAGGTTGAGCCAGGTGCTGCTCCAGACTATGGGGTGGATCCCGAATTTAAAGTTGGGATCTTTCCCCAGCCTGGACTGGCTGAGTGATGTCAGTCTACAGTGAGATTCAACCTGCTTTCAGCTGAAAATGAGTCCCAAGAGTGCAGAACGATCCACAGGAGACGTACAGCCAAAAGAGCTTTGGTTGTACGTCTCCTTTAAGTTGGTGACAGGGTCTCTTTAATGTGTTCCAAGCAGATTTGTGCAATGTGGCCAAGGTGTAGCTTACATATACCGAGTACTTGATAATTTGCGCCATGGCTACAAAGTTATATTCAAATAATCATAGGACAAAGTATTTTTCCCTTAAAGTGTACCTATAGCCCAAACCTCCTGTCTGGTAAAAGGGTTGTCTCTAAGACAGTAAGGGGAAATCTCTCTAGCAGCAACACACACAGAAAGTTAAAAGAGAACTAAAGTTCTGCTGTCAAAAACTCTGAGCAATCAGGCACTTTATTGCAGAAAGAGACATACAATGTTTATTCTGCAGTAAAATACACCTGCCTGCCCGCTCACTGTCTTCTCTAGCATGAAAACTGAGCTACAGTGGGGATCGAAAGTTTGGGCACCCCAGCTAAAAATTTGTATTAATGTGCATAAAGAAGCCAAGGAAAGATGGAAAAATCTCCAAAATGCATCAAATTACAGATTAGACATTCTTATAATATGACAACAAAAGTTAGATTTTATTTCCATCATTTACACTTTCAAAATAACAGAAAACAAAAAAATGGTGTCTGCAAAAGTTTGGGCACCCTGCAGAGTTAATATCTTGTACTGCCCCCTTTGGCAAGTATCACAGCTTGTAAACGCTTTTTGTAGCCAGCCAAGAGTCTTTCAATTCTTGTTTGAGGTATCTTTACCCATTCTTCCTTACAAAAGTCTTCCAGTTCTTTGAGATTTCTGGGCTGTCTGTCACGCACTGCTCTTTTAAGGTCTATCCATAGATTTTCAATTATGTTGAGGTGAGGAGATTGTGAAGGCCATGGGAAAACCTTTAGTTTACGCCTCTTGATGTAATCCCCCGTGGATTTCGAGGTGTGTTTAGGATCATTATCCATTTGTAGAAGCCATCCTCTCTTTAACTTCAGCTTTTTCACAGATGGCATCAAGTTACCATCCAAAATTTGCTGAAATTTTATTGAATCCATTTTTCCTTCTACTCGTGAGATGTTCCCTGTGCCACTGGCTGTAACACAACCCCAAAGCATGATTGATCCAACCCCATGCTTAACAGTTGGACAGAGGTTCTTTTCATTAAATTCTGTGCCCCTTCTTCTCCAAACGTACCTTCCGGCCAAAACGTTCAATTTTAACCTCATCGGTCTACAGAACTTGTTTCCAAAATGCATCAGGCTTGTCTATATGTTCATTTGCATAGTTCAAACGATGATTTTTGTGGTGAGGACGTAGAAGAGGTTTTCTTCTGATGACTCTTCCATGAAGACCATATTTGTACAAGTATCTCTTTATAGTGGAATAGTGTACCACAACTCCAGTGTCTGCCAGATCTTTCTGGAGGGATTTTGCAGTCAAATGTGGGTTTTGAATTGTTTTTCTCACAATCCTGTGAGCTGTTCTGTCTGATATTTTTCTTGGTCTTCCAGATCTTGCTTTAACTTCCACTGTTCCTGATGACTGCCATTTCTTAATTACATTCCGAACAGAGGATATTGACATCTGAAAACGCTTTGCTATCTTCTTATAGCCTTCTCCAGCTTTGTGAGCGTCAACTATTTTCAGTTTCAGTTTTCTAGACAACTGCTTAGAAGAACCCATGGTGCTGATTGTTGGGGCAAGGTCAGATGAGTCTGGGCACTTAAAACCTTTGAGATTGACATAACCTGGTCTGCCCAGATGATGATTGAGAACAATCCATGACACTGGCAGGTCTCAGCTTTACAAAGGGGGCAGTGCATGCTATAAATTCTGCAGGGTGCCCAAACTTTTGCAGACACCATTTTTTTGTTTTCTGTTATTTTGAAAGTGTAAATGATGGAAATAAAATCTGACATATTATAAGAATGTCTAATCTGTAATTTGATGCCTTTTGGAGATTTTTCCATCTTTCCTTGGCTTCTTTATGCACATTAATACAAATTTTTAGCTGGGGTGCCCAAACTTTCGATCCCCACTGTATGCATGCACAGCTTAGCTTACATTGCCGACACAGTCCCTGTGTGCTGGGACGACTGATTTCTTCACAGGAGTCAGTCATCCCTTGTCAGCCAAAGACGGCCATAGACCAGAACCCAGGAGAAGATGCTGGCTCTGGTGAGGGACAGGGACTGTTGAAGGAAACTTAAGTTTAGCTACACTTTAAGCAAAAGAATACTAGAACCTCTCTCAACTTTTTTTATTTGTTTTCCATTTTCCATTTGGAGATTTACCCTTTACTTCTTGTCTGGTAAAAGGTCATAGTGGAAATCTTTCTAAGGGAGCCCCAGATAACAGTGAAACCTAACAAGGGTTCATATTCTATCCAAAAATACATGGAAAAAGGTTTTAGATATAGACACACATTAAGAAATTTAATTTATTCAAATAATATAACATTAATCTTAACTAAAATGTTTGGGGTGTTATTTTAGCATTAGTAGCGTTTAAGTTAAAGCTACCCTTTGTCTGATCATTTGGCCAGTTTATTTACCTGTTATCACTTTCACAGGAAGTGACAAGGACACTGCATTCCTGGCAAGATCTAAAGGTATTTTCAGTACTTGCTGAAAATGTTTGCAGACTGAAGAAAAAAAAAAAACTAATGCAATCACAAGAACTGGTAAGCTGCAATATATGAAATTTGGTTCTTGGGGTTTGTTATTCTTTGAAGTGATAGTAAACCTTTTTTCTCTAAATAACAAACATGTAATACTTACTTCACCTGTGCAAAGGTTTTGCTTAGAGCAGTCCCAAGATTTCTCTTCTAGGGTTCCCCTTTCTCCTGGCTCATCCCCTCTTCTGAGTACCGCCCCAGTAAGCCACTTGCTAAGAGGAGTACTTGTGTGGACTTGCTCCTGACCCTCACTGGCTGTGTCTATTGACACAGACAGCTGGGCTTTTCCCTGCCCCCAGCTCCCTTGTCATAGGATTTTAATGAAAGCAGCAGGAGCCATTGGTTCCCACTGCTATCAATCTGCCCTGTGAGGTAGTAGAGAGCACGGAGAGCCACTGCTTTCTATGTGGATCCTTATACTATAGCTTTATTCTGTTCTAATAAGGTGCAAATGGGAAAGTGTCTGTTAACATGTTAGCTGAAATATAAAAAAAAAATGTGACAAACCTGTTCTACAATAAAATTTACATATGCTAAGAACAGTCCAGGCAAAAAAAACATACGTTGTGCTGCCAACATACAGGTGAAACTCGAAAAATTAGAATATTGTGCAAAAGTTAATTTATTTCAGTAATGCAACTTAAAAGGTGAAACTAATAAGATAGACTCATTACATGCAAAGCAAGATAGTTCAAGCCGTGATTTGTCATAAGTGTGATGATTATGGCTTACAGCTCATGAAAACCCCAAATCCACAATCTCAGAAAATTAGAATATTGTGAAAAGGTGCAATATTCTCGGCTCAAAGTGTCCCACTCTAATCAGCTAATTAAGCCATAACACCTGCAAAGGGTTCCTGAGCCTTTAAATGGCCTCTCAGTCTAATTCAGTAGGAATCACAATCATGGGAAAGACTGCTGACCTGACAGTTGTGCAGAAAACCATCATTGACACCCTCCATAAGGAGGGAAAGCTTCAAAAGGTAATTGCAAAAGAAGTTGGATGTTCCCAAAGTGCTGTATCAAAGCACATTAATAGAAAGTTATGTGGAAGGGAAAAGTGTGGAAGAAAAAGGTGCACAAGCAGCAGGGATGACTGCAGCCTGGAGAGGATTGTCAGGAAAAGGTCATTCAAAAGTGTTGGGGACTTTCACAAGGAGTGGACTGAGGCTGGAGTCGGTGCATCAAGAGCCACTACACACAGACGGATCCTGGACATGGGCTTCAAATGTCGTATTCCTATTGTCAAGCCACTCCTGAACAACAAACAACGTCAGAAGCGTCTTACCTGGGCTAAAGAAAAACAGACCTGGTCTGTTGCTCAGTTGTCCAAATTCCTCTTTTCTAATGAGAGCAACTTTTGCATCTCATTTGGAAACTAAGGACCCAGAGTATGGAGGAAGAATGGAGAGGCACACACTGCAAGATGCTTGAAGTTCAGTGTAAAGTTTCCATAGTCTGTGTTGATTTGGGGAGCCATGTCATTTGCTGGTGTTGGTCCACTGTGCTTCATTAAGTCCAGGGTCAACGCAGCCATCTACCAGGAGATTTTGGAGCACTTCATGCTTCCTTCCACAGACGAGCTTTATGGGGATGCTGACTTCATTTTCCAGCAGGACTTGGCACCTGCCCACACTGCCAAAAGCACCGAAACCTAGTTCAATGACCGTGGGATTACTGTGCTTGATTGGCCAGCAAACTTGCCTGACCTGAACCCCAGAGAGAACCTATGAGGCATTGCCAAGAGAAAGATGAGAGACACGAGACCGAACAATGTAGAAGAGCTTAAGGCTGCTATTGAAGCATCCTGATCCATGGCAGGATGACTAGGTACAAATCAGCAAGTTAAAAATAATAAAAATAACTTTTTAAATAGCAATAACATGTTAAACCATATCCAAGATTTTATTTATTTTTTTACATATACTTTAAGTGTTAAGGAGTAGACATTTCTCTTTCATTTGTTTTTAGTACCAGAGAACACCAGATGACAAAGAGCCAGTGCATGCATTCACACAGTCAATCCACTAAATATGAGCCTAAAAAAATGAATCCAAGGCAAATTGTCTACAGAGTTATAACACAGTATAACTACATTTCCAAGAAACTTTCACTTGCTTAACGGGAGAACTATTGTATTTTTTTATAATGCTCTCACAATAGTTTATGTGCTAGAAAATGTTAAGAGTGCTCCTTTATCAGCAGTGTCCCTATTCACTGCCACCAGCAAGTCTTCAATTTTAACAAGTCTCCACAATGATAATTTTCTGCTCCTGTGGTTTGGCTCTATTCATCTTCTGGAACATAATTAGCATCTCCAATGTGTTCTTTTTATGACCAGCTAATTACCTCTTGGTTCAGAAGCCGTTAATACCTATCTATTTAAACATGTTATATCCAATTAGAGACCAACCAAGGCAGAAATTTGTAATGTGGGGATAATGCTTTCTGACAAAATGAGACTGCACTGATATCAGACCCATTATGCTGGAAAGCAGAGGCGAGCAAATAAAGCACAGAGTCTGCATGACAATACAAATGTGTACATATTATAATGTGGAGGCATTGGCTAAGCTACATCTCAACTGAGGACAGCTTTTCTTGTTTAATCACAAATTTGGCAGTAAGTGAAAAAGCTGGTTTTATAAAGTCAAAGTTGAGAATTAATATTCTCAACATTTTTTCAACATTTGTTCAGGCTGTGGTATAAAGAACTGCTTTTTCCCTTTATGGCTATTCTAAACAGAGCAATAATTCATATATAAATTTGATTGTACAGCCCTTGTATAATCCCCTCTAGATTTAAAAACTTTGTAGTGTGAAGGGCACATAAGCAATCTGTTCAATTTGTTTTAATGCATCGGAGACACTATTTTTTCTACAAAATTGAAATTTAGGTGCCCTTTGATGATAGCAATAACACTAATTAACACTTAAAATGAACTAATAATCTAGCCCATAAAAAAATTCAGCTTCAACAATTACTCTATCCTTAACTCTTAAAATGAATTTAAATGAATTTCCCAGGCTATAATCTATAGGTAAAAATAACACTTGACTTGATCTTAACACTTGATATTATCCACCCCCTAGCCACAACCCTTACAGTGGCATTAAACCCCAAAACAAAAATGTAATATATATTTCAGTTTACCAATCCTTAAAGTGGTGACTGCATTAGTCTTCATTTGTTAGACTTTTTTCCTGAGTCACCCTTGGACAGCAACATTATATAGACTTGTATATTTGGATGGACTTTACATAAATGACTAACAGATTAAAGTCTAACTCCAACTAACACATTTTAAGCAGTTAAAGTGTTACTAAACCCACAACAGTAAAATCAATCTGTATATGCACTAAAGCATACTTCTTATACTCACTGTGGAACCTAAGGGGTTAATCCTCTGCATCGTGGAAAAAAGCTAAATAAGACATATTGTGTGGCGTCACTCTGCACATGCTCAGTTTGGTGTGTATTGCTAGGGAGGGTTTTTTTTTCTTGGGTGAGTGCATAGGATCAGTACAAGGCCAAGGCCAATCAGCACTGTTCAGACAGAGGTCAGGGGTTCTGCATCCTCCTAGAGCAGAATGAAAACTCCCCCTGCAAGATGTAACCAGTGCTCTGCTGGATACTGATAGAAGTCACAAGACTGATCTAACTGCTGATGAAAAAAGGTATTTAGCTGTTTATACATACTAAAATAATTGCATTTTAATATAGTTTGTGCTAAACGTTTGTGGGGGTTTTTTTTGGGGGGGGGGATAAAAGTTTTAGCTTTGAAGGCAAAAACAATATACTTACATGATCATTACCAAAAGCATTTCCACCAAACGTGTTTATTGAAAAAATAACATTTTAAGAGACTAATGGGAAATATTTGGTCAGTATTTTGTGTTAAAATAGCCAAAGTTTGGATTTAGGGTTATAACATTTATTTGCTAACTAAATAGATTGTAGTGCAAGCTTTCACGACATGAACAGAACAATGCTTACTATATCTGTAATATACTGCCATTAGACATTACATCACAGGCAAAGGTCTCAGAGCCAGTCAGAGTGATCATTGTGAAGTTAAATAACAGTAATCACCAATGTAAACATGTGTTTTACAATAATACAATAAAACAAAAGGTGGCACAGACACTGATCACCAATGTAAGAGTCACAATTCTAACCACCAATGTAAGGGTCACAACATCGGCCACTCATGTAAGGGGGCACAGACACTGTCCACCAAGCATGTACAGTAAGCAGTGTTAGACTACGGGCTAATGCCTTTCATGCCAACATATGTATTCATCATCTTAGGCTGAGGTATCCTATTGATGAAAAGTAACATGCATGATGTTCATATTTTAGACTGAGGTGTCTCAAGATTTTACATTTTAAATGATATGACTGGGAAAAAAGGTTGTGAAACACTGCCATAAAAAATCTCCAACAACTCCTATATCCTTTTAACAATGTGCTGCTCATAGCTGGACCTCATATTCTAGATTTAACCTTTTTTATTGTAAAGAGCCCCTTCTTACATTGATGGCAAAATCTACTTTCTCCAATAAATACCCGATGACCTCTTGTTCTTTGCACAGTCCTTGAGACTGAAAAATTATTTTTCCAAATCTTTCTCATTACATCCTTTTTTAATGAGATACAAGTTTCTAAACTTACTCCAAGAATTCCTATATCCTTTTGAAAATGAGGTGCCCAAAACTGGACTGCATATTCTAGATGTACCTTAGAAGTAATTTATGCAGAGACAATACTATATTAGATTTATTATGAGTGTTTTAAGTCACTTATTACAAATCTCAACATTTTGTTCTCAGTTTATGTAAGCATATCAGCCCTGGTTAGGTAAATAGCATTGAATAGGGAACATTGATTACTTCTTTGCACTATATTATGTGTAGGAATACACCCCACATTTTTCTAACTTGCCATGAAATTGCTGATTTTTTTTCTAGAGAAATTGCCCTTTAATTTTGTTTTTCATGAAATAATTAAAACAATTAATGAACTGATTACAGTGTTTTCTGCCTCTAATTTATTTGAACTAAACAAACTTTGCCAATAAACATATTCCCTGCATACCAGCAAAATTAGGTTTTATGGTGATTTAAAGATAACTTGACCTAAAAACAAAAAATATAAAGTTAATTTTCATATATTGCAGGTTAATAAAATTTTCAGCAAGTACAGAGAATACCTTTGTTTCTAGCCAAAAAAGTGTCTTTGTCACTTAGGCTCCATGCACACTGGCTTAAAAATTGGTGCTTCTACAGGAGTTTTGTATTTTGTCTGTAGGAGCAGCTCTATGTCATCCTATGTGTCCATGCACATTAGGGCAATTTGAGGCATATTTTAGGCTTAACATTTAGAGGCAGGAAAATAAACTCTTCTGGTTTGCATTTGTGATTGGATTGGAGCTTTCTGTCAGAACAAAATGCTAAACCCTCCTAAACTCGCCTAAAACTGTGTGCAAAAATGCTCTATGTCAGCGTTGTTTCTGTCAAGGGCAGGGCCGTGGATAAGGGGGTACCACCAGTCTTCCTGTATGGGCCCAGGCCAGCAGGGGGGCCCATACAGCTGGGTGAATCAGATTTGGGCAGGAAGGGTGATTGAGACAGCAATTACTGGAACCAATCCCTTGTGTGGCTCACTCTGCAGCAGCTGAAAGCTGAATTGTTCTCCTCTCCCTCCCACTGGCTATTAGCTGCTGCAGAGAAAGCCATACAGGGGATTGATTCCAGTAATTGCCCCTCTGCCGCACCCATCACCCTACTTGTGCACAATACCTATACCCTCCTGTGCACCCCCACCCCAACAGTGCTGCCGGCTTCCATTTTCTCCTTCCCACTGGCAACTGCCAGCACACAATAGGGATGTTCATGATGGAGAAGGGTCCAGAAAATATGTCACATTTTCCAGCCCCTTTATTTCCTGAATGATCACTCACTGTGTTCATTCATAACTGAAGCCCTGTCAGGTTGGCTGTATGGGGACCTGTGGTTTCTAACACCAGGCCTGTCCAAGGGAACTGGTGTTTTTTTAAGCCCAGTGTGCATGAAGCCTTACTGTGATCTAAACTGAAAGTAAAAACATTGTTATCTCTCATCCATTTTTCATGGGTTTGGATATGGACAGAAAGTGGAGATGTTGACTCAAAAAAATTAAAGGAACACTTTTTATTCAGAGTATAGCATCAAGTCAATTAAACTCCTGGGATATTGATCTGGTCAGTTAAGTAGCAGAGGGGGGTCATTAATCAGTTTCAGCTGCTTTGGTGTTAATGAAATTAACAACAGGTGCACTAGATGAGCAACAATGAGATGACCGCCAAAACAGGAATAGTTTTACAGGTGAACACCACTGACATTTTTTTCCGCACTCATCTTTTCTGACTGTTTTTCACTAGTTTTGCATTTGGCTAGGGTCAGTGTCACTACTGGTAGCATGAGGCGATACCTGGACCCTACAGAGGTTGCAAAGGCAGTCCAACTCCTCCAGGATGGCACATCAATATGTGCCATTGACAGAAGGTTTGCTGTGTCTCCCAGCACAGGCTCAAGAGCATGGAGGAGATTCCAGGAGAAAAGCAGTTACTGTAGGAGAGCTGGACAGGGCCGTAGAAGTTCCCTAACCCATCAGCAGGACTGATATCTGCTCCTTTGTGCAAGAAGTAATGGGATGAGCACTGCCAGAGCCTTACAAAATGACCTCCAGCAGGCCACTGGAGTGAATGTCACTGACCAAACAATCAAAAACAGACTTCATGAGGGTGGCCTGATGGCCCGACATCCTCTACTGGGCCATGTGCTCACTGCCTGGCAACATAGAGCTCAATTGGCATTTGCCATTGAACACCAGAATTGGCAGTTCTGCCACTGGCGCCCTATGATTTTCACAGATGAGAGCAGGTTCGCCCTAAGCAAATGTGACAGACGTGAAAGGGCCTGGAGAAGCCGTGGAGAACATTATGCTGCCTGTAACATCGTTCAGCATGACCATTTTGGTGGTGGGTCAGTAATTGTCTGGGGATGCATATCCATGGAGGGACGCACATATCTCTACCTGCTAGACATCGGGATAAAATCCTTGAACCCTACGCTGGTGCAGTGGGTCCTGAATTCCTCCTGGTGCACGACAATGCCCAGTATAATGAGGTGAGAGTATGCAGGCAGTTCGTGGAGGATGAAGGAATTGATACCATTGAATGGTTCCCTAACCTAAATCCAACAGAACACCTCTGGGATATCATGTTTTGGTCCATGCCACCAGGTTGCACCTCAGACTGTCCAGGAGCTCAGTGAGGCCCTGGTCCAGATCTGGGAGGAAATACCCCAGGACACCATCCGTCGTCTCATTAGGAGCATGCCCCGAAGTTGTCAGGCATGCATACAAGCACGTGGGGGCTATACAAACTACCGAGTACCATTTTAAGTTGCTGCAATGAATCAATTTCAGAAAAATGGACTAGCCTGCTGCATCATTTTTTCACTTTGATTTTCAGGATGTCTTTGAATTTAGTCCCCTGTAGGGTAATAATTTTAATTTACATCAAATGATGGGGCGTCCTTATGTTCCTAACACATTACCCCATATCAGCATATACAGTATATCCAGCATGATATTTTTCCCCATTGAGAACTGATGTGTTCCTTTTATATTTTTGAGCAGTGTGTATATATATATATATATATATATATATATATATTATAAAATACATCACAATACAGAAAAAGAAAAGATAGGTAATTCTTTATTTTGACAATCAATTGGAGCACAAGCCATCAGGTGGAGAAGTCACAAAATAGAATTAATATTTTTGTAATAGTAAAGAGTGCAGATTACAGCATAAACTAATGAGCACTAAACATACACTATATTGCTGAAAATATTTGGACACCCGTCCAAATCGTTGGATTCAAGTGTTCCATTCACCTCCATGGCCACATTTGTAAAAAAATCAAGCGATAATAAATGTAAAAAAACCCAGCGCTGAGGTAACTGTGACTTGTAATATAGATGTTGGTGAATGATATTGATACTGCAGTACCATGAGGGATATAATAGATAATCACCCTGCTTGAATAGCAAAAAAAAATGGCTGCAGGAAGTTTGGTTGCTCAACTCCAAAACTGGTAACCTCCGTATTCCTAGACTTGACAAAGTGCATGCATGCAAAACGCGTTGCCTTGGATACCAGTTTCAGAGTGCAGTCCACGTACAGTGCCGGACTTTCGCTTTTTCCATTCCCAAAGATGTGACATCCCTTCTGGTGCACCGCGGTCCCCGGCCTGGTCCATCCATCGGACTTTCATTCCCAGTCTGAGTGACTGTAGGTGAGCGGACATTCCTCCAGCCACATCCTGGTCCACCCCTCTGCATTAGGATCGCATTTGGTGACATTCTTTCAATATAAATGATATAAATGATGTAGCGCTCATAATAAACAAATGTATAAATGGGTGATCACACAGTGATGAACACACAGGTATCAGGTCCTATAATGGACCATAAATGGTGAGTAATCTAAAAAAGGGTGACCTCCAATCCACATGGGGATAATATAAATGTGACCCCCTGGTGCCCAATAAGGGACATAAACCAATAATAAGTGAATCCCTATATGGGATCAGCAAAATAGCCTCAGTGTGAATAAAGACAGTAATAATGGCAAAATAGTCCAATAATCAGTGTCGCATTCCTTCTGGTCATGCACAAAAGAGGAATGTGGGTGAACAAACACACCCCGAATGTGATCCTAAAATGGCTGCAATGGCCTCTCACCTCCACCCTGCGACCCTGCAGGGCCACAGAGCTTATATGTATCACCTCTGGATCACCTCAGCAAACAGCACTCCTTAAGGACTGATAGCTTTAAAAAGACTTCCCAGGAATCAATATCCACCTTTAAAAGATCTCCTTATGAACCGATAGGTATGTAGATCAAACTCACATAATAAGCTGATATCAAGTCATTCTCCCCATGTGCTGGGTGTAAAGTAGAGGAAAAAGGTTTTCCAAGATGGTGTCACGCCGGAAGTACGTCACCACGCTGAGCTGTCAACGCATTGCATCACATGACCTCGTGACTTCATCAGGACTGCGTGATTGGCCGACAGTACTTCCTTATATAGGCCAGGAACCACACCAATCAGAGGCACTGGGCGGGATCCAAGCTGCCATTTTCCCATAGACCGTCATTACAGATGGTAATCTGGCAGTTTCTCTATACGGACTTAATGGCCAGATACAACAACAATGTGGATAAAAAACAGGGCAATGTGAGCACCAGGTATAAAGCATAATAGCCCAGTCATCCTGAAAAGACCTACGAACAGCCCGGAAAGCTAATAGAAAAAATGGTAAAATCACAAATATTATTAAATAATATTAAAAATGAGAAAATGGTTTGAAATAAAAAACACTCATGATCAGATTAAACCATGCATGGGTGAAAATAGTGTATATAAATATATGGAGCCCATGATGATCCCCGATCCCAGATCAGGATAATATGCTAAAAATCATAAATAATACGTAAAAACAAATTCTGATAAAAATGAGAAATTCATGCATCAGCCAGATATACATGGTGTAATACCATAAAAATATATAGAAAAAATATATAGAAAACATAAAAGAAGATCTGAAGAAAAATAAAAAATAAAAATTTAATAAAACCCCATTTTTTGGTATGCAGGAGACACTCATCACATTTACAGTACATATTTGCTTGTAGAATTTATTCTTGTACCAGAAGTAGTTGTGGGAAAGACAATAATCAAGGCACTCTATGATATACTTCCTCTGAGTCCACCGTAGGTGGCTAAATTCTCTCAGGCCCCAACTGACCGAGTCGATGGCATGTTCATGATTGATTATGGTGTATAGGGCCAACACATCTGCACTTGCCAAAATCATTTGATTACTCCCTTTTATACCATCCAATAACTGTATGAGGTGTTTAGTATCCCTCAAATAAGCCCTTGTGTTAATAACCAGGGGCTGGAGGAATATGTCTATGTATTGGCCCATTCTCGCCACAACTGATTGAATCCCATTATCTATGGGTCTCCCCGGCAGGTTATTAGGATCCTTGTGAATTTTAGGCACGGTATAAATAACTGGTATTCTACAGACCTCTGGGGCTAAATATTGGGCCTCTTTTTTATTTTGTAATTTTTTATCCATTCCTTTCTTTATTAGTTTGGTGAGATCCTTTGCATATGCAGGTTGGTCACTTCAGGAGTATCTTTTAGGAAGTACTGTCGGTCAATCACGCAGTCCTGGCGAAGTCACGAGGTCAAGTGACGCAACGTGTCAACGGTTCAGCGTGGTGACGTACTTCCGGCGTGACACCATCTTGGAACAGCTTTTTCCTATGCTTTACACCCAGCACATGGGGAGAATGCCTTAATATCAGCTTATTATGTGAGTTTGCACTTTGGCTTACTTTTATCAGCTAATAAAGTGGTTTTATACTATGGAGAATGTGTTCTTCTCTTGTTCTATGGGAAATTGAGCTATGATCCATCCATTTGATCTATATACCTACCAGTACATAAGGAGATCTTTTAAAGGTGGATATTGATTCCTGGGAAGTCATTTTAAAGCTATCAGTCCTTAAGGAGTGCTGTTTGCTGAGGTGATCCAGAGGTGATACATCTCGTTTTTTATGTTATTCTATTTTGATGCATCTATAAATAAATTATTTTATATTAAACTGTACTACACTATGGGCACTTTTCTATTTTGCTCCCTGGTGGAGAACTAATCCCCCAGACGCCCAGTACTAGTCTCAAGATTCCAGAGAGGAAGCCTCCTGTCACTATATGAGCAGCACCCACCCATCCCTTAAGGGGAACTCTGGACACCCCTGGATCATCACATATGGTTCCTAGATCCATCTACCCTGAGAGAGATTTATCTCCACACCTGACCTGACCCTGATGATCCTCTGATGACACCAGGATATATTTTATAACGAGCATTATTATAGCGTGTCCGGTGAGTGCGCATTCCTTCCATTTTATGAAAGCACAAGCACCAACTGGAGCAATCAGGATAGTAAGAGCATGAATAAGTCACCTATATGAACTATTAATGTTAATGAGTTATTCATGCTATATGGACTTTGCACCTATATATCACTTTTATTTTTAGCGCTGCACTGTTTTATATTTATAGTTGAAAAAAATTTTTTTTTTGTGAAGCAGGCTGACATGAGGGTGGCCAGGTAATGCAGCAGCTACAGGAGATAATGTGGTTGTTCTGAATGTAGCAGTTTGGAAAAATGTCATCTCTTCTTGGTGGTATTAGTTGTCTACAACTAATTATGTCATTACACATATTTTGTAGCATCATGCTGCATTGCACACTCTCTTAGAAATTATAGAACTGATCCACTGCAGATGTTAAATTGGGACCACCAATATAGCTGCCATAACAATAAAAGCCTATCAACAACTTTACTTTTTAAGGAAATTTGCCAGCCTTGGTACTTCAGTCCTCATCCTGTTATAAAGATATGGAGTAGAGAGAATTCTTACTTCTTACATAACCATTTGATATAGTAATTGCTCTGCTGTGGACAGACAGGCATTGCAGTGGCTGGAAAAAATTGGCCGGAGTATTTTTGGTAGTAATGGTCCTCAATGAGAGATTCTCCACATCTTGCTTATGGACATATTGTTCCTCTCTCTTCAGTATGGAGTTTACGCACCATCATGCCTAGAACCACCAGGATGAGGAAGAGCTTTTTCTCTGATGCTGTGAGATTGATGGATGAATTTGTTGTTGTTTATTTGTCTTGATTTTTATTATTTTTTACTGGAACATACCTTTTCCAGAATGTATAGCATGTTTGTAGAATGTTAATAAAAATATCCTTATCAATATCACCTTTAGTTGACCATAAATCTGATGCACATGATGAAGTGAAGATGTTGCTCTAGGTCTTCTCTTCCCATTCTAATGTTTCCCATCCTATAAATTCTATGAGCATCATTATAACTTTTAGCTTTGATGAAGAGGGGACCCCCTTAAAATGTGCCAGCCTCTGCAGACCCGTGTGGCAACTGTAAGAAGTATGCATAGCGACTCGGGTAGTTTTATATTTGGATATTTGCAATGAGCATGTCCTTTTTACTGGTTTGTGAGTATAATCACCTATTTATTCTTTTTAAATACCGTAAACAGTGTTTTGAGATAATGCACTAGACTGGTACACCCTCTTTTTGTTCTGTACACAGTGAGCTTGAACTACCCCAGTCTGAGGACGGCAGCAAGGTGTGGTGAACAGTGGAGAATGGAATTGGATCTGGAACAGTGAGAATTCATCTAATATTTGAGCACTACAACTGAGTGAAGGCGGTTTTTTAACTCTGTTATGTGATTATCCCAGATTCAGCTGTTCATCATACACCTGTGATTCTTGCTGCAGGAATTTGCTGTCTGTCCTAATTGCCTATTTAAATGTAGCCTTAAAAAAAGAACCAATATGGCAAATATGACAAATGGACTGACAGCATGAGGGTGTTAGATGAAAAATTACATTTCTTTTCTGCCAAGTAGAAAAAATATATACCATGCCTGTTTTTTCTGTTGGCAATTCAGCAAATGCATTTGCAACTAGAGATGGGAAAGCCCAGAACAAATGGAAAAATTGGGGAAAAAAAAAATTCACGCTTTTTTCAGTTGACTTTTGTTTTTTCTGGAAAAAGAAGAGTGGAATATGTTCTTTTATAATGATAAGTAATATATCTAAGACTTGGTTTTCAAACTATATAACTTGAAGACCTAATTAAAGCTTTCTGAGACTTTATGTAAAATCTTAAATTACTGCAAAGGAAACAGAGCAGGGCGCC
The DNA here is from genome assembly GCF_062004578.1 of Staurois parvus. Taxonomy (NCBI): domain Eukaryota; kingdom Metazoa; phylum Chordata; class Amphibia; order Anura; family Ranidae; genus Staurois; species Staurois parvus. Next base: position 4,160,756 of record NW_028318054.1, read on the forward strand.
AGATTAGTGGTTAAAAACAACACTTTAATGCCATTTCTCACTTACATCTGAGAGACCTGTAGACTGCTGCAGGTGTCAGAGTGCTGGTGTGTTATACAGCTCACCGCAATCTGGATGGACTAATGGGGCTGCAGGGCACAAGCAGGAACCTGCTGAAAGATGATAAGTTGACGGCTTCTCTCCTCTTACTCATGGCACGAATAGGAAGGCAGACAGGAGAACGTGACAGGCTGGGGGGGTTGATCCGCAATGCATTTATGAGGTCCTGCCTCCTTTTTCAAGCCTGCCGTCTGGAGAATAGATGAGATTTAGGAGCTGCCAGTGCGGCCGGCTAGAGCCAATCAGATGGGAGTGGACGGAACCAGCCATAGAACTGCTGACAGCAATGAAAAAATATATGAATGGAGAATATTAATGTTAAGGGTGGTGAATATCAATATTAAGTGTGGCTCAGGGGTAAGAGCCAGGTACGAGTGAATAAGTAGCCATGCAGCTGCTGGATCAAATCCATCCTTACAGAGGAGGTAAATTGTAGTAAAATAGTAAGAATGTAATGTTAATAAGTTAACATAACAGTGTGTAAACAATTAACTTTTTTTTTAAAAGATCTACTACACATGTAAAATATTGTATATTACAAACAATAACAAAATTAAGGTAATAAATGAACTGGTGTATGACCCCTCAGCTAAATATACATCTACACATAGAAAACCAAGAGATTCTTAAAAACATATACTTTTTATCAATATGACACATATATAGAAAATACGCACATCTTAAAAAAGGGCAAAATTGTATATAAAAAATGCAAAAGCTAAAAATAACCTAAGGATATTATATTATAGTATTAATCTTCAATTCTTCATTTAAACCTCTATGTGTCAAGGTGTTCAGGGTAAACATCCAAAAGGTTGCTATTGCATAGCTTCTGGAACCTCTCCACTGGGGAGTCACAAGGTGGAATACACTCCACTACCCAGAGTCTTAGACCTTCCATAGATTTGTCATGATGAGTGAAGAAGTATCTGCGAACACTGTGGTCATCCCTGCTGTCCTCAATTAATCTCCTGTGTTCCCCAACACTGGCCCTCACAGTAAACACTGTGCGTCCCACGAAGAGGAGGCCACAGGGCCAGGACAGGCAATAGACCATGCGTTCAGTGGAACAAGTATAGAACCTGTTTATAGAATAGGTCTTATCAGAGGAGTCATGGAATTTCTTTTGGCAATGGTGCACATATTGCACCATTACATTTTACAACAAATTTTCTTACACTGAAACTTGCCAGTTAATTTACAAAATGTGGCAAGGGGGTGAGAAGAGTTGGGAGCTGAATAATTAACATTGCTGGGAGCGACTATATTTTTGACATTTCTTGCCCTCCTATATATTCTCCTGGGTCTTAGCAGGGGATTCTAAACTCATGTGTTTTTCCATTGCCATCAGAAGTTCCATGGCTGGTTCCACTCACTCCCATCTAATTGGCTCTAGCCGGCCAGTCTGACAGCTCTTAAATCCCATCTTTTCCTCAGAAGGCAAGCTTGAAAAAGGAGGCAGGACTTCGGAAACACGTTGCATTAATCACAAGTTGAACTGAATTATTGCAAGCTCTTTCAGCTGAAGACAAGCAAATCCTGGAATACAATTCAAGTAACACTGTACTTTTCAATTCAGTTCTCAAACAAGAAACATGCATTTCTTTTTTCCCATGGCTTCAAAATTTCCAAAAATTTTACATCTCTGCTTGCAACAGAGGGACTGAATTGCATATGTGTAAAATGCTACAATTGTTTTCCTTTTCCTATGCAGTGTTTAAAATATGGGACTGCAAGCACAACAGCTGTCTCCCATTCTCATAAATGTAGGCAATGTCCCAAACTGCACAAAGACCCTAATAAAAATCATCAATACTATTAGGCTAAATGCAGATGGCTGAATATGTGTAGTCTCTGAATGCAGCAACACTTTATGCATATAAACTGGACGATCACCTGCATACGGTTTGTGTGTGGAGAAAACTTCACATAAACGCCAACCCTGGATGTACACTGGTTGTGTCCAGTCTCAGTATTCATATGTAACAACTGTAACAACTTGGATGAGTGGTCACATGTGAACCACAGTAGCAGAGGCCATTGATTTGTACAGAATAAAAATCTAACAGCCACTATGTGTGCAAGCAGTGTTTGCATCCACCAGCAAGAACCTACTGATTCTTGTCAGTAGCTGCCCTTGGACAGATAAATTAAACACCAACGTACAAACTCTAAAAAGGAGTATTCATTTGCTTCAACTCTGCTGACTTGCTACTACAGAAAGCAGCAACCATATGTTTCCCTAGTCAGAGGTGATGTTAAGTGGTATTAAACCCTCCAAAAATGTATTATATTGCAGCGTACCCATCGATAGAGGCAAGGGCTGCATTGGTATTCTTTTCTTTAGGTTTTGTTTCTTAATTTTCACCAGCTGATCTGGCCAGCAAGTCTGTTTATGAACTTTCTTTAATGTGTTCCTGCCAGCCTCTGGGTGGGTGGGCTTTAATGCTGATATGCCGCACATACGTGTGCTTCCTTCTGTAAACATTTTCTGTGCTGAGAGCGCGCTCCCAGCACATTTACTGGCAGGTACCGGAAAGCTCCCAAAGCTTGCTTGTAATTGGGAGATTTTCAATAACCTTACCATGACTGGTTACATGAATGGTCACAGGATCAAAATGTCCACCTCTGCCTACCAGCATTTAGAAAGGGCCGGGAGGCAGCGGCGGGAAGGGGTTATCAGACCAAGTTGTCCAGTAATAGTGGCAGGTAGAGGGTTGAGACAAATCATTTAACATTGACAGGTGCTTACAATGGTGAGCTTTTATTAATTTATGTAAAACTTTTACCTCAAAAGGAAAAAAACCTATTGCTATATATACTTATGCTTAAAAAGTGTTAGCTGGAGATCAGCTTTCATTTGTCAGTCAAGTCCATCTAAATCTACTAACCAACCACTAACTCTGTCCAGACTGACAATTTTGCTGTCCAACAGTATCTCCATCGCTACTCCATCCAAAGTGAAGACACCTTAAGACAGGAGATGTGTTACTAACCAGATAACCAGATGAAAATGACTGAAAACGCCTAAAAAGGAAAACGAATGCAGCCACTACATTTAAGAAGAGGTAAGATGCAATATATTATTTTTGGGTTCAATACCACTTTATTTATGATGGAATCCATTAATGTTAACACAATCACATAGAGGACAACAATATGTAGAAACAAAGCAATGGAGCAGAGTGCAAAAACCCTGTGAGTAACTGATTTACAAGAAGCAGCTTGTTCTGCCACAAATTCTGCCTCACCTGGAAATGTTTTTCCACTGCTCATTATTTGGTAATGGCAGCTTGAATGTATAATGTGAAAGTAAATTTTGACCCCGGTCTACTCTACAACTTCTTAATCTTACCTTGCATGTGAAAGATTTGCTTTAAATCATATGACATTGATACATTCTTTAACCCCATTAGAATTGGTAGCTGTTTAGGGTTAATTTAAGATTTTCTAGTCATTGTTGCTTGTGGTCTTGTTCAGTCTGCAGTAAAATGTTCTCTGTAGTGATTTGCTTTATTGAACGATGTGGTCAGTAAAATCAGCAGTAAGGAAACAAATCAAAGGCTGCAACATCAATAAGGCTGATTAAGGCTACGTGCAATGGGTAGCAATAACCCCAAAGGTATCATGAAAATAAACTCATGAACAGGCCTTGGATATGAAACATATTCAAATCCTTCCTGTCAGGAAATGCATACAGCCATTACCAGCACCTTTGTGTCTATAAAAATAATAATTGTTTTATGCTGAGGTTTTATTCACAGCAATTTACCAGATTAAATATTATTATTGCCCAGTTATTTCCAGTCCACTTTTTATCTGCCTCAGGAGGATATGATGCTAACCTGCATGTCAGGTGAACTTATGACCCACATTTTTCAGATACGTTGAATTGAATATAAGATGTCTGGGAAATGGAAGCGTCAAGCACACCAGTATCGGATGATCAAAACCTACAGTACCTTGTATAGTTAACTCTGCATCAAATGAGATTTGACAGTAACTGAGAGGATACTCTTGTCCACTATTGTAATACTTAAAAAAATTGTAAACCATAATACAATACAAAGTGCTGTGTATCAAAAATTATTTTCATGTTTTTTTATAAAAAATAAAAAAAATTGTCCCAGGCTTCTCCTTACACTCTTTGCAGAATTGAGTCTTTTTTTTATCTGGGCTCATAAGTGCCCAAGAGTCCCCCCTCTCACACTTTTTACCTATACACTTCAAGAAGGTTTAGTAATTTCTAATATAGCTAAATATTATAAAGCGGCACAGATCTTGCAACTTTCCTTATTACATGCCACTACGGATGTCCCATTATGGGTGTTCTTGGAACTCCCTAACAGGGACTCTGTCTCCATGACTTCCACACAAATCTCGTCTGCCTTGCTTAGGTATTCTAATGTAGCATTGCCTGTGGGCCTGGGGCTCAGTTCACTTTTCTGGCAAATTAATGCCCCTCTTCTTATCACTTTTGCCTTTCCTTAATAACCCACTTTTTCTCCCAGGCCTGTTCCAACCTAGAGTTTTTACCTGGTGGTCCATGCATGGTTTCACTTTATGAATTTTTGTTCCTTTCCCACTTGGTAACATCATGGTGCTCCAAATTCGGAATATTATTGCTATATATAACTTAGACACTGGGTGGTGACCTTACATGGGTTGGTTCATTTCCCATACAATAAATCTGTGAAAACATTTGCTTACATTTTCCAGGAGTACCCTGACTTATCTTGATTATTTACTCAACCATGAATGTCTGGGGAGCTCCTTCTTCTCTCTGTTATATTGTGAACTAGGAACAGGATCTTTTGACATCTGAAGACTTGGAAGACTGGAGTAAATCCTGGTTGTGTATCTCTAAATGCTTTTTCAATTCACCTATTTTGGAGTCAGAATACAAGGTTCTCTTTTGGTGGCACTGGGCCCCAGACAGGATTGCCCATGGTAAATCATACTATAATGGCAGATGTTTTAGAGGATGTGGCCTGAAAGGTGATGTAATCCATGTCTGGTGGTCCAGCCCATAATTGATAGGATTTTGGTCCGGAGTCTTTGGACACCTTCAAGCATTTTTTCATCTAACTCTTCAAGGTTGTCCGTCTGGCTCTTCTTCACTAACTTATTTCCAGACCCATACCAGCGACAACAGACACTGGCTGCATATGTGTTTGTGGTAGTAAAGCATGCAATAGCAATTGCCTGTCAGAAACCTATAGTCTAGTTCCAGAAAGTAAAGGACCATGCAAATTGAATGCTTATTAATGAAAATGTGTCTAGCATCCTTAATGATTTCTAGTCTCATTTTTGAAAATCTGGGAGCCATGGCTCAGGTATGCTTTACCATTTTTGAAGCCAGATAGATTAAGTGCGTTATAGTTTCTTTGCTGGTTTTCTCCCTTCCCCCTTTTTTTCTCTCATTCGTCTTCTCCTTTCTCCTCTCCCTTTCTATTTTCTTTTCCTTCCTGGTTCCTATTTTCTTTTTCTTCCTGGTTCCTTTTTTCTTTGCCCATAGGCTTCCTCTGCTAATCTCTTTGCTACTTGTGTCTCAGCTTTGCTGTCACTTCCCCCTGGGAATTTACTTTTATTGCAAACTGTTTGCTATGTTTTTTAAATTTTGTATGACTTGTTCCTCTGTTCAGTATCACAACTTCTGCATGATCCCCATGTTTGCTGTTACCTCATCCTTTGCCAAATAATAAAAAGAATTGAAAAAACAAATTTTATACTCAATTCCAAAGTCAATTCCAGAGCAGTTTTGCTTAGTTGCGAAGTCTTGCATCACCAGCTTATCGAAGACCTGGTCCTCTGTGCCAGACAAATTGACCTGTACAGGGACCTGATTGACTTGTCACACACAGAAAGAATATTGCGCTGTAGAGTTCTGGAGTAAAACTGGGTAAATGGAACCATCTTGAAGGGTGCTGAGGAAGAACTACTCCACCTGAACTGTGTCCAGTTCCAACAAAAATTTCTAAAAGTGCATACTACACCGGAACTATTGAAACTTCTAGACTTCTAGAAATTCAAAGCCACATTCTGACAGAGCATGCATGTTCCTTAAACAGGAGGTGCTCTAAGTATCTCACAGTAGGGATGTTAGGAGAACCTAACTGGGAAACATTTTGGTGAGCGCTCGAGGAAATGTAGGTGTGCTGGAAAAATGGGGACATGCAAGTACTCATTCTAAAAGTCCACAGAAGTCAGAACAATCTTTCTGGAAAGGGTAGGTCATGACAGATATGATGGATTTCATGTAGAATTTCTGGATTTACATGAGAACATTCAAAACTTTGTGATCTAAGATGGGGAAAATTTCACTTTTGTATATGGGAACAGTAAACAAGTTGCAATAAAACCCTAAAATTGTTTTGCAACAGGAACAAGGATAATTACAGTTTGATACAGAAGACAACAGGGCTCAGTCCAAACCCACTAATCCTTGGGGTGATAAAGGAAGTTTGGAGGTGAGCCGCAGGGGGCAGGGAATAAAACTCCAGTGTGTACCCCTTGTTTATGACCTCCTGGACCCTAGTATCACATGTAAGTACAGATATCCTAGTCCTAGTGCCCCCACACCCCCTCTCACCGCCCACACACACTCAGAAAGACTTCTTTCCTTCAGGAAGATGGATGCTCTTGCTGACAATAGCATTCTAGATAAATGGTGCTAGAATCAATCAAAAGATACATTGTCCCTCAATGACCACGCAGAACAAAGCTTCTTATAGAAGAATGCCACAGACCAGTACCTTAACCAGAATGCCTATGCATGAGCACTGACAGGAGGAACATGCAGTAGTAAACTCAGGAAATGTTTAGCAGCTCATCACAGGTAAAATTAAAAATTACAATCCTTTGTTCACACAAACTTCATATATCAACATAGAACAATAACAAGCAAGAGCTGTGGATGACATTATTCAAAGGGTAAAGTTTACCTTTGTAACAAGTAGAAAACACATTCTCAGGTGTGGGCCTAATAACCACAGGCTGAAATTAGTCTTAACGAGTCTTTCTACAGAGAAGGCATCTACATCTAGTAGATAGCTAAACCAGACTATAAGGAGTCACCATCACACCACAGCTAAAGAGCTATGGTGCACTAACATACACAGGAAAACCCCAATTCCATTAACCAGAGATAGAATTGAAGACCAAACAAAACAAGTGACGGTAAAACTTATGCCTGTTTTACTGTCACTTTTGTGAGTATATTTCCTAAATAAAATAAAATTAGTCACTATTTATTGAGGTAATGAGCAAGGTTTGTGTGCTCTTCCTTTCATCCTCTTCTACAGTTTTATCAAGCTTCCCCAGCTTCATGATAGAGATGCACAACCTCTGATCACCAGTGGATGAACACACTGTTTGTTACTAACACCCATTTGATCTGAGTCTTTGAGCGCAGGAGATAATGGATCTTTGAAAACAAGCAAAGGGTCAAACCCACATTAATCCCCCAACTGCCTAGAGGTACTAAAATACTGCAAGCAATGAGGAGGCCTGTAACAGGGCTCTGACCAATACCAAATCCATGAAAAATACATGGTGGCCACAGAGAAACACTACATGGGAATCTATAGGTCACTCAAAACAATGGAGTAAAGCATTGTAGACATTTGCATCGGGGCAGGTGGAGCTGCATGGGAACCACTGCACACAAGAATCCACAGAGTTGTTGTAAACTAACCAGAAAAGACTATACAATAAAAATCCTGAAGTACAATATGACTGTGGCCTATTACTCAGTTTACATTAGCATAGATTACAATCTGACAATGCGCAATCTACATTAGGATAGAATGTGCACATTTGTAGAGAAGGTATCACATAGTCATGGTAACATGATAATTCAGGTTCCTGCCAGCTTCCAGAAATTAACAATGTAAATTCACACTGAAAAGTGGGAGAACACAATGGCCTTATCTCTGGACTGGTAACACCATAAGGTCTGAATTGAATAGCCTGTGTCAAGTCCTATGTGAACTGGAATATAGACAATAGTCATTGTCAACTGCAGGGCTGTCAGAGAACACCAGTATAGATAATAATATGGGAACATTTAATTTAATTGAACATTATGCCATACTCCCTGTACAAATATTCCCAAGCCAATATTCCCAATTATATACTCCGTACAGATTTCCAGCCACAGCACTAAACCCCCCTAGCACAAAACCCTCTCTCAGCCCCCCTCAGTACAGACATCCTAGTATAGACCCTTCCCCTCCGCATCAACACAGATATCCCTCCAGTACAAACCCCCTCCTTCCCCACCAGTACAGACCCCACTCCAGTAAAAATCTCCTCCCTTAACACCACTATAAACTTTCCCTGCAGTACTGAACCCCTCCCTTCCTGCCTGGACATACTCCCCCTCCAGTACAGATCTGCACTTCATACAGACTCCCTACCTCCCTACCCTACAGACCTCTTCTTCAGTACAAATCCCCTCCCTCTGAACCATTACAGCCACCTCTGTCATCGCCACCAGTACAGACCCCCCCCCCCCTCTAGTACAGACCCCCTCTCTTACCATCAGTACAGACCCCCTCCTCCATTACAGACCTCCTGCTTCACCTTTAGTACAGACCCCTTCCCCACCTTAAGCTCACTCGCTAGGTACAATGTACAGTGTAGATACGGGAGCAGGAGGGAGTTCTCCACTCACCTATGGCAGGAAGCCTCTGTATTAGCAAGGGAGACCTGGGCATCTTCTCAGCAGCCCCTCCGCGGGTGAGTTCTACACATATCCTGGGTGAATCTACCAGTGCTCCTTGGCTGACTGGAGAAACTTTCATGATTTAACATATCTGGCATGAAGCTACCAACAGCTGTTGTTAGCTGAAACTCCTTCAGGGAAAAGCAGAGCTTAATTAAACATGTCCACTCTCTTGAGGACACTAGCAAAGCACTATAACCTGGAGTCTAATAATACCTGTGTATCTTCCTATCTACATGCATGCACTCCAAACATGGATGTGCGTCATTTCTCAGGGTGGTTTTCCTGATGGTAACAATAGTACAATATGCCTGTGCAATATATGTTAAAAAGGGCACGTCATTGTAAGTCCATGTGGCAGTGTGACAAACCAAAAACACATTTGGGAGACAGGGACTTGCCACCCCTTAGCTTTTTAAATTACATTGACATGTTAACACTAATATCCACTTTAGTGATTGGATTTACAAAAACTTTAAATATTTGCTTCAAATTCTAACAAATTTAATTAAAAAATGGATAGTTTAAACAGTAGCTGAGGTAAAAAAAAGATAGTAGGCTTGATTTACAGGCTGCAAATAATAAGTACTTAATAATCTACCACTTTCTTTAACCTACACAGGGTAGTCTAAATAAGGGGAGGACCTATAAGTGGTTACCTCAGCAACAGTCAGCAATCAGTAATGCACATGTGCTAAACCACCTGCTGGCCATCTCATTAGGGCCCTAATCCTTGCATTGGAATGCTCTGGGCAAAGTCCCTTTAAGAATTGCTGCATGCAAAGGTAAAGTGTTCCTAGCTGGCAAATCTGTCCCTCTGCTAGTATCTGCAGTTTATGGTGGTCCAACGGCCGCTCAGCAGTCATGTGAAAGCGGAGACTTTTTGTCCAAGTGCCATGCAAAAGGGCTTTCCATTTCCCCTCTGGGAAATAGGAAGCCCATTTGGCCAATGGCTTCTGCTGCTATCAATCTGCTCAACGAGGAGAGAGACAGCAGTGATAGCTGCTGCTCTCGTGCACATCGCTAGATCAGATCGGGCTCAGTTAAGAAAAAAAGGGGGGGGGCTAGGGGGATCCTGTAGCACAGAAAGATTTTTAAAACCTTAATGCATAGAAAAAAAACTTAAGGCCTTAGAACCATGTTAAACCTTTCTTTTCATGCATCCTATGATTGGCTGAGGTGGAGATCATGATGTCGTCCATCTACCTCAACCAATCAAAGCAAGGCTTGTGTTCATAAGCTTCCTGTATATGACTGAGCAGTGCTCAGCCTGAGGCAATTCTGTTTTGGGAACAGGACAGGAAGTCCCTGTACCGCTGCCGGAATGGAAAATAGTAATGGAAATAGTTTGTTCCAGCTTGACCCAAGCAAATGGTTTCAAATGAAATGAAACCTGTAGTTAGGATGTAATACTTCTGTATCCGGATGCTCTGTGCTGAAGAACGCCCCCTCTGCTGCAAAAGATCATAATAACAGAATTTACTGTTTTGCAGTGATGTGTCCTTTCATGGTATAGGGGCCCTGCCAATTATTAATCTGGCTTAATCCTTTTATTAATTCCTTGTACCAAACGTCCCCGGCTTCAATTACTGTATGTCCCCCGTGTCCTCCTGCCAAATGGCCCAAATTCAATTACTGTAGCTTCCTCCTCCCTGCCAGCTTGCTACATGTCCCCAAATTGCATTAACCAATTCCTTCCACCAGGTCCTTTTGATGTCCCCAGGGGCCCAGTGTCATCCTGGGCCCCCTCGCTGTGTCCCCTGTCTCCAAACCTGTTTTCTCCCTGTTGCCAATTGACTCCCCTCCACCTCTCATCCTGCCGTGCAGGATGAGAGGTGCGGCTTTCACCATCCCTGCCACTATCTTTTCCTCCTCCAGCACAGCCGGAGAGGAAAAGGTAACGAGGTTGACACCTCTCCACGGAGAGGTGAGAACCTCCCGCAGGGATGTTACAGGCTGCGGTGTCACACTGACGCCACCCCAGCCCTGTCATCCGCAGCGCGGGCACAGGAAGTTCCCGCACTTGCAGATGTACCTGGACAAAGGTCGCGCTCACGAGAAGTGCGGCCCGTGTCCAGGGGGTGTGCCTCGTCACCTGGCGACGAGGCACACCAGCTCTGGCCTGCCCCGGTTGCCAAGACGACCAGAGAGCGTCCTGCATCAGCTTAAGAAGCTGATACCGTGCGCTCCGGTCATCTTCTCTGCTGCGCAGTCACCTAGGGAGCCCAGCTGTGGCGGGACCCTCGTGGCTAGACTCTGCCCAGACCCCAGCTAAGAAGGGGGACCGCACCCAAGCCTGCCAGCTGCCTGAGACCCCAGTCCAGGGGATTGCCTGCCGATTGCCTGAGACCCCAGTCCAGGGGGGTTGCCTGCCAGTTGCCTGAGACCCCAGTCCAGGGGGATTGCCTGCCAGTTTCCTGAGTCCCCAGTCCAGGGGGATTGCCTGCCAGTTGCCTGAGACCCCAGTCCAGGGGGATTGCCTGCCGGTTGCCTGAGATCCCAGTCCAGGGGAATTGCCTGCCAGTTGCCCGAGATCCCAGTCTAACAGGAGAGACCACCCACCTATTCCCAACAGGTACCTGTGTCTTACTTTCTATCCCAGGCACCCTGTCGGATCTGTGGGCATATGCTTTTCCCTGTTTTACTTGAACTGTTCCTGTGTTGACCCCCCTACTCACCCTGTTGGACTACAATCTGCTACAGAGACCCTTTCTTTGATCCATACTGGACTACAAGTGTTTTAGCCCCTCCTGGCTGTTCCCCTACCGGTGAGTTTTCCCCTCCCTGCGAACCCCCTATTGTGACTGTCATCTTTTTGTCTTAATAAAGCTTTGTGTGTTTGCCATCTACTCTGTGTGTTCTGTCCTGCCTACCCTCCGTCACATATCCATAAGCTAAAAGAGCCATTTGCTTACATTGTGTAAAAAATGTGTGCATGGGGTTATTAAAGGAATCCTGTATTGAACAAATATGTAAGCTGCAATTGCTGACCTCTCCTAAATAAAATACTAGTTCATTGGCTTTAATATTGATCTACAGGCTTTAATACTTTCTCAGTCACTGACCTGGAACAAGTATTCTTTTGACTTTCCTGATCAGCATGCTTGTTCTTTGTCAGTGACAGTAATAACTAGACTCTTACCATGTTGGTTTTCATGAGCATTTCACTGCTTAGCAAGCTGGTCACATTGTTTTGTTTTTTTAAATCATTTTTAAATAAAATGATGACAAGTACATTTCTTGTGCATCTTGTCACAGCAGAAAGCAATAAAGCAGTGTTTTTTTATGTTTAATAGCCACAACACAGTACGCATTGAACATCATGGAGCAGGATTTTATGATTGGTTTATTATTTGCTAGACAAGTTAAGGGACCACATACCATAGCTATTTATCCACGTTTTCACTCAATTCCTTTAACCACTTGCCCTCCAGAGGATTTACCCCCCCTTCCTGATCAGGCCATTTTGTGCGTTACGGCGCTGCTTTACTTTATATGACAATTGCGCGGTCATGCAACGCTGCACCCAAATGAAGTTTACACCATTTTTTTCTCACGAATAAAGCTCTCTTTTGGTGGTATTTCATTGCCTGTGTGTTTTTTAATTTTTACGCTATAAAAAAAAAAGACCTACAATTTTGAGAAAATAAACAATATTTTTGACTTTCTGCTATTTAACATGTCTAGTAAAAAAATTTTAAAAATCAAATTTCATCATAATTTTAGGCCAAAATGTATTCTGCTACATGTCTTTTAGAAAATATCCCAATACGTGTAAATTAATTGGTTTACATGAACGTTATAGCGTTTACAAATGGCGGTATATATACTTGAATTTTTTTTCATATTTATAGTAATGGCAGAGATCAGCTACTTATAGCGGGACTGAGGCAGGCATTTTGACACTGGGGGGAACTGACTTGGTGTCACTGACATCCCCAGTGACACCAATACAATGATCAGTGCTAATAAAAAGCACTGACACTGTACTAATGGCACTGGGCATGAAGGGGCTAACATGTGGGGTGATCAAAAGGTTACCTGTGTGCTGTGTGCCATTTTACTTTTGTGTCCTGTGTTCGTGCTTCACTGTAAGCACACTGCAGTGCTTCAGATCTGACAGGGAGGCTATCTGTTTTGTATACTAACAGTTCTTCCCACCATCGGAGATCCTCAGCAACCACCGGGTGCCAGCGAGTAATCAACCGGTGATTAACAGCCGCGCGCCCCCTACCCAGAATTGCAAAATCACGTACGTATATGTGATTTTGCGCACAGCTGCAGCCCTGTAGCAATATTTCTGCTATGGGGCGGAGCTGAAGCAGTTAATAAATCAAGTCCATTAGCTAAAAAGTTTAATAAGATTCTGAGAATTTTTTTTTCAGAATTCTGAGATATCTTATAATTCTGACATTTCATCTCATAACCATCAGAGATTTTTTTTTGCTTCACCTAGCCTCAAGGCTCTTGAAAAATATGAAAAGGAAGTCAATTGTAAAACAGTAATTTTAAAATGTTACTGCTGCCTATTTCACTGCCTTAAACCCACCATGTGCAACTGAATGTTTACAGAGGTTGCCCATGAAATGACACCAAATTAACATTTAACTATAGGCTCAAGAGCGTTTCTTAAATTGGGCTGCTGAGCTGGATATAATTTGATATGACATGCAACTAAACGATGAGGTTAGGGGTGGGACTATTGTCATTACAACCCTTTAGTAAAATATAAAATATAAAGGGTTTTGGATGGAAAGCAAAAAAAATCTATTTCTCACTAGTCATGAAAGCACAAAGGGCACCACCGACCAAAGTAACTTACTTAAGTTTCAGAATCAAAGAGAGTAGCTCTGGTCATGGCAGCATATACAGGAAAATCATCCAGTTGCATAATATTACTTTTACAGATTAATACCAGCACCCTCTTTTCAGCAGATTAACAACTATATCATTTGTTAACTGTTACTTTAAGTAAGTGGTAAAAAAGTGGTAATAAAGATTGTTTAAAGAAATTTAAAAAAAAGCCAACATTCTCTTTGCAAGTTAAGAGCATAATGTGCGACTATGCATTGCATAGTCGCATATTATGAAAAACATACCGTATTTGCCGGCGTATAAGACAACTTTTCAACCCGTGAAAATCTTTTGAAAAGTCGGGGGTCGTCTTATACGCCGGTATACGGCGAGCCAGTGTGAGGGCGGCACTTTTTCGAGGGGCGGCGCCACCCCCCCTCCTCCTCCAACGGACACCAAGTACAGGGGTGGGCAGAGGGGCTGCTGTACCTCACCTGGCTCCGGTCCCGGTCCCACGACGATCCGGTCCAGGAAGCGCGGCTGCTCCTTCTTTCAGTTCGGCCGCTCGATGGTCCCTCCGCCCGCTTGGCTCCGCCTCCTCACCGGTGATTGGGCGCCAGCACTGGAAAGGCACACAGGCGTCCAATCACCGGCGAGGAGGCAGAGCCGAACGGCCCGCGAAAATCAAGCGGCCGAACTGAAAGAAAGAGCAGCCGCTCCTCTCCCCCACTGACACCAACGATGAGGCACTGTTCCTCCTCCACACTGACACCAACGATGAGGCACTGTTCCTCCTCCACACTGACACCAACGATGAGGCACTGTTCCTCCTCCACACTGACACCAACGATGGGGCACTATTTCTCCCCCACTGACACTAACGATGGGGCACAATTGCTCCCCCACTGACACCAATGATGGGGCACTATTCCTCCTCCCCACTGACACCAACGATGGGGCACTATTCCTCCCCCACTGACACCAATGATGGGGCACTATTCTCCCCACTGACACCAATGATGGGGCACTATTCCTCCCCCACTGACCCCAACCATGGGGCACTATTCCTCCTCCCCACTGACACCAACGATGGGGCACTATTCCTCCTCCCCACTGACACCAATGATGGGGCACTATTCCTTCCACTGATACCAATGATGGGGCGCTATTCCTCCCACTGACACCAATGATGGGGCGCAATTCCTGCCACTGATACCAATGATGGGGCGCTATTCCTCCCAGTGACACCAATGATGGGGTGCTATTCCTCCCACTGACACTAATGATGGAGCACTATTCCTCCCACTGATACCAATGATGGGGCACTATTCCTCCCACTGACACCAATGATGGGGCACGATTCCTCCCACTGACACCAATGATGGGGCACGATTCCTCCCACTGACACCATTGATGGGGCACTATTCCTCCCACTGACTAATGATGGGGCACTATTCCTCCCACTGACACTAATGATGGGACACTATTCCTCACACACTGACACTAATGATGGGGCACCATCATTGGTGTCAGTGGGAGGAATAGTGTCCCATCATTGGTATCAGTGGGAGGAATAGCGCCCCATCATTGGTATCAGTGGGAGGAATAGTGCCCCATCATTGGTGTCAGTGGATGAAATAGTGCCCCATCATTGGTGTCAGTGGGAGGAGTAGTGCCTCATCATTGGTATAAGTGGGAGGAATCATGCCCCATCATTGGTGTCAGTGGGAGGAATAGCACCCCATCATTGGTGTCAGTGGGAGGAATAGCACCCCATCATTGGAATACCATACTGAAATAGCATACCATATTGAAATCAAATCTGATGTTTTTTCATTTTTATTTGGTGTGTGTTGGAAGAGGGGTAGTCTTATACGGCGAGTATAGCTCAAACCCTATATTTTAACAGGAAAAGTAGGGGGTCGTCTTATACGCCCAGTCGTCTTATACGCCGGCAAATACAGTACCTTAACATGTTTCCACCCGGCCTATAGCAGATTGATAGCCGGGCGGTCCTTTTCTCCCTGTGACTGGGCATCATATGACGTCCTGTGCATCGCAGCGCTCAGCGTGGCTGTTGCTGTCAGGCTGTGACCCTCGGACACAGTGCTTCCCCGCTGGCGGTAAAGAGCCAATGAAATTGGCTTTTTTACCAGGTGTGTGATGTAAATATAAACACACAGCAATCACTCACTGTTGCTATCTTCTCTTCCTCACACACCGATCTTGTGTGAGGAGGAGAACCTAGGAACAGTGAGTTTTTCAAACCCTTTCACTACTGTGCACCACACTGCCCCTAATAAAAAGAGTCCACCAGTGGATCTGTCAGATCAGCCCATCAGTGGATCTGTCAGATCAACCCATCAGTGGATCTGTCAGTGGAGCCATTAGTGGACCTGTCAGTGCCATCAGTGAATCTGTTAGTGCCGCCATCAGTGGATCTGTCAGTGCTGCCATCAGTGGATTTGTCAGTGCCGCCATCAGTGCATCTGTCAGTGCAGCCCATCAGCGCACAGCCTATCAGTGGATCTGTCAGTGCAGCCCATCAGAAGACCTGTCAGTGCAGCCCATCAGTATACTTGTCAGTGTACCTGTTAGTGCAGCCTGTCAGTACAGCCCATCAGTGTACCTGTCAGTGCATTCATCAGTGCAGCCCATCGGTGTACCTGTCACCATGACCATCAGTGCAGCCTATTCAGTGTACTCGTCACAGAGTTGACACAACTGTCTCTCATCAGCAGTGTACCCATCACAGCCATCCATCAGCGGTTTACCCCTCATACAGCCACAATCACCAGAGCTGTAATGTCCAAAAAAATATTTTACCAGTGAGGATGCGCTCAAAATCCTCAGCATGATGGATAATAGCAGCGGGGAGCTCTCACCATCTGATTCTGATTTGGAATACAAGCCAGTAGAAAGTAGTGGCTCAGTAACCAAATCGAAGGAGGAAGCAGTCCCTCCTAAAACGATACGGAGCTCTGAAGAGCAGGAAACCACAAGCAGCACAATATACCTCAATGGTCAATCAGCAGACGGCAATGGTGCTAGACTCCAGGATGAAAGGCCCAGTACCAGCACTGGCGCATCCCAGCAGACCCCAAGAATTAGGGTCCAAACATATCTTCCTGATGCCCTGGCAAACCCTTTATGACTGCCTTCCAGCTCAGGATCAGCTTCAATCACCCTTTCACCGCACAGCCAGGTGTACAGACCAATACTAAAAAATTTTCTGAGGTTGATTTTTTTTATTTGTTTTTCCTTGCCAATTTACTTCAACACATTGTGGACCAGACAAACCTTTTTGCTCAGCAGTATATTGATAACAATCCCACTACATAATATCCCGGTCCTTTTCTGTGGAGACATCTCCCAGTGGAGAAGTTAAAATTGCTTTTGGGGCTTAAGTATTACATGGGGCTTACAAAAAAAATGAATTGCATGCCTACTGGTCCACCAACCCCATCCATCATGTGCCCATTTATTCTGCTGTAATGTTCCGGTCACACTATGATCTGATCAAGTGATTCCTGCATTTGAATGATAACTCACAGTGCCCTCCCCAAGATCATCCCAACTATGACAAGCTATACAAAATCCGCCCCCTAAAAATTATTAAAACTTTATGTCCCTGAACAACACATTTGTGTGGATGAATCCCTTGTCCACTTCACTGGCCGGCTGGGATTCAAGCAATACATTCCCAGTAAAAGGATTCCCACTCTCTTGGCCTCAGAGACTCCGCTCTCTCCTGGTTCTCCTCCTATCTATGGCAGCGCTCCTTCAGTGTTACCTATAAAGCTGCCACCTCCTCTTCACTCCTTCTCTCTGTAGCAGTCCCTCAAGGTTCTGTCCTTGGACCCCTTCTCTTCTCCATCTACACCTCCTCCCTTGGTCACTTGATAAACTCCCAGGGCTTCAAGTACCATCTCTATGCTGATGACACGCAAATCTATCTGTCTACCCCTCACCTCACCCCTTCAGTCTCCACTCGCATCACTAGCCTACTAAGTGACATATCGGCTTGGATGTCACTCCACTTCCTCAAACTCAACCTCTCCAAATCTGAGCTATTAGTATTCCCCGCTGCCCGTGCCACCTCCACTGACCTCACCATAAATATCGGTAACACAATCATCAGTCCATCCCCTCATGCCAGGGTACTAGGTGTAATCCTAGACTCCCATCTGTCATTCCAGCCCCAGATCAAATCGCTGACAAAATCATGTAGACTTCACCTCCGCAACATCTCCAAGATACGACCGTTCCTAACCCCGGAAACCACTAAGCTACTTATTCACTCCCTTGTCATATCACGCCTCGACTATTATTATTATTATACAGTGTTTATATAGCGCCAAAAAGTTTGCTCAGTGCTGTACATTATAGTGGGGGACAGTACATGAGACAATACAGTAACAAAACAATATACGAGAGGATCAAGGGCCCTGCTCTTTCAATTATTGTAACTCCCTCCTCATTGGCCTACCTCATCGCAGGCTATGCCCACTCTAGTCTATCATGAATGCTGCTGCCAGACTCATCCACCTTACTAACCATTCTGTATCTGTCACCCCTCTCTGCCAATCCCTCCACTGGCTCCCATTTGCCCAACGGATACAATTCAAAACACTAACAATGACATATAAAGCCACCCACAACACTGCCCCAATTTACATATCCGATCTTATCTCTAAATATCACCCAAACCGTACTCTCCCCTCCTCGAAAAAACATCCTACTCTCTAGCTCCCTTATCTCCTCCTCCCATGCTCATCTCCAAGACTTCTCCAGGGCATCACCCATCCTCTGGAAGTCCCTACCCCAATCTATCAGACTATCACCCACTCTACTTACCTTTAGGCGATCATTGAAAACCTATCTCTTCAGGGAAGCCTATCCCGCCCTCTGCTAATACTGGTATCCTCTACGCTTCCAACCACTCCATCCCCCATAGTTTTACCTATTGTACCACTCACCCCTCCCTCCTAGATTGTAAGCTCCAAGGAGCAGGGCCCTCAACTCCCTCTTGTATTGAACTGTATTGTTACTGTATTGTCTCCCACTACAATGTAAAGCGCTGAGCAAACCATTGGCGCTATATAAATCCTGTATAATAATAATAATAACTTTGTGTAAAAAAAAAAAAAGGTTTTCATTTTCTTTCCACATTTTTTAAAAATGTGTGCAAAAAATGACACATTCAAAGGACTCATTATGCCTCATAGAATATATGCTGGGGTGTTTGCTTTCCAAAATGGGGTAATTTTGCGGATAATTCCATTGTCTTGGTGCTCCAGGGTCTTGAAAAATGTGATAGGTAGTCAGGAAATTGAAAGTGTAATTTATGCCCCTAGAACGCCTGATGGTGCTTCTTGGATGTTGGGCCTCTGTATGTGGCCAGGCTGTGTAAAAGTCCCACACATGTGGTGTCGTCATATTCAGGACAAGTAGCAGAGTATATTTTGGGGGTGTAATTCTTGGTATGTACATGCTATGTGTAAGAAATATCTTATAAATTGACATATTGGTGTAAAAAAAAATATGTTTTCATTTCCTTTACACATTTTTAAAAAACTTTTGGAAAAAAATGACACGTTCGAAAGACTCATTATGACTCATAGAATATATGTTGGGGTGTTTGCTTTCCAAAATGGGGTAATTTTGTGGGTAATTCCATTGTCCTGGTGCTTCAGGGCCTTCAGGCTGTGAAAAAGTCTCACATATGTGGTATTGGCATACTCAGAAGAAGTAGCAGAATGTATTTTGGAGTGTAATTGCAAGTATGCATATGCTGTGTGTGAGAAATAACTTGTTAATATCACAATTTTGTGTTAAAAAAAAATTATTTCTTCATTTTCCCAAGAGTTGATGGAAAAAATGACAAGTTAAAAAAATTCACCATGCCTCTTACTAAATAACTTGTACTGTCTACTTTCCAAAAAGGGGTAATTTGGGGGGTATTTGTACTTTCCTGGCATGTTAGGGCCTCAAGAAATGAGATAGGCCATCGGTACATCAGGTGTGATCAATTTTCAATGATTGGTACTATAGCTTGTATAACCTTCACACAGACTAAATAATATTCACTGATTTGGGTTATTTTTACCAAAGAAATGTAGCAGTAAAAATTTTGTCCTAAATTTATAAAGGAAATTTACTTATTTGCAAAATTTTTTAATAGAAACTAAAAAATGTGTTTTTAAATTTCTCTCTTTTTTCACTTATTTCGCAAAAAATAAAAAACCAAGTGGTGATTAAGTACCACCAAAATAAAGCTATATCTCTGTGAAAAAAATTATAAAGTTTTATTTAGGTACAGTGTAGCATGACTGAGTAATTGTCATTCAAAGTGTGAGAGCACTGAAAGCTGAAAATTGGTCTGGGCAGGAAGGGGGTAAAAGTGCAGTGAATTGAAGTGGTTAAAACAAAGCCCTCCAGCAGCACGCTGTCACCACTGACAGGGCTTCTATCCAGAGCTGGTGCTAGACTAGTTTGTGTCCTAAGCAAGACTAGCTACTTGTGCCCCCCCCAAATAAATAAACAATTTTAACCGCCTCCCGCCCACCATATAAGGTAATGACGGGTGCAAGGCGGTTCTTTCATTCTGCAAGGACATCATATGACATCCTCCCACCCTAACCGCGCATGCACGGTTCCAGGAGCGCGCAGCGTGGCGATCAGTGGTGCACTGTGTCCCTCGGACACAGCGGATCACTGATCAACGGAAAGAGCCGAAGATGTTGGCTCGGTTATGTGATCAGCTGTGTCCAATCACAGCTGATTGCATGTAAATAGAGAAATGCCGGTTATCGGCATTTCTCTCCTCACAAGCTATCACGCTGACAGCTCGAGAGGAGAACTGGTAATCGGCATCCCTCGGAGGGGACATGTACACTGATCATCAGGGCACTGATGATCAGTGTGCCCTGATGATCAGTGTAGCCCCAGCAGTGCCACGTGTCAGTGCCCATCAATGCCAGCTGTCAGTGCTCATCAATGCCACCTGCCAGTGCCACATCAATGCCACATATCAGTGCCTACCAGTGCACATCAATGCCACATATCAGTGCCCATCTGAGCTGCCTTTCAGTGTCACCTATCAGTGCCAGTCAGTGCCACCTATCAATGCCAGTCAGTGCCACCTATCAGTGCTGCCAATCAGTGCCAGTCAGTGCCACCTACCAGTGCCAGTCAGTGCCGCCTATCAGTGCGCACCAGTGCCACCTATCAGTGCGCATCTGTGCCGCCTATCAGTGCCCGTCAGTGCTGCCTATCAATGCCCATCAGTGCCACCTACTAGTGCCTCCTCATCAGTGCCCATCAGTGCCACCTATCAGTGCCCATCACTGCAGCCTGATTAGCGCACATCAGTGAAGGAGAAAAATCACTTATTTACAAAATTGTATAACAAAAACTAAGAAAAAACTTTTTTTAAAAAAAAATTTCAGTTGTTTTTGGTTGGTTTAGCAAAAAATAAAAAACCCAGAGGTGACTAAATACCACCAAAAGAAAGCTCTATCTATTTAAAAAAAATTATAACAGCTTCATATGGGTACAGTATTGCTTGACCGTGCAATTGTCATTCAAAGTGCGACAGCGCTGAAAGCTGAAAACTGGCCTGGGCAGGAAGGGGGTATAAGTGCCCTGTAGGCAAGTGGTTAAAGACAGTAGAAAATATTAAATCAACAAAAAATGAAACTGTTGTATCTGTGGCTGGCAGTGGCAGGGTGACAGTTGCAGTGAGTGGAGAATGATGGATCCACACTCTGACAGATCCCAGGCTGGAATTCCCCAAGCAATAGGGGAAGATAAAACACTGTGACAGCAGGCATCCCAGCCCACACACACACAGAGAACACCTGAACTGAGCGATACCACACAGTGACAGATCTAACACAGCCAACACTAACACAGATCAGCAGGCTCAGCAAGCACTAGAAGAGCAGGCTGCAGGATCGTGATGATGTCATCACTCACTGACACATTGCACATGTGATGGATGGCTGGACAGATGGGTCACACTCACACAGACACGAGACATCAGAGTCAGACATTACCTTCCTCTGCAGGTGCAGCTCCGCTTCCGCTGATGAATGGGAAGAGAAGGGCTGGAACTCCACAGTGATCAGCATCCACCAGTCGGTTTGCAGTAAGTGACTGAGTCTGAGAGGAAAACTGGAAGGAGCGGCAGCTCAACTGCTACACTGGCCCCAGATACCCGGTATCTTCCTCTGTCCTTTCTTCCTCCCCTCTGCCGCCTCTCCACTTAGATGAAGGATCATTCATGATGTGGCAGCATCCCACACAAAGAGAGTGCCGGTCTGTGCTGCGCCCAGGAGCCCCTAGGTGGCAGTGCACCCTAGGTGGCTGCCTAGTTTGCCTAGTGGAAGCAAACTGTGTGAGTGGTCGAGCCATGATGATGTCACTCCCACCATGCACACAGGAGTCACAGCCGTGGCACAGGGTTCTGAAGGGCCATTGGCTGCGGAAGTAGAGAATGTCCCCTATACGGTGCACATTTAGGAGATATTCCTTATACCTACAGGTAAGCTTTATTATAAGTTTACATGTAGGTAGAAGTGAGTAAGTGGTATTTACCACCGCTTTAAGGACCTCCATCTCCTTTTTCATGAGATGCCTAGTCTAATTAACATTATTTCTAATATAATAACAGCTTCAATACTCTTGTCTTATCCATGACTGCTTCATTTGCTGGGTATTGCATGACCACTGATTCTTCCCAGATCTGTGTTGCATTGGTCTGCTTGTAGCATTGGTGTCCACTGACTAGTGATAGGGGCACTGTATGCAGTTCCTTTGGGGGTTTTTTTTGGTTTTTTTCACTTCCTGCTGCAGCCAGAGGTTGTGCTGAAAACCTTTTTAGTTCAGCTGTTCACTGAACCAGTTAATCCCTACTACTGGCTTGCTTTTCCTAGCATTCTCTTGTGTGGCCTGTAACTCCTTCCCACTGGCTGTACGCATATATGTAGTCTCTCGGTGGGTGGGCAGTGACGCCAAGAGGCCGCATATATGCGTACCTAAAGAAAAACAGAGCGAACATAACAGAAAGCTCCCAATCTCTACTTGCAATAGAGAGCTTTCTGATCATGTGACCACTGTAACAGCCGGAGGTTACATGATCAGAAACCCCCGCTCCCCAGCATCTGAAACCCCTTAAAAGGCCAGGAGGTGCTGGCGTTAAGGGGTTGGAATGTTGATATTGCCACTGCACAGGTAATTTTGTGTTCTCTTCTTGGGGTTTGGGAGCAATACAGCAGAGATGGGAGATGGAGTAGTGAGTGTTGCAGTCAATGATCTGTGCTGTGGCTTAGTTAGGAGATAATAAAATATATCATACAGGCCAGGTCCATGCCAATTACCATCATGTGTGTATTATGATATCATAACAAAGCTACTAATAAATACAGATGTTTATTATTACAGACGACCAGGGATAATAGAGGTGATTTTAATAAATCTATATATTAAAAGAAGCTTGTACTGAGCAAAAATAGAAGGTATCATTTATTATCTACTGGAAATACTGGTTTTCTGGATGATTGACCTCAATACTTCCTGAATCATGGACCAGTAGTGATAAACCAAACATACCCAGGTTCGGCAAATGTTCGTAGAGCATTAGCAAAACTCCGATCTGGAATCCGAGCCCTTTTGAAATCAATGTGACTTGAACGTTCATTTTCAGTAATGACCATTTTCTAAGCTAAATCTCAAGGGATTGACAGAGAATGGGTAGAGGTCTTTTTGGAGCTTCTCAAAGGGCAACATAAAAATTTGATTGGGTATACCTTAGAGCTGCATGTGGAGTTACAGAATGTAATTCTGCATCACATAAATTGCATATCTATTTATTTAGTTTTACATAGTTGTTCGGCTTACATAAAGCAGTAGCAACGCAATGTAAGAGAGCAAGATAAGTCTTTTTTTTTTCAAGATAACAGTTAGGGTAGCATATGGGTATGATATTACAAACATAGCAGCCCTAAATATTGTAGAAACTCATTTTCCATTAAAGCCTGAATGAAACAGGATATCTGAATGGAGGACGATTGAATCATTGATAGTCCCCCCCTCCATTCTTAGATCTGTGTCATTCGAAGAAGCTGTAGTTCGGCTTCTATAAATGAAGCAGCTGAGCAGAAAGTGCAGAAATAGTCAATCTCTCTTAATGGGAGCACGTGACAGCCCCTTAGTTGTATTAACCCTGGCACACCAGAAGATTACAGTGGCAGGGGTTGAAAAGGAAGGAGGATTTTTACTAACAGAAGAGGAATCAGCCCAAGGGACACAGGGCTCTGTCAGACACTGCCTGGCGGTACCTCTAGCAATCCACAGGACAGGATTCCCCAGAGCGTGGAGACTAAGTCCCAGTCTGCTTGTTCACCAGGGCCCCCGATGGTAGGGATGGACTTGGAGCAGACAGTTACCAGGTCGTGGCCCCTGAGTACACCCGCCTGTGGTAGAGGGATCCGCCAGAGGTATACACTGGTAGAGAGCCTGACGTGAAGAGGCGGATAGGCCTGAGCAGTGGTGACCGGATTCGTGCAGACTGGATGGATGGATGGCAGAGTAGTAAGCATAATCCAAATTAAAAGGTATGCGCTAATAACAAACTTATACAAAAGTGTATATCATCATCCAAAAAACATTAGTGTTTTAAATAAATTATAGTGTCCAAACATAAATTAGTGTCCAAAAAATATATATATCTTCAGTGACTTGAACCAATTGTGAGAAATCCACCACCAAAGGAGATTAAATGAACTCACCAGAGCTAATGGCTGGTCAGATAATAAACCAGCAACAGCGCTTGTGCTCTGGGAGCAATGAATCCGATGTCCAAATAGATAGTACCGCCCCTTGATGACGTCGGTGTGACGAAACCGGTTGGGCGTAGCCTACTTGATGTGGACGTTAGAGAGCCTTGCTGGTCTGTGCTGTATGGGAGAGATCTGCGGTGAGCGTTAACTGTATCTCAACCCTTTTTTGCAATTGAAGCTGGTGTCTGTTGGACACCTTGTTTGTGAGTTTCCTTACACCTTTTTTATTAAAGAGATAAATGAAAAAAACGTATTGCACCATTATGTTCTCTTTTTTGTCCCTGAGTGTACTGCATGCTCTCATGGAGGTATGAGAAAGAGTGGATAAGTTCATCATAAGAGCTTGGGCTGCAAAGTTGTTTGGCTGTGATTATTATTATCTGGAAGTATCTGAAACATCACCATATCTATTTGGACATCGGGTTCATTGCTCCCAGAGCACAAGCGCTGTTGCTGGTTTATTATCTGACCAGCCATTAGCTCTGGTGAGTTCATTTAATCTCCTTTGGTGGTGGATTTCTCACAATTGGTTCAAGTCACTGAAGATATACAGTTGCAAGAAAAAGTATGTGAACCCCTTGGGATTACATGGAGTTTTGCATGAATTGGGCATAAAATGTGCTCTGAACGTCATCTAAGTCACAACAATAGAAGAACACAGTCTGCTGAACATAATACTACACAAACATTAGATGTTGCCATGGTTTAATTGCACATAACATGTAAACATTCACAGTGCAGGGAGGAAAAAGTATGTGATGCCCTAGCTTAATGACTTCTCCCAGAGCTAATTGAAGCCAGGAGTGAGCCAACCTTGACTCCAGTCAGTGTGATGATATTAGATGTGTTGCTGACAGCTGTCCTGCCCTTAAAAAACACACACCTGTTTTGGGTTTACTGGTTTCAAGAAGCACTGTCTGATGTAAACCATGCCTCGCAGAAAAGAGCTCTCAGAAGACCTACGATCAAGAATTGTTGACTTGCATGAAGCTGGAAAAGGGTTACAAAAGTATCTCCAAAAGCCTTGATGTTCATGTGTCCACAGTAAGACCGACTGTCTACAAATGGAGAAAGTTTAGCACTGTTGCTACTCTCCCTAGGTGTGGTCATCCTGTAAAAATGACTGCAAGAGCACAGCGCAGAATGCTGCATGAGGTAAAGAAGAATCCCAGAGTGTCAGCTAAAGACCTACAGAAATCTCTGGCACATGCTAACATTTTTGTTGACACATCTACAATAAGGAAAACATTAAACAAGAATGGAGTACATGGGAGGACACCACGGAGGAAGCCATTGCTGTCCAAAAAGAATATTGCAGCACGTTTGAAGTATGCAAAAGAGCACCTGGATGTTCCACAGCACTACTGGCAAAATATACTGTGGACAGATGAACCCAAGATTGAGTTGTTTGGGAAGAACACACAACACTATGTGTGGAGAAAAAAAGGCACAGCACACCAACATCAAAACCTCATCCCCACTGTGAAACATGGCGGAGGGAGCATCATGGTTTGGGGCTGCTTTGTTGCCTCAGGGCCTGGACGGATTGTTGTCATTGATGGGAAAATGAATTCCAGAGTTTATCAAGACATTTTGAAGGAAAACGTACGACCATCTGTCCGCCAACTGAAGCTCCACAGAGGATGGGTGATGCAACAGGACAATGACCCAAAGCATACAAGTAATTCAACAAAACAATGGCTGCAACAGCACAGAATACGCCTTCTGGAGTGGCCCAGTCAGAGTCCTGACCTCAACCCAATTGAAATGCTGTGGCATGACCTTAAGAGAGCGATTCACACCAGACATCCCAAGGATATTGCTACACTGAAACAGTTTTGTGAAGAGGAGTGGTCCAAAATTACTCCAGGTCGTTGTGCAGGTCTGATCTGCAACTACAGGAAACATTTGGTTGAGGTTATTGCTGCCAAAAGAGAGTCAACCAGTTATTAAGTCCAAAGGTTCACATTCTTTTTCCTCCCTGCACTGTGAATGTTTACATGTTATGTGCAATTAAATCATGGCAACAACTAATGTTTGTGTAGTATTATGTTCAGCAGACTGTGTTCTTCTATTGTTGTGACTTAGATGACGTCCAGAGCACATTTTATGCCCAATTCATGCAAAACTCCACGTAATCCCAAGGGGTTCACATACTTTTTCTTGCAACTGTATATATTTTTTGGACACTAATTTATGTTTGGACACTATAATTTATTTAAAACACTAATGTTTTTTGGATGATGATATACACTTTTGTATAAGTTTGTTATTAGCGCATACCTTTTAATTTGGATTATTGTTGCCAAAATTTAGTTTGGGTAGGATATGCTGCTGACACTTTGGTGTTTTTTGTAAGTGGCGCTTTTTTCTTTTCTTTTTTAATTTGGTATAGAGTAGTAAGCATGGTCAGACAGGCTGGGTCGGTTACAGTGGGGACAGCACGGTACAAAGCAGCAGGCAAAGAGTAGTCAGGTCACTCGCCGGGTTCGGTAACAGGAATTCAGATCAAATAGGGATATCCAGGAGAGTAGTCAAACGAGCCAGGGATCAGAGCAGGAGATAGTCAGCAAAGGTCAGGATCAAGCAGGGTCGGCAACAAATCAATCAACAGGTACGCAGGAACAGGGTAATAAGACCATACGGCAACTAGTGTCTGTGTAGTGCAGATTTAAATAGTGCGCCCTGCGCTGTCATTGGTGCCAGGTGCGCGTCCACAATCGCTAGTGCACATGCGCGGCCTCCGCCGCAGCTGCCTGGGTCCTAGTGCCTGCTGATTAGAGCGCATTGGCGTTCTGCGCATGCGCAGACCCGTGCGCCGACGTGATTGCTGACAGGCTCCATTCACACATTTTCCCTAAAATTTGTATACGATCCTGAAATTGTCAATCTCAAAACACCAGGTAAAGACCTCATAAAAAGGCATTAAAGTCAGTTCACAAAAGGAAATAAATAATTAAATATATGAGTTAAATAAGTAGTGGTCCAGGCATGTGGTATACTTTCCCAAAAAAAAGGGGCCATTTTGTACTATTCTGGCATTTTGGGGCCTCTGAAACTGTGATAGGTAGTTAGGAAGTGTAATGAGGAAATAAAGCCCTTTACAGGCCTGAATATGCTTATTGGATTTTGGAGTTCTAGACTGACAAAAAGTCTTTCACACGTGGTATCCCCATACTCGGGAGAAGTAGCAGAATGTATTTTGGGGTGTAATTGCACATATACCCATGGCATGTGGGAGCAATATATGATTTAAGTGATAACTTTGTGTTTAAAAAATAAAAGTTGTAAAAAATACATTCTTCTATTGACTCAACATGCCTCTCAGAAAATAGTTTGGGGTGTCTGCTTTCCAAAAAGGGGTCATTTCGGGGGAGGGGGTTGTTATCTTGGCATTTTATGCCCAGCATTAGAAGCTTATGCCACAAATCACTCATTCTACTAACCACTTGAAAACCAAGCCTTTTCTGACACTTTTTGTTCACATGAAATAATCAGTATTTTTTGCTATAAAATTACTTAGAACCCCCAAACATTACATATTTTTTATAGAATACACCCTAGAGAATAAAATGACTGATGTTGCAATTTTTATATGCCACATAGTACTTGCGCAGTAATTTTTCAAACACAATTTTGTTTTAAAATTCACTTTTTTCAATTTAATGCACAAACACACAATATATTGGCCAATTGTTTTGTAATGTATAAAAGATGATGGTATGCTGAGTAAATAGACACCAAACATGACATGCTTTAAAACTGCACATGTCCCATGTAATGGTGACAAACTACATACATTTTTAATATCCATAGGCGACGCTTTAAAAGCCTTTACAGGCTTCCATTTTAGATTTACACTGGTGGTCTAGTGCTAGAATTACTGCCCTCCATCTAACATTTGCAGCGATATCTCACGTGCATGGTGCAACCACTGTTTACATATCAACACAGAGCCAATGCTTGAGTACGCCATTGCACAGGGGGACGAATGTGTATTCACTTTTACTGTTATCACAGACTTAGACTCTATATATCTCCTCTGCCCTTAAATCATCTGATTTAACCAAAGTGATGAAATGCTCATAGCTTCTGGTTTCTTAGACCGCCATCATCTTGGTATAACCACTCAAAGTCCAGTGATGTAACAGTAAGTCCTTGTTGGGTATATATGTTATGTTATTTTTTCTAATGCAGCCTGTGGGCTGAATGAAAAAAAAGAGAAGAAATCTCTGCAAAAAAAATGTGTGGTATGCCCAACATTAGAATATACCGTCCCGTATCCACCCACTTCTTATGTTGGCCATACAAGAAATTTCCTTTGTATAGACCTCTGCAAATTTCTGGTTAAGGTGATTTATGAGAGGCCGAATTTTGTGGAGCCGATCATATTCAAGGTCACCCCAAGTATGACAGAGTGTGTTATCACTGAAATGCATAAATCGTATTATATTCTCATATCTATGCCTGGCCATGGCAGCACAGAACATGGCATATGATGAATCGGGTATGTGGATCAATACGACCGCAATAAATTTTTTTGTAATGTCTATGTTCAGGGTTAGGCCCAAATAAACTTTAAACTCCGTAACCATAATAGGTTTCCATGCAAATGGTCTGGAAAGGTTTGAATTTGGGTTGGTGATGATAAATTGTTGTGCGTATAAATTGCTTTGATCCACAATCAATGCATACAAATTTTCCATGAAAAACAGCTCCAAAAAAACAAGAGGAGTAGTTAAATTTGCTGTTTCCACCTGAAATCCATGTTGGGCAGTGATTGGGGGAAGTACAGGTGCTGCAGAATTTGTGGGCTGCCAGTCGGGATTTGCAAGTACATCTGGAAGCTCCAGTAATAGCAGGTGAGCTCACCTGCTATTACTGGACTGATCACAGGCACCCATACCCCACTATCTCACTATCAGCAGTCCTTGAGCCAGAGTTGTATGGGAAGCCTGCCTCTTCACGTCAGGCTCACTATCCAGGGTGCAGATATACATCTTCCATTCTTGGGGTGTCTGGAACCAGAAGGGGGATCCCTGTCTATCTACCTGAGGCGAGAGGGCCTCTGGATCTGGAGATATTGCTACACCCAAGGCGGATGTTAGTGGTGGAGAGGGAGGATCCGTGTGGTCTCTGGAGCTGCATACCTGGCTGGTCTTTTGGATTATATTATACACAGGCGCATTTAAAATGTGCGGTCGGTGAGTGCGCATTTTTGCTATTTTCCAGTCACCTAATGAGGAGAAGACCTGCACATATTTGGTTTTATTGTCACAAGAAAGACTCTATGAATTTATATTAATTTTATCATATTTTAGCGCTGCACTATATATATGTATAATGATATTTATATATGTGTGTGATTTTTTTATACTATTTTCATTCAATATTTGACATGTATAAAGATATTTTGTATTTATCTAATTTAACTTAGTTGTTTTTGATACACCATTTGTGTCCCGTGAAAACAACTTCTTTTTGACTAGTATTCCAGTCACCTTTTTTCTTATGTATTATTACATGCGCTCAAGGACCACACTGACTTGAAAAACTGAAAGGGGTTCTAATCCTTCTCCACTGTATCCTCCCACTGGATATCGCATGGTTTCATGAGATAAATACTGCATATTTTGATATTCTGCAACACAGTTATTAAGCCTACTGTATATGAACAGGTTACAATTTATGAGTGATTGAGCAGGTATGTAGCATTCATAAAACATTTTTTTTTTGTGGACACTGATGATGGAAATCACATGTAAGTTTGCACCACCGCTAGAATGCCTTTTTGAACAGGTCACAATTTTTTAGAAAGTTAACTGCCCCTGCCTTACCCTTGAATACATATTGTATATACTACAGGACAGTTTATTGGATGGTGAAATGTTGCGATATGCAGCTATATAGCCTCTGTCCTCGATAAGTATCACGCACTATTTTATCTATTTTTCTTTAGGGGCGTAGATAAGGGGGGGAGTCAGGAGGGCCTGACCGCCACCCCCCCACCTAGAAGAGAGTTACCAACCATCCCTGCAGCCCTCAAAATTTCCACTTGCAGAATTAAGGTGGGGTGGCGAGCAGTTCCGGGACTAGGGGTGTGTGGGAGGGGTGACGATGGAGGTGGTGACAAGCAGCGATCTCCTGTATGGCTTTCAATAAAGCAGCTGGAAGCCACAGGAGGGAGAGGAGGAGAAGTGACTTCCAGCTGCTTTATTGAAAGCCATACAGGAGATCGCTGCTTGCCACTGCCCCCACCACTGCACAGAACATACCTTACGGTTTGGTTTTCTTTCTGGCTCCCCTACCTCCCAGCACCGCTGTGTTCTTCTCACTGCCCAGGCCCTCCCTCCATCCTCAGCACCAATAGAAGAAGAGGGGAGAGAGGCTAGATCTGCTCTGCCTCCTCCTGTGCCTGTCCACATTCCAGTCTGTGCAGCTTCAGAGTAGTTGTGGGCGGGAAATTGAACACAGCAGCCGACAGCTCTGATGCATCAGTCATGGTGAGTCCGATCTACCTTCCTTACTCCATTCTTTCCGCCCACGCCTCCCTTCCTTCCTCCCACCCCTCCCTCTCTTCCACCCATCCATCCCTTCCTTCCACCCACCCCTCCCTTCCACTCACCCTTCCTTCCTTCCAGCCCTCCCTCCCTACCTTCCACCCACTCCTTCCTTCCATCCCTCCCTTCCTCCCTTTGCATTGTACTTTTAGTACTTTGTGTATAAATTTATATAATTTTAATAGCGATGTATATTATCATCTTGATATATACTGTATATATAGCCACTCACTTTCTTCTTTTTAAGGGCTCTTTTTGCCCAATTTTATTTAAAAGAAAGTTTCCTATAACATGTTTCCCATGCAGGGGTATCCAACATCAATACAAACGAAAATATTCAGCCTCCTGGTTCTCTTTAGCAGCACTGCTGCTCAGGCTTCATGCCTCGGTCCTCTTGACCTTCACATACAACCCACTGCACCTGGGTTAGCGCCCTTTCTCAGCATTCCTGTTTCTCCAGCCCACAGGCTTGGGCCCTCTGTCTGCTCTCAGACTTCTCTGTGCCACACTTGTGGCTGCTCCCTTGCACCAACCTGCACTCCTCGGGAGGGTGGAGCCCAGAACCCTGGTCCTGACTCTAGAAGAGAGTCAAACACACCTGACCAATCAGTCTCCTGGCCATTCCCAAAACCTGGTCCAAGGATTGGAGATTTCATCCCTTCCAAATCACTTAGAAATCTCCAGGCTCCAGGTCTCAAAATGAGTCCCAAAATGAACTTTACAAACAAATGAGGAAAGTGAAAAGCCAACCTCCTCTGTATTAAACAAGTACCCTGGAGCCCCTTAACCTGTCTTGTTGAGAATCCCTAGTGAAATATCTTTTCTACACTGTGGCAGGTCGCCACACTGTCAAAAAAAAAAAAAATATATATATATATATAGATTTTGGAGCACTTCATGCTTCCTTCCGCAGATGAGCTTTATGGGGATGCTGACTTCATTTTCCAGCAGGACTTGGCACCTGCCCACAGTGCCAAAAGCACCAAAACCTGGTTCAATGACCGTGGAATTACTGTGCTTGATTGGCCAGCAAACTCGCCTGACCTGAACCCCATAGAGAATCTATGGGGCATTGCCAAGAGAAAGATGAGAGACATGAGACCAAACAATGCAGAAGAGCTGAAAGCCGCTATTGAAGCATCCTGGTCTTCCATAACACCTCAGCAGTGCCACAGGCTGATAGCTTCCATGCCACGCCGCACAGAGGCAGTAATTGCTGCAAAAGGGGCCCAAACCAAGTACTGAGTACACATGCATGCTTATACTTTTCAGGGGTCCCATATTGTTCTATGTACAATCCTTGTTTTATTGATTGCATGTAATATTCTAATTTTCTGAGATTGTGGATTTGGGGTTTTCATGAGCTGTAAGTCATAATCATCACAATTATGACAAATCACGGCTTGAACTATCTTGCTTTGCATGTAATGAGTCTATCTCGTATATTAGTTTCACCTTTTAAGTTGCATTACTGAAATAAATGAACTTTTGCACGATATTCAAATTTTTTGAGTTTCACCTGTATATATTGTTAGGCACCTATAAAGTCCTGTTTCTATTGTATTTTTTTCTTTTGTATAAAAACTAACAATGGAATAAGCATGGAGGCTTGCATCACAGCTAAAAAGCCTATTTTGACAGAAAACTGTTTCTAAGAGACTGAAAAGGTATTAAGCATCCATACAAAAATTAAAATATTAACCTCTTGGCGCCGGCTGCACACAACTGCGCAGCCTCCCGGCTTCTGGGCCTTGACGCCGAGCGGTCACACATTTGCGTGCAATTAAGAAAAACATATGTGCAGAGAGCGTGCACCCTGCATGCTCCCAGCACACTTGTCCGATACTCACGGAAAGTTCCCATTCGGGACCTTTCCCAATCATGTGACCGCCGTGACAGTGAATCATGGCGCTCACATGACCCTAAAACCCCGCCCGCCTCCCGACTTCTGAAACCCTTAAAGGGCCGGGAGGTGCTGGCGCCAAGGGGTTGATGTATTTTTGAACATGAATGTAGGAAATCGCATATAGGTTGCATCTGTGTTCCAGACCACCGCTTCTGTTCCGGCCCGGCACCTGCAGTATGCTTCTGCACATGGACAAAGCCTCAAACTAGATTGAGGCTTGGATCATGCATACACAGTCCGACTGGTGGATGGCAGCATCTCTGAGGGACTTGGCGCATGCATGCTATGGGTGGAGGTGGTGTCACTCCAGCAGGAAGTTTAAACAGCTGTCAAAGCCATTGACAGTGGGATTTCCTGCAGGCAGAGTTAGGCAGTCTTCCCAAGCAGGATGGTTGACATATACAGGTAGACTATGGGGCTCTCAAAATTTGTAGAGTTAGGAACTGCAGAATGTCGGGGTGCCTTGAAGAGGCTCTGCAGCTTATGCATGTATTTGCAAATGTGTGCTAACTAAACCCCTGTTTTTAACACATACTGTTAGACAGGCTAAGTTTGTTTGATTTCAAGCTGGTTGGTAAGTTGAGCTGGGAATTTTTCTCTTTTATTGTTTGACATGCGTTGCCCTTCCATGTGCTCCTTGCTGTGAAGGCCAGTTATAGACTGGGGCAGTGGCCATTTTTTGTACCGTATACAGGTAGACTCTGTGTTTAACCCCTGGGAGGCTGTCGGTGATCCAGGTGTGTTCCTAATAATGCCTTTGGCACTGTCCCCTGCTACAGGTGGTCCGTTTGTATAGCTGCAACATCATGGATGTTTCAGCACCACCTTTTGGCCAGCCCTTATGAAGCAGGTAGTAAAGGATGTTTTTAACCCTCTTCTTTTGTTGTTTTTCTTGAGATTTTTAACTCTCTCCTCTGTGAGTTTCTCTCTCTCTCTCTCTCTCTCTCCATTAGCCCTTACAGGTCTGATCGTTAGCACATGGCACGAGATGATAGAGATCTGCTTAGGTTGCAGTGGCAACATTCCTCTTTCAGACCAAGATACCAGAGGTCACCATCAAGGTCCAGGCATCACAGGAGAAGCTCTGAATCCTCAGCTACTCCGAAGAAGGAACCTGCTCTCAGGTCCCAGAGGGCAAGTCTCTGTGTGAACCATGCTATACCTGAGCAGTTGGAAAAAGAGAGAGCAATAACCAGCAGATGGAGTTCCTGTTTAGGTGCATGGTGTAGGAATCCCTCAAGGAATTAGGACACATGCAGAGTCCGTCAACTGGTTTGGCATGCTCCCCTGTGAAAGAGGGCCATGAAGAGCTTGATCTTTCCAACCAAGCCATCCCTCCTTGAGGAATAGCAAGGATGCAGAAGGAGATAATTTTTATGTGGGCTTTGCTTTTGTCATGGTTTTGTCTCTGGTTAAAGCCATGGCAGAACTGAGAGATATCATTATGGATGAGTAGAGCAAGCTCGAAAGAAAGGACCTTCTTACTTAGCAAGATGGCCAAGCTCTATCCTTTTAAGGAAAAGGATGTGAAGCACCTGCTAGCCGCCCCTCTAGTCGATGCAGTTGTAATTTGGTTAGCGAGACATGTCACGCTGCCATTGGGGGATGCAATGTCTTTTAAAGATGGCCTTGACAGGCGAATCAACATGGACCTCAAGAGAGTGTATGTCACGTCCATCTTGGCCTATAAGCCAGCTTTGGCCTGTAAGCTGGCTATGTCTAAAGTAATGGAAGTGTGGATAGAGAATGTGAACACAATGTTGAAGAGTGTTTCAAAAGATGTGGTCAGGAACTCTGCCATTCAGGAGCTAAAGATAGCATTGGTCTATTGACATCATCCACTTGTTTGCAAAGATTATGCTCTCTTCAGTTACGGTGAAGTGAACATTATGGCTATGGCCTTGGCTCACTCATCATGCCTTCAAGCAGGCTTGGTGCAGAATCACTTTCGAGGGATCTTCACTTTTTGGTAACAAACTGGACAGCATGATAGCCCTGGCCACGGGTGGTAAGTTGGGGTTTTAACCTCAGGACTGGTACCTGCTAGGCCAGAAGAGGGCACAGTCCAGGAGACAAAGTTTGAACGTGCAAGGGACGCCCACTTCTACAGACCAGGTCGAAAGTTTAGGAAGAGCTGGAGAAGAGGTTTCACAAAACCGCTAAATGTTTGACCCCGGGTAGCCTGGAGTCTGAGAAATTTTTGAGATTGGGCCCACTCAGACATGTCAGGTGGGGGCACAGCTGCTCCATTTTTGGCGTGTCTGGGTGGCCTCAATTTTGGACATTTGGACTGTCAAAACGGTCTCCTCAGGGCACACATGGTCCTTCAAGAGCTCTCCTCATATCAGATTTTTTTCTACATATTTGCCTCACTCCAAGGAAAAGAAGCAAATACTCTTATCATATGCAGATACACTGGTGGCACAAGGTACAGCTGTGCCAATTCCAGAGTATGATACATTTCAGGGCATATACTTGCCCCTCTTTATAGTCAGGAAGAAACATGGCCCATCATAGACCTTACTCATTTAAACAAATTTATCCAAAAGAGAGAGAATTTCAAGATAGAGACATTGTACACGATTCAAGCCAGTCAACTTTACATTCATGTGCCCACAGGAGAAGACTTCTACAAGCTCCTCCGGTTCACTGTAGGTCAATATCATTTACAGTTCACTTGTCTCCCTTTCAGGCTTTCACTGTCACATCCAGGTGCAGAATGTGCTAGGTATCTCTCCATCAAAGACCTCTGCATCAAGTCCGCCTTTCTTCTAGCTATCATTTCGGCAAAAAGAGTCTCGGAGATTGAAGCCCTTGGTCATAAAGGACCTTTCCTAACATTCTTCCCCGATTGACTAGTGCTGATTCCTATGCTGGCCCCAAATCCCAAGGTAACATCAGTCTTTCATGAGAACCAGGAAATAGTCCTGCCTACCTTTAGAGTGCCAAAGAGCTCCAACGCACATCCCTTGGATGTGGGTAGGGCCTTAGTACTGTACCTACAAGCCACAGCTTCCTTCAGGTGCTTGGATCTCTTGTTTGTCCTCTTTGCTGGAAGGAACAGGGAGAAATGTGCCTCATCTAAGATAAATCGCAGCATGAATTGTTCAAGCTATCCAATAGGCATACAGGGCTAAGGGCTTGGCTCCTCCAGATGCAGTGACAGTGCACACGACCAGAAGTGTATCTACTTCTTGGCAGCTTTGCGGCATGTGGCTCTTGACGTCATCTACAGAGTAGCATCATAACACGTTTATGGCTCATTATTTTGTAGAGCCTGTTTTTATCCTCTATCAATTTTGGTTTGTAGGTTCTGTCTGTTGATGGTACAAATTAAAGCTTTTGGTTCAGCAATGACCGCCCTTGTGTGGTTGGCTAGTTATTTCCCATACTTACTCTGCCATGGAGTCTGTCAGGAAAACGGAAAATTTCCTATCAAATACTTATCATAATTTTCCTTTCCTGATGGGCTCTATGGCAGCAGGAGTTCCCACCCAGTGTCATGAGTAGGCTAGTTATGGAACAGGGCCTCTGGCTCTGAGACAAAATTGTGGGAGTGGGGTCTTATAGAGTGGGAGAGGAGGTGGAGTAAACCCATACGTATGTTGCCATGGAGTCCATCAGGAAATGAAAATTACAGTATTTGATAGGAAATTTGATAGGAAATTTTCTGTTATTCCAAATTTCACAGATGAGGAGTAGCATGAGGAAACATAATGTGTTGTCCATTTTTAAATGATGATACACTAAAATTTTACAAAAATGAGTGTCCAACACAGTGCTTACTAAGCCCCAAAAATAGAACAATTTTTACCTTCATAAAAGAAGCTTTTAAAAGTTAGAGTTCAAGTATTAATAGAGACAAATCACCATAACCTAACACATGAAGAACACAAGCAGAGGAGAGAATTGACCCTGGTCAAACATTGTATGTTTTGTATTACCATCACAGCCATCAATATATTGGGTTTTGGATGTTGGTGGTGTACAAAGATAGTAGACCCAACAGGAATTTTTCTGTAGAGCACAGGATGAACCCTGCTTTAACAAACATTCCTTGCATCTGCAACTGTTGCACAACTGCAAAAACATTTGGGTATATGTGTTGATGTTGCCAAAACATCATAACCCCACAAAACACAGGTTGGACCCTGCTTTAGGCTCCGTTCACACAATTGCGTTTTTTTAGTGCTTTTTGCTTTTTTCAGAAATGCACTACAGTCCATTTAACATGGTTTCCTATGGACCATATTCACATCTATGTGTTTTTGAGCTGCTGCGTTTTTTTGGAAAGGTTCAGGGACTTTTTTAAAAGCAAAAAGCAGCATTTTTACTACAATAGAGTTCAATGGAGAATCTGCTGAAATGCATGTTAGTGTATTTTTGCCACGTTTTTACTGCGTTTTGTGGTTTGCATTTTTATTCTCCCCAGAAAAAAAATCCTCTTTAAAAAAAAAAGGGCTGAACAAAATGCAAAACGTGGTAAAACGCATCAAAAACACGTCAAAAACGCATGTAGAAAAACGCTAAATGAACTGTAAAAAGCACTGCAAAACGTACAAAAAAGCAAACTGCATAGGTGTGAATGGAGCCTAACCAAACATTCATGTATGTGCAGCTGTTACACAACTGAAAAAAATTGTGTTTTGGGTGTGGTGGTGCCTAAGCACCCCACAGATAAAATCCTTCAGAGCACAGGATGGACTCTTTTGAACAAAATTCACAGCATTTGCAACTGGTAAAAATTGGGCCACATTAAAATTGCTGTAGCAAAGAACAGCAGCAATTGCTCCATTTTTAGATGGTAATGGTAGCAGGACCACAACAGTGGCATGGTATGTTAACAGTGGCAGGTAGTCGGCTGCATGTAAGATATTTTTGATGGCCTGCAAAAGTGAAAGAAGTGGCTTTGGACACAGCAAAAAAATTAAAAGGATGGGATGAGTCCCCCAAATAGTTGATCAGCCACATCTGCGACAGGGCTTGGTAGCTGCTGCTGATCCAAGACTTGTTCATTTTCATAAATGTAAGTTGGTCAACAATGGGACCACTACATATTTTTGTCTATCACACAGCCACTGAAGCACTGAATGCATGTTCAGACTGCATTCTGACTACACGGCAGCCCAGCAGCTCAATTTCATACTGGGCAAGCTCTGGCCAGTGGTCCATCCTTGTGACCCAGTAGTCGAGGGGATCATCCATTCAGGGGGTCTCTGCATCCACTCTTGCCATAAGATATTTGGCCACTCCATGAGGCAATATCCTGTCAGCCTCTGAAAGTGAGTGACACACAGGGGTTTATTTACTAAAACTGGTTCACGCAGAATCTCGTGCACTTCTGCATAGAAACCAATCAACTTACAGATTGTATTGCTAAAGCTTAACTGAACAAGCTGAGATTGGAAGCTGATTAGCCACCATGCACATGTGCACAGGATTCTGAATGAACCAGCTTTAGTAAATAAACCCCACAGTGGTGTATGTTGGATATTTGCCACCCTAGGCAAGAGTAAAACTGCCCCCCCGTGTGTGTGTGTGGGGGGGTTTGAAGACAGAAAGAGAGAGATTTCAGCACTCACATGCCACCCCCTGATGTAATAATCAGGAAAGACCAACATCTTCCCTCTGCGGTGACAAGAAAGGGAAAGAGAGTAGGTAACCCTTCATCAACCTGCAGCAGCTCACAGTCCATATTGCTGTGCCTGTGCCTCACCTGCTCCCCATCCTCAGTCACCAGCCACCACATGTGTCACTTCTGCCAGGGGGCAGTGCCTCCCCCCTGGAAAATGCCTTCCTAGGCAAACGCCTTGTTTGCCTCATGGTAAACACGCCCCTGGTGACACAGGTTCCTTCATTGTGCATCCTCCAGATGTTTAATCCTCTGCTCCTCCTGCAAGTTCTGTGATTAAGGAGGGTTGCCAACCAGTTATGGTCTCTCTCCTTAATGCCACAAATCCTAAGGTCCTTTAGCAGGCTCTGGAGAGTGAAGGAATCTGTGCACCACAAATTACTGGAGGTGGAGGAACCCGAGTCTTCTAGGTTGCTAATGATGACTACCTCCACCCAGCCACGTATTACTCCCAGGGTTTGTGAGGTATAAAACCCACCTTTGAAAGATTGCCCCATGTCATTGTTACCTCAATGTCCCCACAGCAATCTTACTCCTCCTCCTGTGGCTACTGTGGCCTCACAGGGACAATGTCTACATAGAGTGTGCCCTGGGATGCAAAAAAATAAATCTTCCTCTTCCTTCTGCTGCTATGCTTCCAGTGCCCTGTCCATGATGCTATGCAGTGTGTGCTCCAGCAGGAACACAACTTCTCTACAATGTCTCTGATGCATGCATTTTATGGACATTTTTGTCACCTCCTCAAATGGTGACAATACAGTGCATATGTCCTGTATTATAACCCACTGGTGTGGGGGAAAAATGCCTAGCTCCCCATAGCCTTTACTTGTGCCATAGTTTCACTGGTTCTCATTGATGTTGCAGCATGGCCAAGGTTGAGTTCCACCTGGTGAAAATATCAAATTTGCTGCAGAGTAAACCACCTCTGGTCCTGCTCCCACAAAGCTGAAAGAATTCCTGCCCCTGAGTTGTTCCTGACTCAGTGGAAGAAGGAATGGAGAAGGAGGGGTCACCTCTGGCACTGTCATCAGCAGCTGTAAGAACACAGCTGAAGACGTTCCAGTGGTGTGCCTTGTTCTTCATCTTTCCTGACTGCCAGCAAAGTTACTTAGTGGGCCATGAATGATATACAGTGACCCTGCCCAAACTTGCTGAATTATGTATCTGTATTCATGTGGACCTTGCTGATGACCGCTTGGTCCAGCGATGTGCTAACATTGCCTTAAAAGTGATTGTGAAGGGCAGAGATGGCCTTACAGGCAAAGAGAAGACAGCAGGGAACCTGCTTCTGATGTACAGCACAGGCTGCAAATTTACAAAAAGGGAAAGAATCCACCAGCTGGAAAGGCCAAAGTTGTAAAGCCAGAAATGTGTCTAAGCTGTATTAAGGGGTGGGCATGAGGGTATATTTTCTTTTTCGCTCTAGCAGCTGGGATAGCAAAACCTTCCTGCTCAGTGCTACAGCTGGTGGGGTGGGCTTAGTGGAATCAGAGCAAGGTTGCAGTCTATGCTTGCTCTTACTCTGTAAGGCCACATGCAAACCATCTTCCCCACTGAAGGTGTTTTAGGGTAGACTCCTGAAAATCCTTGATATATTGTTAGACCCTATCACTGGAGGCAGCAAAGAGAGAACCATGTATACTGAGGTTAGAGGTGGAAAGGGAGGAGCTGGAAGGAGGAGGATGAGCGTGGACCTTCTCCTGATAAATAAGATTCTGGTGCTGTTTTGACAAGCTGCATGGTGAGAGGTCAGGTGCTTCTTCTTACACATGTTGCCAAAATTGCCAATGGTATTGCTACTCTTGATACACTGGAGTCAGAGACTGCAAATAACAATAGTGCAACCTGCTGCACATTTTTTTAACAAAGACTTACATAGGTGAGCTGCAGGAGCGGAGCAGGTCACAACCATAGAGCTCTGCCATTCAGTCGAACAGAGCGGCTTCTCCCTTCACTTCTATGTGAGCTGCCCCTAGATGACATCCTGCCTCACTTTAGTTATGCCTCCCCCACTTACCTCCTCTGCTCCATCAGGGCCTCGGGTACAGTCAGAGACCTAATCATCATCTTCCTTCCCTTCATCATTACAGCCAATTTGACAGTATGCTTCAGCTGCGACAGCATCAATACCAATTGGTTCTTCATACCTGGTGTCCCCTTTCTCTAGACTCCTGTTACTCTCTTCCTCAATATTGGAGCCGATTAATTGCTGTGCATCTTCTAGCAGCAAGTAGTTCATGATATACTCAAATTATTCAGATAATTCAGTGGACTTCTCCATGACATTTGGTGCAGCAATGGCAGGAGTAGCTGTAGATGAGGAGGCAGAAGAGGGCCCTTTGGCTAGTGTGCACCTGGGTGACAGAGGAGGAAGATAATGAAGGCTTGGTTAGCCTCTCTGCCACCTCCTCTGTGTGCTCTGGCTGAATAGTCTGTTCAGCACCAGAGAATAATGGAAAACGTGCCATTCCTGCAATTGATGCACCATTTCCACCTCTATGACCACTGCTTTGGCTTGTGGACACAGAGGCTGTTTGCTATGGCTTAGCTGCATGAGGACATCTGCCTCTCCCTGCCAAGTGGTGCTTGGGTGCACTGTAAACTGTGGTGCTTTTGATAGACTAAACAGCACCTCAGTAATCTGTGGTACTCTGCTGCAAAAAAAACACCTGTTGTGGAGACTCCAACAGATTCAAAATGCTGTTGCTCACCCTGCAAATTAAATAAATAGAAAACCCCAGCAAAGTAAAAATAAAATAAAATAAAGCTCACCCATAAAAAAAAACACAAACATCCATCTGAATATACTGCAAGGAAAATAAAACTCTTTTTTTCTTAAGGATAAAAAAAAATAAAATAAAACTAACAACAATCCCAAATCACAAAAAGTGGGGGGATAACAGCAACACAAAAAAAAACACACAGAAAAAAATATTCCTCAAAAGAACTGCATGGTCTTAGGAAGTCACGTTGAATGCAGATGGGCTTATACCCAATAAATTCTCATTGAACATAACAAATGTTAAGGATTTGGCTTCAGGCTGAACATGCGATTCATCTTAGTGATCAAGAACAAGCATGCAGTTAGTGAAAATTCAGTAATGATTGCTTACATAATTTGTCAGTACATAGCTACTTTAACTCTTATGTAGTTTCATCATTTAGATAATAGTGTCGCTTTAAATAAGCTATGTTGTGTTTATGTCACCATCCTGTTGTATAATTTACCTACATAGAAGCATGTACCGCCATAGGTGCGAATGTCGGTTGGGTTCTAAGTAGTATGGTGTATATAAAGCATTGTTCTAGCCTGTCACATTGATATATGACCCACAGCCTCACCACACAAGATTTTTTCCTTCTTTTATTCAAAGTGCTTTTTGTGAAATAAGGGCGGCTGTAGCTCTCTGACACAAAGAATGCTGATGTCATATTAATGCAACAAATATCTTATGAGCTGCAAGTCAGAGCATTTAACATTCATTTTGTATAGGAAAATATCTTTGAATACTACATTATTTATTTTTTCTCATATCACGTAAAGCCTAATTCTGCTCAGATTGGAAATGCAAATGCACGGTCCAATTTCCAGTTCCTGTATGAATAATGGATTAGTCAGTACATTTACCAAGTGCAATCTGTGTAACCTATAGAGCTGGAGGTAGAGGAAGTGCATTGATACTGAACCGAGCATTGAAAAGAATAACAACAGGATTCTGAACTGAGTTAATCAGAAGTGCAATGACGGCTTCACTGTACGTTTTTTTTTAGCTCGTCGTCGTCCTTTTCCCTTCTTTTTTTTAATCCATATTTTAGACATCTGAAATGCTGGCCATTACAATTTTGTCCTTTGACCCAAGGAAAAGTTAAACCACTGTTAGGTAAGGTAGTTTTCAATATATCATAAATAATTAATGGTATTAAATCCAAAAGCAAACATTTATTATATTGCAGCGTACACCTCCTAGATGAGATGGCTGCATTTTTTTTTTCTTTTCTTTATTTTCTACCACTGACAGGGGTGCTTACAATGATCAGCTTTTATTTGTTATGTAAAACCTTTATCCCAAAAGAAAAAAAAATATGTTTGCTAACTGCTTATAAAGTGTTATCTGAAGTTCAGCTTCAATTTGTTGGTGTATCTAAATCTACTAGTACATTTACCACCCACCCCCCCCAGATTAACAATGCTGCTGTACAAAGGTGTCCATATGCTCCTTCATCCATACTGGAGATGCTCTAATAAAGGAGGTGTGTTACTGACCATACCACCAGGTGAAAACAGAGGAAAAAAGTAAAAAAAAAAAAGAAAATGAATGCAGCCACCACATATATTGATTGGTAAGCTGCAATATATAAAATTTTTGGTTTTGGGTTTAACCACTTGACCTCCAGAGGATTTACCCCCCTTAATGACCAGGCCTCTTTTTGCTACTCGGCGCTGCACTAATTTAACTGATAATTGCGCGGTCATGCAATGCTCCACCCAAACGAAATGTACGTCCTTTTTTTTCACACAAATAGAGCTTTCTTTCGGTGGTATTGATCACCCGTGCGCTTTTTATTTTTCACGCTATAAACAAAAAAAGGCCAAGAAAAACAATATTTTTTACTTTCAGCTATAAAAAATAAACAGTAAACTCAAAGTTGGTTATAAATTTAGGCCAAAATGTATTCTGCTACATGTTTTTGGTAAACAAAATCCCAATAAGTGTATATTGATTGCTTTGTGTGAAAGTTATAGCATCTACAAACTATGGTATAGATACTGCAATTTACGACATTTTTTTGCTATACAGCGCTGCGCTAGTTTAATGGACAATTGCGCGGTCATACAATATGGTACATAAATTAAATTTACATCCTTTTTTTCCCACAAATTGAGCTTTCTTTTGGTGGTATTTGATTGCCTGTACGGTTTTTATTTTTTGCGCTATAAAAAAAATCATGTCAGCTAAAAAAAAATGTAAAAATCAAATTTAGTCATAAATTTCTGCCAAAATGCATTCTGCGACTTGTCTTTGCTAAAAAAAAAAACACAATACGTGTAAATTAATTGGTTTACGTGAAAGTTATAGCGTTTACAAATGGCGGGAAAGATACTGGGATTTTTAGGTTTTTTTATACTAATAATGGCGGCGATCAGCGACTTATGGCGGCGATCAGTGACTTATGGTGGCGATCAGCGACTTATGGCGGGACTGCAGGACTGCGGCGGACATTCTGACATTGGGGGGTACTGACTTGGGGTCACTGACATCCCCAGTGACACCAATACAGTGATCAGTGCAAAAAAAAAAAACACTGACACTGTACAAATGGCACTGGGGAGGAAGGGGTTAAGTTTATTTTTCAGGGAAAGGGTTAACTGTGTGAGGGGAGTGTTTTACTAGGGGGCGGGGGTGTGTACTGCAGGGAACACCGCTGATCAGGAGAGAGAAACTCTTCTGTCCCGATCAGCCTGTCAGGAGCTGTCAGGGAACTGACAGAAAGCACAGCTACTGCAGCTGTGCTCTCTGTCAGCGATTGCAGCCGATCGCCAGGACATAGCCGGTAACGACTGGCTGTGACCCGGCGACTGACATCTGCAGCTGTGATCGGCGGGACAGGTAAGGGCCTCATGCGCGCCCCCTACCTGTTTACAAAACGCGCTTTTTAAAACGTGCTTTTTCCCAGCCGTGCCGCCCTGCCGCCCTGCCCTGCCGCCCTGCCGCCATATTTATACAGTGGCTGGGCGGCATGTGGTTAATACCACTGTAAAAAACTTCCCTCAGGTCCGGTCACAAGATCCAAAAGCTCTGTCTTCCCCATGTCAATGAGAGGCTGCTGCAGGGAAGAAGAGGAAGTGCCAACAATGGGTGGGCCATGGGAACCTATGGGTGACATTAGGACTCCAGGAATTCACAGCTGTTGTTGAGCGCTCCCTTGCACAGAGCTACAGGATCACGTGACAGGACCAGAGCAGATTGAAAATAAATAAGTACACACATCTTTTTTATACAGGTTA
The DNA here is from genome assembly GCF_062004578.1 of Staurois parvus. Classification (NCBI taxonomy): domain Eukaryota; kingdom Metazoa; phylum Chordata; class Amphibia; order Anura; family Ranidae; genus Staurois; species Staurois parvus. The sequence continues at coordinate 4,205,326 of NW_028318054.1, forward strand.
GGAGAAATAGGTAGGGTAGGGAGGGAGGGAACATTTTTAAGAATAGTTATAGTTAGACTTTTCTTCCACTTTAATATGCCAATACATCAATGTTAAAACTGATGAAGCGCTTCCAATATGATTAAATATCATATATCCTCATATCATAATTCTTTATCATACACAGGTCGCCCCAGTATTCAGTGTGTTAAATCTTCAAGAATCTGGATCTTCAAGAATCTGGATCAAATGTTTCGAGTCTTTTAGAAATGCTTCAGTTTTTTCAACTATTGGTTGGTTACAACTAGAGATGAGCGAATCGAACATGACGAAGTGGAATTCGTTCCGAAGATTTGGAAAAATTCTATTTGCGACGAATCCGAAGATTAGCAAACTTCGGATGCACGAATCGAATTTTCCCAAAAATGGCGGCGACATGTGTGGCCACGGAGAAAATGGACAGAGAAGATGGGGCGGGGATCTCTGGGAAGGCGCGCAGACAAGGCGCGCTGACCCATAATGCATTCATGACATGTGATCGCATTAGCCAATCAGCAGCCAGCCAGCACTATAAATCGCGGCCATCTTAGAATTCTCCATTAGCCTCCGGTCATTCAAGAGAGACAGACCTGTCTGTATTAAGGGACAGAGTTAGGGCCACAGAGACTTTAGGGCCACAGAATCGTTACTCAGGGACACAGAATCGTTACTCAGGGACACAGAATCGTTACTCAGGGACACAGAATCGTTACTCAGGGACACAGAATCGTTACTTAGGGCCACAGCTATCAAAGAATCGAAAATTTAAAGTGACATACACCCTTTTTTTTTTTGGTGGCTGTCGTGCACAGTTGGTGCTGCAGTTTGCCGATTGTGCAAAATAAACTGACTTTCTGCTTCACAACCACTATTGTACGTTCAAAGAGTTAGATCCATTTACACGCCGGGTGGCGGTAATATTTTTTGGGTGATTAGTGCATTCCAGTGACATAAACGTACAGTTTCCAGCCAACGGCAAGCTGCAATTGACCGATTGTGCTAAATAAACTGACTTTCTGCTTCACAACCACTATTGTACGTTCAAAGAGTTAGATCCATTTACACGCCGGGTGGCGGTAATATTTTTTGGGTGATTAGTGCATTCCAGTGACAGAAACGTACAGTTTCCAGCCAACGGCAAGCTGCAATTGACCGATTGTGCTAAATAAACTGACTTTCTGCTTCACAACCACTATTGTACGTTCAAAGAGTTAAATCCATTTACACGCCGGCTGGCGGTAATATTTTTTGGGTGATTAGTGCATTCCAGTGACAGAAACGTACAGTTTCCAGCCAACGGCAAGCTGCAATTGACCGATTGTGCTAAATAAACTGACTTTCTGCTTCACAACCACTATTGTACGTTCAAAGAGTTAGATCCATTTACACGCCGGGTGGCGGTAATATTTTTTGGGTGATTAGTGCATTCCAGTGACAGAAACGTACAGTTTCCAGCCAACGGCAAGCTGCAATTGACCGATTGTGCTAAATAAACTGACTTTCTGCTTCACAACCACTATTGTACGTTCAAAGAGTTAGATCCATTTACATGCCGGGTGGCGGTAATATTTTTTGGGTGATTAGTGCATTCCAGTGACATAAACGTACAGTTTCCAGCCAACGGCAAGCTGCAATTGACCGATTGTGCTAAATAAACTGACTTTCTGCTTCACAACCACTATTGTACGTTCAAAGAGTTAAATCCATTTACACGCCGGCTGGCGGTAATATTTTTTGGGTGATTAGTGCATTCCAGTGACATAAACGTACAGTTTACAGCCAACGGCAAGCTGCAATTGACCGATTGTGCTAAATAAACTGACTTTCTGCTTCACAACCACTATTGTACGTTCAAAGAGTTAAATCCATATACACGCCGGGTGGCGGTAATATTTTTTGGGTGATTAGTGCATTCCAGTGACATAAACGTACAGTTTCCAGCCAACGGCAAGCTGCAATTGACCGATTGTGCTAAATAAACTGACTTTCTGCTTCACAACCACTATTGTACGTTCAAAGAGTTAAATCCATATACACGCCGGCTGGCGGTAATATTTTTTGGGTGATTAGTGCATTCCAGTGACATAAACGTACAGTTTCCAGCCAACGGCAAGCTGCAATTGACCGATTGTGCTAAATAAACTGACTTTCTGCTTCACAACCACTATTGTACGTTCAAAGAGTTAAATCCATATACACGCCGGGTGGCGGTAATATTTTTTGGGTGATTAGTGCATTCCAGTGACATAAACGTACAGTTTCCAGCCAACGGCAAGCTGCAATTGACCGATTGTGCTAAATAAACTGACTTTCTGCTTCACAACCACTATTGTACGTTCAAAGAGTTAGATCCATTTACACGCCGGGTGGCGGTAATATTTTTTGGGTGATTAGTGCATTCCAGTGACATAAACGTACAGTTTCCAGCCAACGGCAAGCTGCAATTGACCGATTGTGCTAAATAAACTGACTTTCTGCTTCGCAACCACTATTGTACGTTCAAAGAGTTAAATCCATATACACGCCAGGTGGCGGTAATATTTTTTGGGTGATTAGTGCATTCCAGTGACATAAACGTACAGTTTCCAGCCAACGGCAAGCTGCAATTGACCGATTGTGCTAAATAAACTGACTTTCTGCTTCACAACCACTATTGTATGTTCAAAGAGTTAGATCCATTTACACGCCGGGTGGCGGTAATATTTTTTGGGTGATTAGTGCATTCCAGTGACATAAACGTACAGTTTCCAGCCAACGGCAAGCTGCAATTGACCGATTGTGCTAAATAAACTGACTTTCTGCTTCACAACCACTATTGTACGTTCAAAGAGTTAAATCCATATACACGCCGGGTGGCGGTAATATTTTTTGGTTGATTAGTGCATTCCAGTGACATAAACGTACAGTTTCCAGCCAACGGCAAGCTGCAATTGACCGATTGTGCTAAATAAACTGACTTTCTGCTTCACAACCACTATTGTACGTTCAAAGAGTTAAATCCATTTACACGCCGGCTGGCGGTAATATTTTTTGGGTGATTAGTGCATTCCAGTGACAGAAACTTACAGTTTCCAGCCAACGGCAAGCTGCAATTGACCGATTGTGCTAAATAAACTGACTTTCTGCTTCACAACCACTATTGTACGTTCAAAGAGTTAGATCCATTTACACGCCGGGTGGCGGTAATATTTTTTGGGTGATTAGTGCATTCCAGTGACATAAACGTACAGTTTCCAGCCAACGGCAAGCTGCAATTGACCGATTGTGCTAAATAAACTGACTTTCTGCTTCACAACCACTATTGTACGTTCAAAGAGTTAAATCCATTTACACGCCGGCTGGCGGTAATATTTTTTGGGTGATTAGTGCATTCCAGTGACAGAAACGTACAGTTTCCAGCCAACGGCAAGCTGCAATTGACCGATTGTGTACAATAAACTGACTTTCTGCTTCACAACCACTATTGTACGTTCAAAGAGTTAGATCCATTTACACGCCGGGTGGTGGTAATATTTTTTGGGTGATTAGTGCATTCCAGTGACATAAACGTACAGTTTCCAGCCAACGGCAAGCTGCAATTGACCGATTGTGCTAAATAAACTGACTTTCTGCTTCACAACCACTATTGTACGTTCAAAGAGTTAAATCCATTTACACGCCGGGTGGCGGTAATATTTTTTGGGTGATTAGTGCATTCCAGTGACACAAACGTACAGTTTCCAGCCAACGGCAAGCTGCAATTGACCGATTGTGCTAAATAAACTGACTTTCTGCTTCACAACCACTATTGTACGTTCAAAGAGTTAGATCCATTTACACGCCGGGTGGCGGTAATATTTTTTGGGTGATTAGTGCATTCCAGTGACAGAAACGTACAGTTTCCAGCCAACGGCAAGCTGCAATTGACCGATTGTGTACAATAGACTGACTTTCTGCTTCACAACCACTATTGTACGTTCAAAGAGTTAGATCCATTTACACGCCGGGTGGCGGTAATATTTTTTGGGTGATTAGTGCATTCCAGTGACATAAACGTACAGTTTCCAGCCAACGGCAAGCTGCAATTGACCGATTGTGCTAAATAAACTGACTTTCTGCTTCACAACCACTATTGTACGTTCAAAGAGTTAAATCCGGTTTTATTTTTGGGGTGCTTATTGAATTAAAGAGTATGTCAGACAACACGCAGAGGAGTGGCAGAGGAGGCAATGTTTCAGGAGCGAGCAGACATGGCAGCAGAGGAAGGGGTCGAGGCAGCACTAGTCGCAGCCAGAGGCCAGTGCTCCCGGTTTCATCCAGCGGTCGTGTCTCCACCGACAACCCTGCCGTCATCGATTGGTTGACTCGGTCGTCTTCCTCTTTCCAGGTCACCTCTGACACCTACAGCCAACGGTCGGTGGGTACGTCAGACACAACCGTTAGTTGGCATGGCCCGGGAGCAAGCCCACTGAAATCACGTGTCCTCGACCTGCCCCTGTCCTTTGGTGTTCCCTCACCAAGCGAAGTATCGCATGCTGTGGGCTCAGCCCCACTGTACAGTGAGGAAGAGCTAACAGAGGGCGGTCAGAAACGGGGGGAGACATCCGCCTCTTCAGCAGCCAGGCGAAGAAGTAGTGGCGAGGAGAGTGGCTCAGTAGCCAGTCTAGAGACAGGTCTGTCTCCTGACCCACACGCAGCCGAGGGGGCTAGTAGTGACGCGGAGACCCTAATTGATGATGATGAGGCTGATCGCACTTGGCAGCCTCGTCGCCATCAGGCTATTGCTTCCGCATCATCAGGAGAAGAGGGTGCCAGCTTGCCAGCGAGCAAAACAGTCGGTGGGTTGCCCAGGAGGCAGCAGGGTCGCAGCAGTGTCAGTGGAGCCAAACGGCCACGGAGTAGAGCACCAGCTCCACTGCAGCCTACCACCACGGCCAGTAGTGGTGCCGGTGTGCACGGAGGAAGTAGCAGTCAGCCAGTGAGGAGTAGCGGGGGCAAAGTTTCCTACTCGGCGGTGTGGCAATTTTTCGTCAAGACGCCCGAGGAAGTAAACGTAGCCGTATGTCGACTATGTGGCCAGAAAGTCAAGCGTGGCCAGGGGGCCAATGTTGGGACTACAGCGTTGCGTCAGCATATGCAGCGTCGCCATTCGGTGTCCTGGGAAAACCGTGATAAAGATACGGCGGTTCTGCCTGCCCCAGCCCCCGCTCCATCACCCGCTCCGTTACTTGCTCCGTCACCCGACGTCAATCGCCCTCTATCAGCCAGTCAAGGCTCCAACACCTCTGCTGAGGGGAGTTGTCGCTCGTTGGCATCTTCCGCTCGTTCAGATGCTCCTTCTCCTGCTACTCCTCTTCACGGATTCCGTCAGCAGTCTTTCTTGGAATCCGTTTCCAAGAGACAACAGTTTGCGAGCACGCACCCGACGGTGCAGAAGCTGAACGTCCTCCTGTCCAAGTTGCTGGTGCTGCAGTCCCTCCCTTTCCAAGTGGTGGACTCAGCACCTTTCCGAGAAATGATGGCTTGTGCCGAGCCGCGGTGGAGAGTGCCAAGCCGGCATTTCTTCGCCAAAAAGGCAGTGCCAGCCCTGCATTCACATGTAGAAGAGATGGTGGGCCAGTCTTTGAGCATGTCGGTCTCTGCCAAAGTACACGGCAGCGCCGACATGTGGAGCTGTATCTACGGTCAGGGACAGTACATGTCATTTACGGCCCACTGGGTGAACGTGGTGCCGGCACAGCCGCACCAGCAACTTGGACAGGTCACGCCGCTTTTGCCTCCACGTTTGCACGTCCTTGGTCCAGCAAAGATGTCCACCTCTACCACCTCTTCTTCCGCCGTGTCCTCAGCCGCCACCCCCGTGCCAAGTCCCATTACCCGACCGGCATATCACATGTGCAGGGCGCAACGGTGTCACGCTGTGCTGCACCTGGTATGCCTTGGCGAACGTAGTCACACAGGGGAGGAACTTCTGAGTGTAATGAACAGAGAAATCGACAGATGGCTGTCTCCGCGCAAACTGAAAATCGGAACCATGTTGACCGACAACGGAAAGAACATGGTGTCTGCTCTGCGTCAAGGAAGGTTGTGCCATGCGCCATGCATGGCTCACGTGTTCAATCTGGTTGTCAAGCGGTTCCTAAAATCCACCATCCCACTGCAAGACATCCTTAAAATGTCACGTAAACTTTGCATGCATTTCAGCCATTCCTACACCGCAAAGCACACCCTCCTTGAGCTGCAGCGGCAGAACGGAATTCCACAGCATCGCCTGATCTGCGACGTTGCAACAAGGTGGAATTCAACCCTACATATGTTAGACCGCCTTTACGAACAGCAAAAGGCCATCACCGATTTCCTGATGTTACAAGCGGATAAAGGTACTCCCCTGTGTAACTTAGATATCAGCCATTGGCAGCTCATGCGTGACACCTGCCGCTTGCTCAGGCCCTTTGAGGAGGCCACGCTATTCGTGAGTCGGCAGGACTATGGGATGAACGACGTCATTCCTCTGTTGCACGTCCTGGAACAAATGCTGTTAACAATGGCTGGTCAGGGTGCGGTAGACGTGGCGCACAGATCTCAACGCCACATGACCCCTGTGGGGGCAGGACAGGAAGAAGAGGAGGAGGTAGAGGAGGACATTGGTGCTCAGGAATTATTGAGTGAAATGGGTGGTTTTTCCACTCAGCGGACAGGAGTGGAGGAGCAGGAGCATCTGGTAGAGGAGGAGGAGGAGACAGAGGACCCAGACGCACCGTGGCAGTATGCTGTGGAGATGGAGGCAGGGAGTCCCTCGCATTCCTTGGCACAAATGGCCCATAGCATGCTCGGTTGCTTGCGTAGCGACAGCCGAATAATAACCATCAGACAGAGGGATGACTTTTGGCTGTCCACCTTGTTGGACCCTCGCTACCGTTCAAAAATGGTGGCCTTTTTCACACCTGCTGAGAGGGAGGCCAAAATAAAGTACTATAAAAACCACCTATGTAGTCAGTTGGTCTCTGCCTTTCTGCGCCAAAGTCCATCCTCAGACACTGTGGGCCCTGTGCGCTCGCGTTCCGCTGCCATGGCAGCAGGGGAGGGGTGGGGTGGTAGGAGCAGTGGCAGCTCCACCAGCAGCGGCTGCCTCAGTCTGCAGTTGATGATGAGTAGCTTTCTTCACCAGCGCAGTGAGGAAACTACTAACCAGCCGCAGCAGCAGCAGCATCAGGTGGACCTGGAGCAGGACCTCAAACAACAGGCTTGGGCCTACTTGGACAGCACCCTGCCAACCGAGGTAGACAATCCCCTTGACTACTGGGCAACGAAACTTGACCTTTGGCCCCAACTAGCTGAATTTGCCCTTGAAAGGCTGTCATGCCCGGCCAGTAGCGTGGCATCGGAGCGCGTGTTTAGTGCGGCAGGAGGTATTGTAACTCCGCGGAGGACACGACTGTCCACCCAAAGTGTGGAGAGACTCACGTTTGTGAAAATGAATCAGGCGTGGATTAGTCTGGATTTCAAACCACCAGTTCCTGACACAACTGACTAAATCCGCCATGAATCATGCCCCAAACATGTTATTAGGGACAAATGGAAGACCTCCACCTGATCCGTACATTTGTATATATATTTTATTGAGAGGCTGCTGGTCGGCCGACTCATGTTTTGCACATTTTTAATGACTTATACTCTGCAGGTCGGGCCCCTCATGAATTGGGGTTTTTAAATTATTTATACTTCGCTGGACGACCGTCACATGAATTGAACCTTTTTAATGACTTATACTCTGCTGGTCGGGCCCCTCATGAATTGGTGTTTTTAAATTATTTATACGTCGCTGGACGACTGTCACATGAATTTAAACTTTTTAATTATTTATAGTCGACCAGTTCCAGACCGATGGAATAGCAATTTTTTTAAATATTTATTTGACACGTGTTGTCCATCTCATCAATGAGGTGGACTGTTTATTTATTGGCCACGGTTTGGCCCCCTCCTGTTTCTTACATTGTTAACTTGTTGTATCGGTCACGGTTTGGCCACATGTTTGGTTGTCTTGTTAAGATTTTCTGTAATGTACACAGTTACGCTTGACTTGTCGACTTTCCACAATCTACTAAGGTATAGCATCGCATCAAAGTTTTTTTGTTTTTTTTTTGGTCTAAACCATTTCTTATAATGTCAATTTGTAGGATACGCCGCTGTAAGGCGACCTACTTTTTTGTCACTGTGTAGACATCTATTTATAGGCCGATGTTTGGCCAGAAAGATATATTTAGTAATAACCTAGCCGTTCAAGCCGCTCACTGAACACCTCGGGAATTGCTTTGTATATCTGTCGCCTTAGGGGCCGCTGTCTGGCGACATAATTTTTTGTCACTGTGTAGACATCTATTTATTGGCCGATGTTTGGCCACAAAAATATATTTAGTAATAACCTAGCCGTTCAGGCCGCTCCCTGAACACCTCGGGAATTGCTTTGTATATCTGTCGCCTTTGAGGCCGCTGGCTGGACAGCTGATGAATTGATTTGTATATATGTACTTATTGTCCGCTGTCCGGACAGCTCATGAATTACTTTTTGTATATAGCCTTCCAAACCACTCTCAGAATAAGTCATGATATTCATGCTGTGTATAGCCTTATAGGCCAATGGTCAATCAAGTCATGATTGTTATAGTGTGTATAGCCTTATAGGCCGCTGTCTTTACAACTTTATAATTCCATGCAGTATATAGCCCTATCGGCCACTTTCTGGCATCCAGTTGCTGTAGCCCCCATCACCACACTGTGCCACGGGCCCCTGTACCGCCTTCTCATACTGCTGCCAGATCCATCCTCTGCCATGTGCGTCTTTGTCGTCTGCTCACGCTGCTGGGTTCCAGTTTTAAACCTAGGCCTGTGTATGGCTTCCGAATACTGCTGCCTCCACCGCCACCCTGCGCCATGTGACTCTGTCGTCTGCTCACGCTGCTGACGGCTTCCGCTTTTTAACCTAGGCCTGTGTATGGCTTCCGAATACTGCTGCCTCCACCGCCACCCTGCGCCATGTGCCTCTGTCGTCTGCTCACGCTGCTGACGGCTTCCGCTTTTTAAACTAGTCCTGTGTATGGCTTCCGAATACTGCTGCCTCCACCGCCACCCTGCGCCATGTGCCACTTTCGGGTCTCCTCACACTGCTGCCAGGTCCATACTGATTCATGGCCCCCTGTACCGGCTCCTCATGAACGTGGTTCAGCGGGTTTGCATCACTTAACGGCAAATCGTTGACAAATGCTGGGACGTTCAGTGTTGTGCGCATTAAGCCAGACACCAAAGGGCAGCACAGACCTGTTATTACTCGCTCAAGCATGGCTGAACAAAACCAGTCTCTACCACAAATTGGACCCAGACCTGCCCAGGGTCTCGTAAGTAGATTGCACGGAGGAGTAGAGTCCGTTATCGGAATTAAATAGACAAAACGCCACACCAAAAAGAGTGGCCATTTCCAACACTTATTCCAGAAAGAGGAACAACCCGTTTCATATACGGCCCATAGACATTTCACGTCTGCCACATTCAGTCGATTTAAGACGCAAGCTCCACTTCCTGTGGTCTCTGACCGTCGATATACCTTTAAGTGTCAGCTTTGAAGCTATATTCCCTCCGGAGCACTGACACTGGTGCCCTTCCGTCAACATGCCTTTAAGTTTCAGTTTTCAACCATATTCCCCACAGAAGCCAAACTCTTGGGTATCCCAGAAGCTGCTCAGCGGGTCAGGGCAATAAAGCTCCCGGTTGTTCCGTCTTATGGATGGAAGTACGACGGTATATGATCTTCTTCGCACCCACGGCATTACCTCATAAAATTTCTGCATTGCATCTGCAATCACAACGCTGACTTCCCGGATCGCCACTCAGCCATTGGACTCTTGATAGTCGTCTCCCCACACTGCTGCTGGGGGGACTTTTTAACCTAGGCCTGTGTATGGCCTTCAATTGAAGCTGCTTCCGCTCCGCCACTCTGCCATTGGACTCTTGATAGTCGTCTCCCCACGCTGCTGCTGGGGGGATTTTTTAACATAGGCCTCTGTATGGCCTTTAATTGAAGCTGCTTACGCTCCACCACTCTGCCATGGGCCTCTTGGGTATCCCAGAAGCTGCTCAGTGGGTCAGGGCAATAAAGCTCCCGGTTCGCAGGTTGTTCCGTCTTATGGATGGAAGTACGACGGTATATGATCTTCTTCGCACCCACGGCATCACCTCATAGAATCTCTGCATTGCATCTGCAATCACAACGCTGACTTCCCGGATCGCCACTCAGCCATTGGACTCTTGATAGTCGTCTCCCCACACTGCTGCTGGGGGGACTTTTTAACCTAGGCCTGTGTATGGCCTTCAATTGAAGCTGCTTCCGCTCCGCCACTCTGCCATTGGACTCTTGATAGTCGTCTCCCCACGCTGCTGCTGGGGGGACTTTTTAACCTAGGCCTGTGTATGGCCTTCAATTGAAGCTGCTTCTGCTCCGCCACTCTGCCATTGGACTCTTGATAGTCGTCTCCCCACACTGCTGCTGGGGGGACTTTTTAACATAGGCCTCTGTATGGCCTTCAATTTAAGCTGCTTACGCTTCGCCACTCTGCCATGGGCCCCTGTACCGCCTCCTCTTGCTGCTGCCAGGTCCAGAGTGTGTCATGGGTCCCTGTACGGCCTCCCATTGCTGCTGACTTCATCGCCAGACTCTGCCATGTGCCACTTTCAGGTCTCCTTACACTGTTGGTGGGTTCCATTTTGTGATAGGGTGCTGTATGGCCTTCCATTGCTGCTGCCTCCACCGCCACCCTGCGCCATGTGCCTCTGTCGTCTGCTCACGCTGCTGATGGCTTCCGCTTTTTAACCGAGGCCTGTGTTTGGCTTCCGAATACTGCTGCATCCACCGCCACCCTGCGCCATGTGTCTCTGTCGTCTGCTCACGCTGCTGACGGTTTCCGCTTTTTAACCTAGGCCTGTGTATGGCTTCAGAATAATGCTGCCTACACCGCCACCCTGCGCCATGTGCCTCTGTCGTCTGCTCACGCTGCTGCCAGGTCCATACTGATTCATGGCCCCCTGTACCGGCTCCTCATGAACGTGGTTCAGCGGGTTTGCATCACTTAACGGCAAATCGTTGACAAATGCTGGGACGTTCAGTGTTGTGCGCATTAAGCCAGACACCAAAGGGCAGCACAGACCTGTTATTACTCGCTCAAGCATGGCTGAACAAAACCAGTCTCTACCACAAATTGGACCCAGACCTGCCCAGGGTCTCGTAAGTAGATTGCACGGAGGAGTGGAGTTCGTTATTGGAATTAACTGTGAGGGACTTTTAAACCTAGGCCTGTGTATGGCCTTCAATTGAAGCTGCTTCTGCTCCGCCACTCTGCCATTGGACTCTTGATAGTCATCTCCCCACGCTGCTGCTGGGGGGACTTTTTAACATAGGCCTCTGTATGGCCTTCAATTTTAGCTGCTTACGCTCCGCCACTCTGCCATGGGCCCCTGTACCGCCTCCTCATGCTGCTGCCAGGCCCGTAATCTGCCATGGGCCCCCGTACCGACTCCTCATGCTGCTGCCAGGCCCGTAATCTGTCATGGGCCCCTGTACCGCCTCCTCATGCTGCTGCCAGGTCCAGAGTGTGTCATGGGTCCCTGTACGGCCTCCCATTGCTGCTGTCTCCATCGCCACACTCTGCCATGTGCCACTTTCAGGTCTCCTCACACTGCTGGTGGGTTCCATTTTGTCATAGGGTGCTGTATGGCCTCCCATTGCTGCTGCCTCCACCGCCACACTGTGGCTCCACACTCTGGTTTTGGCCCCATGACTGCCCAAATGAGTGAAGTGTGCGGTGATTCTAAGATCGATGGCACTCATCTGCATGTCATACTGACTGACAGTATTATTTCTCTTCCCCAGCAGACTCCAAGGGCATTTAAATTAAAGGTACAGTGTTCTGCACTAATATAAAGGCCCTCTGAAGCCTAGAAACACCCTTTTTATAAGCTAAATTCGCAGCGAATATATTCGGCTCGAAGCGAATTTATTCGGCGAATTCGGCGAATCAGCCGAACCGAATTTTTGAATAATTCGCTCATCTCTAGTTACAACAGTCTGTAAATTCCCCCAAACGTGCACACAGACCATCAATCCCGTTTACAAAGGGCCTCCAAGGGGAATGATCCTTTTTTTTGTGTCCGACATGCGTCCGACATGCGGAGGGTATCAAATATTCAGCCTCCTTCTTATTTAGAACTTTCCATTTCCTCCCTTTCTCGACTAACTCTTTAAGCTCTCTCTTCTATTCACTTAATGGGTTAATTCTTAATACCTTATACATTCTTTCATCTGTCAAAATACTTTCCATTTCTTTTTCATAGTCTTTCCTTTTTAAGACCATGATTCCACCTCCTTGATCCATCTTTTAATATAACCTGGGTCCATAAATTTTTGCATTCCTTAATGTATTATGGTGGTATAATTTGTCACTTGCATTTACAGTCCAGTCCTAGAATTAGTGAGAAAGTACTTTTTAACATTCAAAGATTGAATGTACTTTTGGATTCCTACATATGCCTCAAATTATTTAAAGTCTTTTTCGGGGCAAATTTAAGCCCCTTATCCAACAGTTTCTCATCATTATTAAGGGAAGGTTAGTCTGTGAGCAGCATGTGGTCTCCAAAAAAGATGGCGGCTGGAGTGTGGTAAAAGACTGCTATGACAATCAGGATGCAGTAGATATGCAGTGGGTCAGGCGGGCAGTGTCCTCAGCAGGCTGGGCAAAGCTTAGATGCCATTTTGGAAAGTCGAGTATGCTACTAGCCTATTACATGCCTCTATGAACTTTTTAACATGTGAGTGGAAACTAGCGGTCTGCACTATTGGACCTCCTATTGCAGTGCATTTCATGACATAAGGTGAGGAGAAGTGGTGAAGGGCACGGTGGTGTTTTTTCATGCTGAAGGTAGTCACATTTCTGTTTTGACAAAAACGTATATATTAGTTGAGGATTGCAGAAGATTGGTTGGTGTATGGGACTCTTACATTAGACTACACATTTTTTGCTTTTTATGCTTTAAGAGCTGCGTATATATGTATTTTGTGCACATTCACAAAATGATACTGAATACTGGGGGGATCTGTTTATGATAAAGGGTTATGGTATGAGGATATATGATATATGATTTGTTATGTCATATTGGAATCTCTTCACCAGTATCTGATATAAATTCATTAACACAGTGGAGTGATTGCAGAGTTGGGTGGCAGCTGCTTTCCTGATTCCATCTGACTTATTTTACTGATTTATTTACTTATAGTTATTTTTATAGAGTACTAATGTTGTTTTCTATTTTTATTTGAATGCATCAATGCAAGCCGCAAATACAGTAACATGTATTTATGAGTATTATGAGTAAAACATACATAAATATATGGTATGCTTGAATCATCCAATTCCAGAACAAAGAGCTGTATAAAGTATTTACCTTAGGCCAGGGCTTAAAATTTCAAGTCTTGAGCTACAAGCCAGACCTTAGGAATTACTCACCACCAGTTGCTCCACCCAACCGCTACCCTGCCACGCCCCTAATCCCTCCCATAAACATGCCCTCATAAATTCTCTCATTAAATAACACTTAAATGTTTTATGCAGAATACAGTTACAGAAATAAATATATACCCTCCTTAACCCCCCCCCCCATATCCATGTCCTCTATCCCCTTTTCAAAAAAAAGAAAGGGGGGTGAGGGAGAGATAGAGAGAGAGAGAAGGGGGTGAGAGAAAAAGAGGGGCGGGACAGGGGGCAAAAAAGGGTTTTTTTGGCATTTCTGCTACTCACAATTATGGTACCATCCCCCCATAATTTGAGGTTATAATGAGCGCACAACCCCCCTCTTAGAACACATGGTCTCCATTATGGTACAATTTGCCCCCCCAGAACACACACACAGGGCCCCCTACTACATAAAGTGAATACAGAGCCCCTACCACATACACACTGTCAGGAATGGACTGGCCAGCAATGGTGGGACTCACCTGCCTTTTGATCTGCAGTACCAGGGCTGGCCAGCGGATGCTCCCAGCAATCAGAGACTCAACTTTGCAGCCAGCTAACACCTGGAACTGATTATGCTGGGGTATTTAAGGGATGGCCAGACCCACAGACTCTGCCTTGGTGTTGTGTTTGTCCTGGGCCCTGTATCCTGTTTCTGTCCTGCATCCTGTTTCTGAACCGCTGCTGACTTCTCCTGCTCTGATCCCGGCTCGCTCCTGACCATCCCTCTGCCTGACCCTCTGTACCACGCTGCTTGCTACCTGTTCTGATCCCTGGCTTGTGACCCTGACCATCCCTCTGCCTGACCCTCTGTACTACGCTGCTTGCTACCTGCTGAACCTGGCCTGTGACCCCGACCAATCTCCGCTTGCTCCCCCTGTACCTACCTGCCCTATTGATATTGACCCGGCCTGCCTGACAACGCTTGCTTCTATGTACTGTTATCTGTGGGTGGTTGGTTTGGTTTGGTTTGGTTGCACTGTATTATGTTTTAGTATTGCACTGCGTTTATGTTTGTATGGTTAGTGTTAATAAATTATATTGTTTATAACATATCTGAGGTCTGCGTTTCCCTGCGTCAGCCACACACCTCTGGTCACACCTGGGAGCCCTGACATTACACCAAGGCCAATCCTGACCAGAAGTGGCTGCACAGGGAAGCCATCTTGGCTTGTTGCTGGGAAGGATGGATCTGGATGAGGTTGTGTATTTATATCTGCTAGTGTTTGATGACAGGGAGTATGCTTATCAAACTCTGAAGGAGTATCCCAGGGATCAACTACTAGAATGTATACGGCTCGCTCATGTTCTAGTAGATCAGGGCACAGAGTTCTCTGAGGTGCAGCCTTTGATTGAGGTTTGTGCTGAGTTGGTTTCATCTGGTTCCCCCGAATGCAGGGATTAATTTTTGCCGCCATTTAGTGCAGACCAGGTAGAGTCCCTGGTGTGGTTATTAGAGGATGATGTGGGTTACTTTCTGGAGCGTTATTCCACATGTTCACCACAGACACTAAGAGATTGTATAAACGCAGTGCAGTCATTGACCAGACAGGCTTTGTGTAAGCTCAGCTTTGTTCAACCCCTACTGCAGACATGGACAGACTTGTTGCACCCAGCCTCAGTCAGCTTACAAAAACCCAGTCCTGCTTCTAACTCTACTCCTGTATTCCCACCAGCTCCTCCAGTTACAGCCCAGTATACTTGGCTATCTACCGCATGTCAGTACCCTGTTCCCACTCGCTGCACCTATCCTGCCTTTAACCCTGTAAAAAAGCCCTCTGTAGCAACTGCTCCCTCTCCTGTTCCATCCTCCAGTTTTTCTCTGTCTCCAGCTGCTCCATTCGTTTGCAGACCTGCGTTTACTTGCAGTGCTCCAGTAGTTAAAACCAGAAAAAAGCGAAAATTCTTTCCAACCAATACCATCCTGCCAGTATCCAAACCGGTGAACCTGCCTTCCGTGACTCAGCCTGAAGCCTCTACTCAGCCTGAAGCCTCTACTCAGCCTGATGCCTCTACTCAGCCTGAAGCCTCTACTCAGCCTGAAGCCTCTACTCAGCCTGATGCCTCTACTCAGCCTGATGCCTCTACTCAGCCTGATGCCTCTACTCAGCCTGATGCCTCTACTCAGCCGGATGCCTCTACTCAGCCGGATGCCTCTACTCAGCCGGATGCCTCTCTTCAGCCGGATGCCTCTCTTCAGCCGGATGCCTCTCTTCAGCCGGATGCCTCTCTTCAGTCTGAAGCCTCTACTCAGCCTGAAGCCTCTACTCAGCCCGATGCCTGCATTCAGCCTGATGAACTGATCCAGCCCGACGATCCTATTAGGCCAGTTGACTCGATGCCCGCTGTTGATCCAGATGATCCGGTACCTGACCCGGAGCCCGCTGTCATACCTGGTGACCCGGTGCCCACTGCCTTGCCAGATGACGCGGTGTCCGCTGGCAAGCCAAATGACCTGATGCCTGGTGACCCAGTGCCCGCTGTCATACCTGGTGACCCGATGCCCGCTGTCGAGCCAGACAATCCGATACCTGATGACCCGGTGCCCACTGTCGTGCCTGTTGACTCGGAGCCCACTGTCTTGCCAGGCGACTCGGTGCCCGCTGTTCCGCCAGACGACTCGGTGCCCGCAGTCTTGCCAGACGACTCGGTGCCCGCAGTCTTGCCAGACGACTCGGTGCCCGCAGTCTTGCCAGACGACTCGGTGCCCGCAGTCTTGCCAGACAACTCGGTGCCCGCAGTCTTGCCAGACGACTCGATGCCCGCTGTTCCGCCAGACGACTCGGTGCCAGCAGTCTTGCCAGACGACTCAGTGCCCGCAGTCTTGCCAGACGACTCGGTGCCCGCAGTTTTGCCAGACGACTTGGTGCCCGCAGTCTTGCCAGACGACTCGATGCCCGCTGTTCCGCCAGACGACTCGGTGCCCGCAGTCTTGCCAGACGACTCGGTGCCCGCAGTCTTGCCAGACGACTCGGTGCCCGCAGTCTTGCCAGACGACTCGGTGCCCGCAGTCTTGCCAGACGACTCGGTGCCCGCAGTCTTGCCAGACGACTCGATGCCCGCTGTTCCGCCAGACGACTCGGTGCCCGCAGTCTTGCCAGACGACTCGGTGCCCGCAGTCTTGCCAGACGACTCGGTGCCCGCAGTCTTGCCAGACGACTCGGTGCCCGCAGTCTTGCCAGACGACTCGATGCCCGCAGTCTTGCCAGACGACTCGGTGCCCGCAGTCTTGCCAGACGACTCGGTGCCCGCAGTCTTGCCAGACGACTCGGTGCCCGCTGTTCCGCCAGACGACTCGGTGCCCGCAGTCTTGCCAGACGACTCGATGCCCGCTGTTCCGCCAGACGACTCGGTGCCCGCAGTCTTGCCAGATGACTCGGTGCCCGCAGTCTTGCCAGACGACTCGGTGCCCGCAGTCTTGCCAGACGACTCGGTGCCCGCAGTCTTGCCAGACGACTCGGTGCCCGCAGTCTTGCCAGACGACTCGGTGCCCGCAGTCCCGCCAGACGACTCGATGCCCGCAGTCTTGCCAGACGACTCGATGCCCGCAGTCTTGCCAGACGACTCGGTGCCCGCAGTCTTGCCAGACGACTCGGTGCCCGCAGTCTTGCCAGACGACTCGGTGCCCGCAGTCTTGCCAGACGACTCGGTGCCCGCAGTTCCGCCAGTTGACTCGATGCCCGCTGTTCCGCCAGTTGACTCGGTGCCCGCAGTCTTGCCAGACGACTCGGTGCCCACTGTCGTGCTTGGTGACTCGGTGCCCGCCGCTTTGTCTGGGGGCCCGAGACCTGTTGCTCCGCCTGAGGGCCCGAGACCTGTCGCTCCATCTGGGGGTCCGGCGCCCGCCGCTCCGCCTGAGGGCCCGAGACCTGTCGCTCCATCTGGGGGTCCGGCGCCCGACGCTCCGCCTGAGGGCCCGAGACCTGTCGCTCCATCTGGGGGTCCGGCGCCTGCCGCTCCGCCTGAGGGCCCGAGACCTGTAGCCCCGCCTGAGGGTCCGGCGCCCGCCGCTCCGCCTGGGGGCCCGATGCCTGTCGCCCCGCCTGGGGGCCCGATGCCTGTTGCCCCGCCTGGGGGCCCGATGCCTGTCGCCCCGCCTGGGGGCCCGAGGCCTGTCGCTCCATCTGGGGGTCCGGCGCCCGCCGCTCCGCCTGAGGGCCCGAGACCTGTAGTTCCGCCTGGGGGTCCGGCGCCCGCCGCTCTGCCTGGGGGCCCGAGGCCTGTCGCCCCGCCTGGGGGCCCGAGGCCTGTCGCCCCGCCTGGGGGCCCGGTGCCTGCCGCCCCGCCCGGGGGTCCGGTGCCTGCCGCCCCGCCCGGGGGTCCGGTGCCTGCCGCCCCACCCGGGGGCCCGGTGCCTGCCGCCCCGCCCGGGGGCCCGGTGCCTGCCGCCCCGCCCGGGGGCCCGGTGCCTGCCGCTCCGCCTGGTGGCCCGCTGCCTGCTGCTTCTCCTGGTAGCCCGATGTGCCTCTGCCCGGAGTCCTGCCCGATGTGCCTCTGCCCGGAGTCCTGCCCGATGTGCCTCTGCCCGGAGTCCAGCCCGATGTGCCTCTGCCCGGAGTCCAGCCCGATGTGCCTCTGCCCGGAGTCCAGCCCGATGTGTATCTGCCCGATGTGTCTCTGCCCGGTGTGCCTCTGCCCGGAGTCCAGCCCGATGTGCCTCTGCCCGGAGTCAAGCCCGATGTGCCTCTGCCCGATGTGTCTCTGCCGGTGTGCCTCTGCCCGGAGTCCAGCCCGATGTGCCTCTGCCCGGAGTCCAGCCCGATGTGCCTCTGCCCGGAGTCCAGCCCGATGTGCCTCTGCCCGGAGTCCAGCCCGATGTGCCTCTGCCCGGAGTCCAGCCCGATGTGCCTCTGCCCGGAGTCCAGCCCGATGTGCCTCTGCCCGGAGTCCAGCCCGATGTGCCTCTGCCCGGTGTGCCTCTGCCCGGTGTGCCTCTGCCCGGAGTCCAGCCCGATGTGCCTCTGCCCGGTGTACCGCTGCCCGGAGTCCTGCCCGGTGTGCCAGTCTTTGATATCCCGCCAGTTACCAGACCCTGGCGGTGGAACATTTTTCCCAGCTAGGACTGTTTGGAGCGTCCTGAGGCCGCTCCTTGAGGGGGGGGTACTGTCAGGAATGGACTGGCCAGCAATGGTGGGACTCACCTGCCTTTTGATCTGCAGTACCAGGGCTGGCCAGCGGATGCTCCCAGCAATCAGAGACTCAACTTTGCAGCCAGCTAACACCTGGAACTGATTATGCTGGGGTATTTAAGGGATGGCCAGACCCACAGACTCTGCCTTGGTGTTGTGTTTGTCCTGGGCCCTGTATCCTGTTTCTGTCCTGCATCCTGTTTCTGAACCGCTGCTGACTTCTCCTGCTCTGATCCCGGCTCGCTCCTGACCATCCCTCTGCCTGACCCTCTGTACCACGCTGCTTGCTACCTGTTCTGATCCCTGGCTTGTGACCTTGACCATCCCTCTGCCTGACCCTCTGTACTACGCTGCTTGCTACCTGCTGAACCTGGCCTGTGACCCCGACCAATCTCCGCTTGCTCCCCCTGTACCTACCTGCCCTATTGATATTGACCCGGCCTGCCTGACGACGCTTGCTTGTATGTACTGTTATCTGTGGGTGGTTGGTTTGGTTTGGTTTGGTTGCACTGTATTATGTTTTAGTAGTGCACTGCGTTTATGTTTGTATGGTTAGTGTTAATAAATTATATTGTTTATAACATATCTGAGGTCTGCGTTTCCCTGCGTCAGCCACACACCTCTGGTCACACCTGGGAGCCCTGACACACACACACACACACACACACACACACACACACACACACACACATACATACATACAGTACACAGACACATACACAGACACATAAATACACATACATACAGTCACACACCCACAGACACACACACATACAGACACACACCCACAGACACACACACATACATACATACATAAATACATACATACACAGACAGACACACATACATACAGACACACACACATAAATACATATACACACAGACAAGCACACACACACCGACACACATATACACAGACACACACACATCTCCCCTCTGGCTCTCTCTGCCTGTCACACTCCGTTTCTCAGCACTCCGGTCACAGACAGTTCTCCCGCTTCCTCCTAC
This sequence comes from Staurois parvus, assembly GCF_062004578.1. Classification (NCBI taxonomy): domain Eukaryota; kingdom Metazoa; phylum Chordata; class Amphibia; order Anura; family Ranidae; genus Staurois; species Staurois parvus. The sequence continues at coordinate 4,225,013 of NW_028318054.1, forward strand.
TGTTACATGCTGAGTTCTCACCAGTCTGTGGATTCTCCTCCTCCTTGGGCTCTTTCAGTCACTCTCTCCTCTCACTGGACCGGAGACGTAACACTCTTTCATAATCCACCCTGCGGCCCTCAACATCCTTTCAGGAGCCTGTCATAGGACCTCCTAAGGACTCTGCGCCCTTGGCCAGAGTACTTGGTGTCATTTTGGACTCCAACCTATCCTTCCAGCCCCAAGTCCAATCTTTAACAAGCTCGTGCAGACTCCACCTCTGCAACATCGCCAAAATCTGCACGTTCCTAACCCCAGAAACCACTAAACAGCTCATCCACTCCCTCATCGTTTCACGACTCGACTACTGCAACTCCCTCCTCACTGGCTTGCCTCGCCGCTGGCTATCCCCGCTTCAGTCGATCCTGAATACGGCTGCCAGACTCGTTCACCTTTCCAACCGCTCCGTTTCCGCCACCCCCCTCTGCCAATCCCTCCACTGGCTTCCGATTGCGCAATGGATCAAATTCAAAATCCTAACTCTGACGTACAAAGCTGTCCACCATACTGCCCCGAACTACATCACTGACCAAGTCTGATCCAAGTACCACCCAGCACGCACACTCCGCTCCTCACAAGACCTCCTTCTCTCTAGTTCCCTGGTCTCCTCCTCCCATGCCCGCCTCCAGGACTTCTCCAGGGTGTCACCCATCCTCTGGAACTCCCTGCCCCAACCCATCAGATTATCACCTACTCTCCTCTCCTTTAGGCGCACCCTGAAAACCCACCTCTTCAGGGGGCCTCAGCCCCATGTTATTTTCACTCTCGAAATGCAAGCAGGCTAGTGGAAATTTCAAGGCCTGCCTTAGGCTATATGAAGTTAGTACAGCACACCCAGCAAGCCCACCTGTTAGTGTAGTGAATAGTTTGTTTGAGCTGACTTGGCCTAAACAAAGTATTTAAAGGGACATTAAAGGTTGTGTTAGTTTTTAAAAAGGAACTTCACCCATGTATGTGGAAATTAAAAGTCAACAGTTACAAAGACTATAGCTGACAGTTAAGAAATAGATACTTACCAACCCATGAAGTATCTTCCACATAGTCCATTTTCCTCAGAGCTTCAGATCTTCTGTGCTGCCATCTTGGTTTTGGGAGCCGGCTGTCACTCCAGATGACTTACAGCCAGCCCCCTACTGCACATGCAGAAGATGGTGGCCTGCTGTGAGATTGATTCTGTAGCTTCCTGAGAAGGGTGATGTTATCCCACTAGTCTGCAGATGGGAGAAATGGGGCGTGGGCTGAGGTGACACCATCCTCACCTAGGTGGAGAATAAGAATTAAGGTACTATTAAAGTTGCTCCCAGAAAAAAGAAGACATTTCATAATAAGCCGGGGGGAAGATTATGTGGAGAACTTTAATGTTGAGTGAAGGTCCACTAACAGTATAGGAGTTGAATGTTGAATTTTACCAAGAAATACCCAGTAGTGTCTAACACTTCCACATTCCATCCCAAAAAATTGGCTTTAGGTATACTTTAATATTTACTTAAGAGAAGCTAATGAGTATGGATCTATCTTCCTGCAAAATGTTGTGGAATATGAAGGGTCTATACAAGCATCTTCTCAAATTAAAAGTAATTTTTTTGTAGGAGATTTTTACTAAATTTGCACTGATAACCAACTTTAATCTAATCTGGAATACTATAAAAATCAAATCACTTTTTGTTTTTTTTGTGGAATCTTTCTAGTGTTTCATATATAATGTAAGAATGCACGTAATTTCAGTTTATAAAGTGTGACAAAGAGAGCCTACATGATGCATTTCACTTTGCTATTAAAACTAGATAGTCTGTTGAATAGGAAAAATCAGAAATCAAGGTCATGAAGGTTAGTACATTGACACAGGAAATCTTAAAATGTTAACATTGCATGCAAAATATATCTGCCAGTGGCCAAACCATTAGCACATAGACAATTCTTTAGCCAATTTTAAATGGGGTAATCATTTAAATAGCTGGCATTATACATATTGTGTCATTTTCTTTTAGAGCATTAACGAGAGACTCCTCAGCACTCTATTAACAGCACATAAATAACCCAATGACGTATAGGCCTACATTAACTAAATCAGGACATACTTTAGGGCACCCTCAGAATTCTAAATTGAAATGGTATGTTTGACCAATTGAAAGTATTGAATAAAGTGACATATGCTACAAAACACCATGCAATAAGCTGTTGGCAATACCCAATGCAAATGAGACACAGCATTTACCAACCATTATTTTTATGCATGCCTGAAGCCGGACATAGATGGATCGAATCCTAGCCAGATCAGCAGGGACTGCCCAAGATTTAAATCATCTATGGGCAGGCTGATTGTACCCAGTTTGATTGTTGTACGACTTGGGTACAACAGCCTGTCAGATTTTACATGCAATTATTGCCAGCAGCTGCAGCCACTATTGATAATCACGTTGTTCTTCCAACAGGGACGGCTCCACCCACA